>NC_087356.1:16122105-16444293 GCF_030014295.1 Loxodonta africana
TGGATGAACCAAATTTCACCAAAGTCCATTAAAAATCATGATGCCCATTTGAAGATTCTGCCAGCTACCTTCCTGCTTCAGGACCGTTGAATGAGAAATAATGGAATTAAAATGTGCCCTTTAAAGCTATAGTGCTTGCTTAGCTATTTTGTTATCACTTTGCTTGCCATCCAGTCGATTCCAACTCATAGCAAGTCCATGTGACAGCAGACAACTGTCCCATAGGGATTCCCAGGCTGTAATCTTGACAGGAGCCGTTTCCCAGGTCCTCCTCCCACGGGGCCACTTGGTGGGTTCGAACTACCAACCTTTCGGTTAGCAGCCAGACTCTTAACCATTTGCACCACCAGGCCTCCTATTTATAGCTATATATGATGCTTTTAAATGAACCTTGAAGCATTTGGCTGCCATCCAAACGGTCAGCAGTTCGAATCCACCAGCCACTCCTTGGAAACCCCATGGGGCAGTTCCACTCTGTCTTATAGGATTGCTGTCAGTTAGAATCAACTGGATGACAATGGGTCTGGTTTGATTTTTTAAATGTATAGCAAAATGTATCAAAATCTGTTCACTCCTCTTAAAGGTAACCGCCTGGACCATAGAGACAAGCTGGGAGAGAGCAGCCTGGCTGGACTGATTCCCATAATCCCCCCAAGATCAGGAGGGAACCCCATGTGGGGAGAGGCTGCCCCTCACCATCGTTGTCCAAGAGGACATTCTCGGGCTTGAGGTCCCGGTAGACGATCCTCCTTTGGTGCAGGTGCTCCAGCCCACTGATGATCTGGGCTGTGTAGAAGACGGCGCGTGGCTCCTCAAAGCCAGGGTTGTCCTCACTGACATTATAGATGTGATACCTGGGGGCAGACCACCGTGAGAGAGGCGGGTACTTGTCTAGGCCCAGCTCCAAGCAGTGTGCCCACAGTGTTAATGGGAAGAAAAATCACTGAAAAACAGAACGAAAGCTTCAGAGGCATATGTTGTTTTAGAGGAATATCTGGCCGCAGGGACGTTTGTCTTGCCTCAGCATCATGTCAAAAGAAGGAACCAGAGGCAGTAGCAAGACTTGTTTTAGCTGGTGGTTTTAACGTCCTCGCGAACACTTAACCACAGCTGTTAAAGAGGAGGAACGGAGATGACTCACATTCATCTTGTCTCCCTTTCCTTTCCCCATGCTGGCCGCGGACTCTAGAAAACAGGCCTCAAAGCCATTGCACTCTTGTGAACGGAATGAATAAAGGGGCAGAGGAAGGGGACAGCAATCTGGATAAGGAATCCAGGTTATTTCAAAATATAAATAATTCATTTAGAGTCTACATAAACACATAAGCTATTACATTCAACCTTAAGAATCAGAGTCCTTGATGGATTGTGGAGTGGTATATATATCTCTTCTTATTTTTTCCACTATTATATTTTACAGAAAAATGAAACCTAATGAATTAAAAGGGAGCCCTGGTGGTAGCACTGTGGCTAAGTGCTCGGCTGCTAACCTAAAAGTTGTCGGTTCAAACCCACCAGCCGCTCTGTGGGAGAAAAGACCTGGCAATCTGCTTCTGTAAAGATTACAGCCTTGGAAACCATATGGGGCAGTTCTACTCTCCTTTAGGGTTGCTATGAGTCAGAACTGACTCAGCGGCAACAGGTTTGGGTTTGGGTTGTGGTTAATGAATAAAATGAAATAAACTATTTAAAACTAGATAAACAACCAGGGAGAGTAGAGATGAAACAGGATTCCTAAGGAAATCCTTCAGATGAGAGCTGGACACAAGACAGCTAGAATAATAAAAATTAATAATAATAATAGAAAATACATTTATAAGTAAACATAAATAATATAATTTAAAAGGCCATTATCATTTCCACTGTCTTGAAGGTATTTTATCTGTACTTCCTAACACACTTTTCCTCCTCTTTCTTGTGACCTTGAATGGGTTATTTAAATTACACCTCAGATTCTTCATCTGTAAAATGGGGCAATCAAACTTACCTCATGAAGTTTCAATGGAGATAAAACCAGATGAGAGAATGGAAGTGCAGGGCCTTGCAAATAACAATAGCAGCATCCTGCTTTTATTTAACCCTTATATGCCAGCCACTCTTCCAAGTGTTCCACATGTATTACTCCACTTTATCCTCACAACAACCTTTGAACATAACCTGTTCCTGTTGAGTTTGATTCCAACTCGTAGCCACCCTATAGGACTGAGTAGAAATGCCCAATAGGTTTCCAAGAAGTGGCTGCTGGATTTGAACTGCTGACCTTTTGGTTAGCAGTTGAGCTCTTAACCACTGTGCCACCAGGGCTCTCGACATAGGTATTATTACTTATCCCCCATTTTATAGATCAGGAAACTGAGGCAAAGAGAGATTAGGTCGGCCAGCTAGAAAATCAGTTAATTTTCCTTCTCTTCACCCAAAAATAAAATTCAGATGACTGAGCTCAAACCCAATCAGGGTTTTATATGATCCAAGTCTCCCAAAGAGTCTAGTGGCCCTTTCCCCTGAGAGTCAATGATCTGGCTTGACCTCAGGAGCCCAGGGCCTGGCTCTCAGATCTAGGGCAAATCAAGGCACAGGGCAAACACTGAGACACAGCCTCATCCTCTCTGCAGGTGATGGGAAAACCATGGTATCCTCAACTGGCTATATTCTGTTCCTAGCTCTATTGATATTCCCTAAGAGCAGCCCTTCACAAAATGGGGCCCTTCACAAAATGGGGAAGTTGATGACGTCTGTCCTCATTTACTATCCCTCTTAATGGAGAGCCCTCAACTCCTCTCTAGGACCCCCACCTCCACCCCATTATTCATCCATCCAAATAGCACATACTGGTTGATCACTCTACCTGTAGTACCATATGCCTGCTGTCTACACCCCTCAGCCCCACCTCCCCAATGTCCAACCAAACCCAGCTTAGGAAAGGAAGTGACACCCTGATTCACAGAGATGTTTGAATGGCCTACTTCCCTCAGGGGTGCCTGCCTTTCATAGGAGACTGAGGGCGTGGCATTTCAGGTGTCAGCGGTGAAAACTAGGAAGAAGAGGATTTTGATCGGGGCACAGGGCTTTCCCACTGCCCCTTAAACAGCATTCATGAGTAGCCGCAGGTTCTGCCCACATGGGAAGCATCCTTGATCAGGTCCCAGAGATCCTCTCACTAAGCTCGGACCATCAGGCCATCTCTATCCCAGATCACAGCCAGGTCACCCTCTCCCACATTTGAAGAAGATTCATTTACCTTATGTCACCTCCATTCATGATGGTCATCACCAGACAGAGGTCGGCTTTGGTTTCAAACGCGTAGGCCAGAGAGACTATAAACCTGCTATGTACTTTTGCTAGAATCTTCTTCTCTACCATAGCACCCTGAAAAGCAAGATGTTGAGTAAGTACCCAGGTTTGGTCAGGAAAGCACCGTCACCATAAAATTCCAAGTTCCACAAGAAGGAAAACCTCATTAAGATCATCAGCTACAGTGTTGCCTACTGTTTAAGGTACACACGGAAAAATAGAAACATAGTTGCCACTATCTTTTTAAAATAGTACGTGAAAAGCAATTGCAATTAACTTATAAACAGGTGTCACTCTACCCATTTCATACCGAGAAAACCTGATTTGGCAAATTCATTAATGCACAGAGGACTAGGCAGGCTGCTGGATCAGCCTCCAGGCATGTGATGCTCAAACCAACCAGTGTTTTAAAAATATCAGAATAAGATTCCACCTTCTCCTGACAACCTGTTTAGTGTTTACTTTCCCTTAGTGCTTTCCTTTATGTCTAACCAACTCATCTTTCCCCTTTTCTCTGGTTCAGGCTTCTGAAAGACAGAGAACATTCGGTCAGCACCCTCCCAAACCACCTCACACCTCTATTTCATTTTTTTATCTCTGTTTTAAAACCTCGTGCTGTTCCATTTAAACATGTTGTTAAAAGCTGTGTTTGGATAGGCAAAGATGAACCCTTTTTTGAGGAAGGAATTCTTGGTGGTGGAGAAGGCCCTTTCTATCCATACCTGGATGGAAATATTTTAAGTTGATTTTAAGCGGAGAAGAGACTATCGTACTCTAACAGCAGAATTAAAGTTACAGTTATACAACCATAAGGGGTAATTACTTCCACCCCAAAGTCTCACAGTGAGATCGCTGTGAATTTTCCTGGATCCCTTCACTCAACTGGTTGCTATAAGCGTCTGATATTTAACCTTTCAGTGAGATAGATTTGCACAATAGCTGCAATGATGGACTTGAACGTGTTGGCAGTCACGAGGATGATACAGGCCCAGGCAACGTTTCGTTCTGTTGTACATACGGTCACCATGAGCCTGCGCCAACTCAACAGCAGCTAGCTATCTACCTATCTAACCTTTAGCTAATGGACCTAAATGACAGGTATGCCTGGCCCGTTGTCAAGGAAACGCCCAGCTGGGAGATGCTTTGTGGTGGTTGCTGTTTAACCCCAAACACTTTGTCTGCTCTTAACACTATCTGTGCTGTGCCACTTGAGGGCAAAAGAGAACCGTATGTGGCAGAACGTGCAGCTGGAGAGGCTGCTTTAAATGTGTTCCTAAGACATTTTAAGCAGCTTTCACTGATCCTGTCCTAAAAGGGCAATCTGGTGCCAGTTAGGTGGAGAGGATGAAACTTAGAGCAACCTTTATATGCCTTCCATTCACTCACATTCCCTGGAAAATAGCTCCGTTCAGGGGCAAAAACATTCAGCACCCCAGCATTACAGAGGGTTTCTGTCTCATATAAACATGTCAATCAAAGTGATATTTGACTGCAGGTAGGAAACCATTGTAAGGATGGCTCAGGACCAGGCAGTGTTTTGTTCTGTTGTGCATAGGGTCACTATGAGTCAGAACTGACTTGACGGCACCTAACAACAATGACAACAACAACAGGAAAGAAGGGGTATATGAGAACTCACTGTAGTTTCTGTACAATTTCTCTATAAGCCTAAAACTGTTCTAAAAAATAGCCTATTTTTTTTAAAAAGTGATATTTGAATGAACACAAGTCCTGCCACAATTTTTTGTGCATTTTCCGTCATAATATAATCTAAGGGTTTGGGAAAAGGCTTTCAGAAGGAGTAAGAATCTAGAAGAATAACATCCTAAGCAGCTTTCCCCTAGAAGGCGCTCTTCCCCTTAAACTTGCTCCAGCATTTCAGTGATGTTAGCAAAAAAAGAAAGATGACCCAACGTGGACTATCGCCCACATCAAGCAGCAAGCACTAAGGAGGGTCTCTGAGGAGGGAAGTCTGCAAACCTCCTGTCCATAGGAACAGCAGCAGGACAAACTGAACTACAGACCTGAAGAGGAATTTAGAGGTCATACACCTCACCCTGCTAGCTCCGCGCTGTGGTCAGAAAACAGCAAGAGCTGAGATACAGTGCCACAAAAATAAGAAAGAAAAAAAAGGGCTAATTTTGATGTGCGATTTTAAACATGATGCACAAGAAAATGCTCTAGAAAAAAGAGCCAATAATTGCACACATGAAGTGGGTTTGGGTGGCCAAGGGCAAGGTTAACATCCTATCCAAGGCAATGCTGTCTTCTACGTCCAGTACGCAAACCAGCTAAGGGGGCCCATTGGGACGCTGACTAACCCTCTATGTTCTAATTTACATTCTCTGATACTCACCCACCCACCCCGCCCCACCTCACCCTGGGAATCTAAAAACTATTTACTTTGCACTTGCTGTGAACTACTGCAGCTGCTTACTTGGTACCCCTTCCTTTTCTTCAGCCTCTTCTTGTTCAGTTTTTTACAGGCATACATCTTGCCAGTTGCCTTCATCTGGCAGGCTGACACCTCCCCAAAGCCCCCTTTCCCCAGGATCCTGAAGTCCAGAAACCAGTCTTCCCCCACGGGCTGGGCCTCCAGCCACTTCCACTGGAGGAATCTCAGGAAGTAGAGGCTCGTCAGGTACTCCTGGAAGGGGGCCTGGCTCAGGTGTGCCATGGTGGCCTGCAGGATGGGTTGGAAGAGTCCGTCCTCAACAGCGGCATGCACCTCCTTCACCTTCGCCATCACCCCCTCGTCCAGAAAGCCGCAGAAGAGCTTGGCTTGGGGGTCCAAGTACTCAGCCACGATGGCCTGGGCCTTCTGCAACCGGAAATTGGTATCTGCTGTGTCATAGTCCTCAATGTCCTTCCAGAGCTCAAGGGCCGGCACATACCTCTCGTCTGTTTTCAGGAACTGCTGGAAGAGGCGCTTGCCGATGGGCTGTTCTGAACATACACTTTCAAACTCGAGGTTGAGACTCTCGCGAAGGGACTCGCATTTGGAGAGGGGGGGCAGCTTGAGCTTTGCAAGGTACTTCTTGTCCCGGGAACACTGGGTGCTGCTCGCATCAAAACTGGCCCGGGCAGCGATGAAGGCAGAATTGGCCACCACCGTCTCCAAGGCCCCAAAATCCATTCTGGTGCTGGTCCCTGGTCTGCTTCAGGCATGAAAAGCCATAGGTCAACGCTGGGTCCACAGAGGCTTCGTCTAGATGAGGGTTGACCTGTTGCCCTTGGCCGGTGCCACCTGTCCTGCCTTCACAGGGACACGGAAGATGTCCTGGACAGTGCAATGGACTGGGACTGGGAAAGTCCCAGGAACCTCAGGGGCTGAAGATACATCAAGTTAAATCCCAGGCTCCTGAGGGTTAGAAAGGGTGAGTTAGAGGTGACTAACAAGTGCCAGAAAAAGACAATCCCCTAAGCCATCTCCTAAATGGATTAGACAGATAATTCAACCCCAGCTCTCTTCTTTCTGGGCGACGGTGTTTATTTTCCTGTCAGAAAGAACAAACACCAGTATTCCCTGGGTGTGCAGCACTGAAGCGTTCAGCTACAAATTCATTCTAAGTTGCCCTTCAATTCGATCCTCTGGCTTAACGCAGTGTGCTGGAATGCCTTTTTGTTTCCTGGTCAGAGGAATGTTGGACTGGAAGGTCTCTGCGTGGAGACTTGAACCCTGCAGAGGAGAGGTGCCAAGAGAGCCCAAATACGAAAGGCGGGGAGGGGGGTCAAGGAGAAACCTTAATTTATTAAAGATGCCTGGGTGTTTTTTCCCTGATTCACTTCATTTTTATCTTTAAAAACAATGTGAAGAAAATAAGCTGCTAGTAGTTTAGAAAGACAAACTAATAATAACAATAAAACAATGAAAAGCGTCCTAGGTTTATTCTTGGGTGAAACCACTGACTTGATTAATCTACAGTTTGTTCTCTACAAGGGCAGGCACCTTGTCTGTCTGTTTCACCACTGTATCCGTAGCACCTAGCACATTAAAAAAAAAAAAAAAACCTAGCACATGAGGAAAAAAAAAAAAAAAAAAACCTGTTGCCGTGAAGTTGATTCCAACCCCTAGTGACCCTATACGACAGAGCAGACCTGCCCCATGGGGTTTTTAAGGAGCACCTGATGGACTCAAACTGCCAGCCTTTTTGTTAGCAGCCATAGCTCTTAACCACAACGCCACCGGGGTTCCAAAAAACAAACAAACAAAAAAGCTAGTTGCCATCCAGTCAATCCCGACTCATGGAGACCCCATGGGTGTCAGGGTAGAACTGTGCTCCGTAGGGTTTCGGTGGCTAATTGTTTAAGAAGTAGACCTTTCTTCTGAGGCACCTCTGGGGGGACTTGAATTGCTAACCTTTCAGTTAATAGCCGAGTGTTTAACCATTTGTACCACCCTGGGACTCCTTAGTACATAGTAGGTTCTCAACAAATGTTTGTGGAAGAATGACAAGGACATGACTAGCTGAAAGAGGAGAGGTAGTTGGAGAGTCACAGAAACAAGGAATGTCTGAGCCAGAAGAGGTCCTGGAGACAATCCAGCCCACCCCACCTCACATCACAGTCAGAGTGGAGGAGTATCAAGGTGGGCAATGAGCTCTGCAAGCAGGTCCGGGGAAGAGGGGTGGGGTCCTCTCTAGCCATCGAGAAAATGGACCTGAGAACATGCTGTGCTGAGAAGTCATGGTCTTCACAGTCTCCTAACAAGCAAAGCTTAAGGCAGGTTGGCTGAGTAAGTATTTGAGGTGAATATTACAAGAAAAATTAAAGTAGCTAATATTACATTATTCTCCCAGGAGAACTTCGCTAGTCCCAGCCCTGGCACTTAATAGCAGGTGACCTTGAGCCGATCACTTTAACCTCCAAGCCTCTGGTTCCCCCTAAAACAACTTCTTGCCTGTCCCTCAGAATTCCATATAACAATGGTTTTCATGTTGCTGCATAAAATACACCTTATTCCAGTGTTTCTTGAAGTGTGTCCTGAGTCAGGGCTTCTCAAACTTCAATATGCAAATGAATCTCCTGGAGATCTTGTTAAAATGAAAATTCTGCTTTAGTGGGTCTGGGGTGTCTAAGGTGTCTAACAAGTCCCAGGTGACGCTGAAGCTCCTGGTGCAAGACCACACTGTGAGGAACAGGGGTGTAAGGAATACAAACCCCTGTTGGATTAACATCAAGCTGTATCCTGGGGGATGGGGGCAGTTCCGTGCTCAAATACAACGGGAAACATTAAGCTCAACAAAGTTAAATACGTTTCCTTATTTAAAGTGCCCGACTGCTAACCCAAGGGTGGGTGGTTCGAAACCACCAGCCACTCCGAGGGAGAAAGATGTGGCAGTGTGCTTCCGTAAAGATTGATAGCCTTGGAAACCATATGGGGTCACTATGAGTCAGAATCGACTCAATGGCAGTGGGTTTGTTGGGGTTTTCTTGTTTGTTTGTTTCCTTATTGCAAGATTTATTCAGAGATGTTAGAATGAACTTGTCTTCCTGCGGGGGGAGGAGGGTAAAGAATGCAGTGTTTCCCAAACCCTTTTGGCTCTGGAACCCCTTTGTTTAAGTTAAACTTTTTATTTTGAAATGGCTGTAGCTTCACCTGCAGTTGTAAGGAATAATTCGGAGAGACGACCTGTACCCTTTCCCTAGTTTCTCCTGATACTGACATCTTGCCAACTGTAATACAATATTACTCCCAAGATACTGATATGGACACAGTAACAATACAGAACATTTCATCACCGTAAGGAGCCCTCAGGTTGCCCTTTTACAATCACACCTACTTCTCTTCTACCAGATCTGTTCTCCATTTCCATAACTCTGTCATTGTAAGAATTATTATGCAACTGGAATCTACAGTACTTAGCCTTCTGGAGTGGGCTTTTTCCACTCAGCATAATTCCCTGCTGAGTCGTCCAGGTTGTTACAAGTATCAATAGTTCGTTCTTTTTTATGGGTAAGTGCTATAGGGTCGCTATGAGTCGGAATCGACTCGATGACACTAGGTGTAGTATTGCATGGTATAGGTATACATGCCATAGTATTTTTTTTTTTTCGGTTTGGTTGTTTGTTTTGTTTTGTTTTGTTTTAACCATTCACTCATTCAAACATCTGGGTTGTTTTCGGTTTGGGGCTGTTATAAAGAAAGCTGCTATAAACTTTCATGGACAGGTTTCTGTGTGAAAAGTGGCAAGGTTGCTGGGTAGTGTGATAGTTGCATGTTTAGGTGTCTTTTTTATTATTGTGGTAAAAAAGTATATAACAAAATTTTAATCATTCTTAAGTGTACAAGTCAGTGGCATTACTTATATTCACAGTGTTGTGCAACCATCACAAAACCCTTTCATCACCCCAGGAGCCCTCGTGGCACAGTGGGTAAGCGCTCAGCCTCTAACAGAAAGGTTGGCAGTTGAAACCCACCAGCCACTCCAAGGGAGAAAGATGTGGCAGTCTACCTCCATAAAGATTTACAGCGTTGGAAACCCTATGGAGCAGTTCTACTCTGTTCTGTAAGGCCACTGAGTCGGAATTGACATGTTGGCAATTGGTTTCATCACCAAGCACACCAAGCAGAAACTCTGTCCCCATTAAGCAATAACTCCCCATTTTCACTTCCTCCCTTGCCCCTGGGAAGAAATGATGACATAAAAGAACTGAACAGAAGAAGCAGAGAATACCAGAAGGATGTTTACCTGCCTTTTATTGACTATGCAAAGGCATTCAACTCTGTGGATCATAACAAATTATGGATAACATTGCAAAGAACGGGAATTCCAGAACACTTAATTGTGCTCTTGAGGAACCTATACATAGATCAAGAGGCAGTTGGTTGGACAGAACAAGGCGATACGGCAGGGTTTAAAGTGCAGGAAAGAGGTGCGTTAGGGTTGTATCCTTTCACCATACCTATTCTATCTGTGGAAACCCTGGTGGCATAGTGGTTAAGTGCTATGGCTGCTAAAAAAAGGTTGACAGTTCAAATCCATCAGGCGCTCCTTGGAAACCCTATGGGGCAGCTCTACTCTGTCCTGTAGGGTCACTATGAGTCAGACTTGACTTGGTGACAATGGTTTTTGTTTTTTTTTTTTTTAATTCGATCTGTATGCTGAGGAAATAATCTGAGAAGCTGGGACTGTATGAAGAATAACAAGGCACCAGGATTGGAGAAAGACTCATTTACAACCTGGGTTATCCAGATGACATAACCTTACTTGCCAAAAGTGAAGAGGATGTGAACCACTTACTAATGAAGATCAAAGACCACAACTTTCAGTATGGATTATACCTCAACAAAAAGAAAACAAAAATTCTCACAACTGGACATATAAGCAACATCAGGATAAAAGGAAAAAAGATTGAAGTTGTCAAGGATTTCATTTTACTTGGATTGCCAATCAACACCCATGAAAGCAGCAGTCGAAAGTTTAAAAGACTCATTTCATTGGGCAAATCTGCTGCAAAGGGCCTCTTTAAAGTGTTAAAAAGCAACGATGTCACCTTGAGGGCTAAGGTGCACCTGACCCAAGTCATGGTATTTTCAATTGCCTCATTTGTATGTGATAGCTGGACGATGAATAAGGAAGACCAAAGAATAATTGACGCCTTTGAATTGTGGTGTTGGAGAAGAATATTGAATATACATTGCACTGCCAAAAGAATGAACAAATCTGTCTTGGAAGAAGTACAACCAGAATGCTCCTTAGAGGCAAGGATAGCGAGACTACATCTTACAACATACTTTGGACATGTTGTCAGGAGGGATCATTCTCTGGAGAAGGACATCATGCTTGGTAAAGTACAGGGTCAGCGGAAAAGAGGAAGACCCTCAGCAAGATGGACTGACACAGTGACTGCAACAATGGGCTCAAGCATAACAATGATTGTGAGCATGGCACAGGACCAAGCAATGTTTCATTCTGTGGTACATAAGGTCGCTATGAGTCAGAACCAACCCCACAGTACCTAACAGCAACAACGACCCCAGCCCCTGGTAGCCTCTATTCTACTGTCTCCAGGCGTTTGCCTAGTCTAAACATTTCATATAAGTTGAATCATACAATATTTGTCCTTTTGTGTCTGGCTTATTTCACTTAGCATGTTTTCAAAGTTCATCCATGTCGTAACATGTATTCTTCATTCCTTTTTATAGCTGAATACGTATATAACGAATGGGCACTACTTGACGGTGTGCATCAAAACATTGTTATTATTAGTACTATATTATGTTAAAGGTATTTTAGGGTATCTGGAAGTGTTTAATTTTGTTATGCATAGAAAGGCACACTATATACTATACACTAAGACAACATTTGGAAACCCTGGTGGCATAGTGGTTAAGTGCTATGGCTGCTAACCAAAAGGTTGGCTGGCAGTTCGAATCCGCCAGGTGCTCCTTGGAAACCCTATGGGGCAGTTCTACTCTGTCCTATAGGGTCACTATGAGTCAGAATTGACTCAACAGCAATCGGTTTAAGACAAACATTTGGTTAACTGACCTTAGATACAAACAGTACCTAACGTTCCGATTTATGTACAAATTTGACTTAAAGACAGGCTTAGGAACGGAACTTGTTTGTGATCTGGTACTGCCTGTATATACCTAGGAGTGGAGTTGCTGGGTCATACTGTAATTCTGTGTGACTTTTTGAGGACCTGCCAAATTATTTTCCACAGTGGCTGCACTGTTCTATATTCCCACAAGCAGTAAACAAGTGTTCTTTTTTCTCCACATTCTCACCAATATGTGTTATTTTTTCTTTTTATTTTTTTATAATAGTCACCCCATGTTTAGTTTTTTTATGAAGCTGCCAAACTGGTTTCTAGAGGAGCTAAACCATTTTACGTTCTCACCAGCAATGCATGAGTGATCCAGATTCTCTTTGTCTTCCCCAGGGTTTGATGTTGTCACTATTTGTTATTTTAGCTATTCTGACAGGTCTGTAGTGATATCTGGTTGTGGTTCTAATTTGCACTTCCTTTTTTTTTTTTTTTTTAAGTGTAGTGAACATCTTTCCACCTGTTTATTTGCCATCTGAGTATTATCTTTGATTAAATTTTTTTTCATGTCTTTTGCCCATGTCCTAACTGGATTGTAAGTTTTTTTTTTTTTTACTGTTTTGAGAGTTCTTTATATATTCGAGATACTACTCCTTTGTTGGTTATGAGGCTTGTAAATATTATCTCCCACTCTGTAGCTTGTCCTTTTATCCTCTTTATATGGGCTTTCACAGAGCAAACACTTTGATTTTGTTGGAAGTCCAATTTATCAATTTTTTGCACTTATGAATCATGCTTTTGGTATCAAGATGAACTCTTTGCCTAGCCCCAGATCCCAAAATCTTCTATTTTTTTCCTACAAGTTTTATAGTTTTACAATTTACATTTAAGTCTGTGACCCATTTTGAGTTAATTTTTGTATAAGGCGTGATACTTAGACTGAGTTGTTTTTTTGTTTTGTTTTGTTTTTTGCCCTTTGGATGTCCAGTCCCTCCAGCACCATTTGTTGAAAAGGTTATTTTTCCTTTATTGAATTCCTTTTGTACTTTTGTCAAAAATCAGTCTGGGATATTTGTGTGGGTATATTTCTGAGTTCTTTGTTCTATTTCACTATTTGTCTACCCCTCTATCAATAACACACAGTCTTGATTACCATAACCATACAATAAGTCTTGAAATTGGGTAGACTAACTCATCCTACTTTCAAAAATATTTTTAGAAACAACCTAGGTGCCCATCAACAGATGAATGGATAAACAAACTATCGTACACACACAATGGAATACTGTGCAACGATAAAGAACAGAGGTCAATCTATGAAGCATCTCACAACATGGATGAATCTGGAGGGCATTATGCTAAGTGAAATAAGGAAACCACAAAAGGACAAACATTGTATAAGACCACTACTATAAAAAATCATGAAAAAGTTTAGACACAAAAAGAAACAATCTTAAATGATTACGAAGGAGGAAAGAGCAGGGAGCGAAAAACACTAGACAATAGATAAGTGGTAACGTTAGTGCAGGGTAAGAGAGTACACCATACTGGGGAAACCAGCAAAACTTGTCCAAGGCAAGGTCATGGAAACTCCATAGACACAGCCAAACTCCCTGAGGGACTGAATTACTGGGCTCAGGGCTGTAGGGACCACGGTCTTGGGGAACATCTAGCTCAACCAGCATAACATAGTTTTTTAAAGAAAATGTTCTACATTCTACTTTGGTGAGTAGCGTTTGGGGTCTTAAAAAGCTTGTGAGTGACTATCCACTGGTCTTACCCCATGTGGAACAAGGGAGAATGAAGAAAACCAAAGATGCAAGGGAAAGATTAGTCCAGAGGATTAATGGACCACAACTACCACAGCCTCCACCAGAATGACTCTAGCACAACTAGATGGTGCCTGGCTACCACCACTGACTGCTCTGACAGGGATCACAATAGAGGGTTCCAGACAGAGTTGGAGAAAAATGAAGAATAAAATTGTAACTCACACATACACACACACAGAAAAAGACCAGAACTACAGGTTTGACAGAGACTGGAGAAACCGGGAGAGTATGGCACCCAGACACACTTATAGCTCAGTAACGAAGTCACTCCTGAGGTTAACCCTTCAGCCAAAGATTAGACAGGCCCATAAAACAAAACTAAATGGGCACACCAGCCCAGGGGCAGGGACAAGAAGGCAGGAGGAACAGGAAAGCCGGTAAAGGGGAACTCAAGGTTGAGAAGGAGTATTGACATGTTGTGGGGTTGGCAACCAATGTCACAAAACAGTATGTGTATTAATTGTTTAAAGAGAAATGAGTTTGTTCTGTAAACCTTCATCTAAAGTACAAAATTTTTTTTAATATTTAAAAAAAGTTCAAAAATACATATTCAAAATATAGAAGAAAATATTTACCTATTCTAGCTCCTTTTTATCTCTCTCCATTTATTCTTATCTTCTTTCTTCAGCATAGTATAGTTTTCAGTGTACAATCCTATACCTAACATGTAATTCTCTCTCACTCTCTCTCTCTTTTTTTAAGTATCCACAGGTTCATTGCTAGTAATAGAAATATAATTGATTTCTGGATATTTATCTTGTATCCTGCAGACTTTCTAAGCTCATTACTAATTGTAGGAGTTTCTTTTCTAGATTCCTTAGGATTTTCTACATATACAATCATGTCATCTGCAAATAAGGACAAATTTTACTTCTTTCTTTCTGATCTGTATGCATTTTTGTTTCCTCTTCTTACTTATTGCACTGGCTAGATCTTCCAAAGTTATGTTGAATAAGAATGGTGAGAGGAGACACCCTTGCCTGTTTTTGATCTGATGGGAGGAGAGTTGTCTTTCACCATTGGATATAATGTTAGCTGCAGGATTTTGTAAATCAATGTTTTTAGTTCAGCTGAGGAAGTTGCACCTCTATTCCTATTGTTTTTGAACATTTTGATCATGAGTGGGTGTTGAACTTTGTCAAATGCTTCTTCCGCACTGATTGACATGATCATATGATTTTTTGTCTTTAGCCTGCATTACATTGATTGATTTTAAAATATTGAATTAGTCTTATATCCCTGGAATAAATTGCAATTAGTCATGGTGTGTAATTATTTTTTATACATTGTTGGATTTAATCGACCCATATTTTGTTAAATTTTATTTTGCATCTATATTCATGAGAGATGTTGGTCGATAGTTCTCTCTTTTTTATACACTCGGTATAAGGATATCAGGATAAGACTACCTTTATAAAATGAATTGAGAATTGTTCCTTCTATTTTTTTGGAAGAGATTGGGTCAAATCAATGTTAATTCCTCAATAAACATTTGGTAGAATTCTCCAGTGAAACTATCTGGGCCTGGAGGCTCCTTTGGGGGAGTTTTTAAAATTCCTTAATAGCTTTGGAAACCTTGGTGGCATAGTGGTTAAGAGCTACAGCTGCTAACCAAAATGTCAACAGTTTGGATCCACCAGGCACCCCTTGGAAACCATATGGGGCAGTTCTACTCTGTCCTATAGGGTCGCTATGAGTCGGAATCGACTTGATGGCGACGGGGTTTTTTTTTTTTTAATAGGTATAACCCGTTGCCATCAAGTTGATTCCGACTCTTAGTGACCCTATGGGACAGAGTAGAACTGCCCCATAGTTTCCAAGGAGCACCTGATGGATTCAAACTGCCGACTCTTTGGTTAGTGGACATAGCTCTTAACCACTATGCCACCAGGGTTTCCTTAATAGCTATCCACCCCCAGTGCCGTTGAGTCGATTCCGACTCATAGCCACCCTATAGGACAGAGTAGAACTGCCCCATAGTGTTTCCAAGGAGCACCTGGCAGATTTGAACTGCTGACCCTTGAGTTAGCAGACTTAGCACTTAACCACTACACCACCAGGGTTTCCTTAGTAGCTATAGGGCCCTTCAAATTATCTATTTCAAATTGAGCGAGTTTTGGTAGTTCGTGTTTTTTGAGGAAATGGTCCGTTTTGTCTAAGTTGTCAAATTTATGCATGTACAGTTGTTTGTAGTATTCCTTTATTTCTTTTTGAGGTCTATAGCCTCTGTAGTGATTCTCCCTCCTTCACTCTTGATGTTGGTAATTTTTGTCTTCTCTCTTTTTTGATTTTGTCTTATTGATCTTTTCAATGAATCAAGCTTTTTGTTTCATTAGTTTTTTCCTATTCTTTTACTGTTTTTAATTTCATTGATTTATGCTCTTTATAATTTCCTTCATTTCACTTGCTTTGATTTTATTTTGCTTTTTCTAGGTTCTTGAGATGAGAGCTTTATTGATTTGACACTCTTTTTTAATGTATGCGTTTAGTGCTATAAATTTCCCCCTTAGCACTGTGTCCCACAAATTTTGATATATTTCATTTTCCTTCAGTTCCATGTATTTTTTTTTAATTCCCTTGAGTCTTCCTGTTTGCCCCATGAATTATTTAGATGTATATTGTTTAGTTCTCAAGTATCTAGAGATTTTCCTGTTATCTTTCTGATACTAATTTCTAGTTTGATTCCATTGTGGTTGGAAAGCACATTTTGTACCATTTGAATTCTTTTAAATTTCTTAAAGTTTATTTATTTTATAGCCCAGGATATGGTCTCTCTTGGTGTATGTGCCAAGGACACTTGAACAGAATGTGTATTCTTTGTTGTCAAATGGATTGTTTTATGGATGTCAACTAGATCCTACTGGTTGATGATGTTGTTGAGTTTTTCTATACCCATACTGATTTTCTATTTAGCTGTTCTATCAATTGCTGAGAGAGGAGTTTTGAAGTCTCCAACTATAATTGTGGCTTTATCTATTTCTCCTTTCAGTTCTATCAGTTTTGCTTCACATATTTGGTAGCTCTATTATTTGTTGCATTCACATTTAGAATTACTATAATTTCTTGGTGAATTGACCCTCTTATCATTATATAATGTCCCTCTCTGCTCTGAAGTCTATTTTATCTGCATTAACATAGCCACTTCCGATTCATTTGGTTAATGTTTGCATCTTTTTCCATTCAACCTGCCTTTATTCGAAGTGAGTTTTTTAAAGACTTTTAATTGGTATATTTAAATAATTTGCATTTAATGCAATTGTTAATATGTTAGGGTTTAAGTCTGCCATTTTATTTTGTTTTCTGTTTGTTCTCTGTTTTTCATTCCTTTGTATCTTTTTCCTGTTTCCTGTGTTACTTGAACATTTTTTAAAATTCCACTTTGATTTACCTATGGTGTTTCTGAATGTAATCTTTTTGTACAGCTTTTAGTGGTTTCTCTAGGCATACTATTACACATATACAACTCACCATAGTCTACTGGTGGTGTCATTTTACCATTTCGAGTGAAGTATAGAAACATCACCTCCTTTTACAATCCCACCTTTATAATACAAATACAGTATTATTTCCTCTGCATACACTTAGAACCACATCAGGCAGTGTTATAATTTTTACTTCAACCATCAAACATAATTTAGAAAGTTCAAGAGGCCAAATAAAGCCTATTGTATTTACCCATATATATATATATATATATATATATATATATTTAACCATATTCTCCTTTCCTGATGTTCCACAATTCTTTCATTTCTTATTTTCCGTTCAGAGAAATTTAGCTATTGTTTTAGGGTAGGTCTGCTGGTAACAAATTCTTCATTTTTCTCCATTTGAGGATTTCTGGGTTTCCCCTTCATTCTGGAAGGATATTTTTGCTAGATATAGAATTAGGTCAACAAGTCTTTTCTTTCAACACTTGAAAAATATTGTGTCATTTTCTTCTAGCCTCCATGGTTTTTGATGATATATCTGTTATTCTAATTGTTTTTTCCATATAGATAAAGGGTTGTTTTTCTTCAGTTACTTTCAAGACTTTTTTCTTTGTCTTTAGTTTTCAGAAATTTAATTATGATGCATTTTGGTGTGGATTTTTTTTGAGGGGCCTATCTCATTTAGGTTTTGCTCATCTTCTTGAATCTGAATTTACGTTCTTGCCAAATTTGGGAAGATTTCAGCCCTGAGTACTTTCTCAGCCTGCTCTCCTTCTTCTCTCCTTCCAGGGCTCCAATAACACAAATGTTAACTTTTTTTATTATGGTTCCATGCGTGCCTGAGGCCCTGCTCATTTTTTTTTTTAGTCTTTTTTCTTTCTGTTGTTCTGATTGGGTGATTTCTATTGTTTTATCTTCAAGTTCTGTGATTCTTTCCTCTGTTAACCTCCATTCTGATGTTGAGACTATCTATTGAACTTTTTATTTCAGTTATTGTATTTTTCAGTTCTAACATTTCCAGTTGGTTCTTCCTTACATTTTTTATCTCTATGCTGAGACTTTCTGTATCTTTGGTGAGGCTTTCTATCTTTTCATTTGTTTCAAGCATGTTCAATATTGCTCATTGAGACATTTTATCATGGTTTTATCATTTTAAAATCTTTCTCAGATTACTCTAAGATTTATGTCATCTGTTGATTGTCTCTTTTTTTATGAACTTTGAGATCTTCTTGGTTCTTGGTATGATGAGTGATTATCAATTGACTCCTGAACATTATTGTATCCTGTTATGTGACTCTGAGTCTTATTTAACCCTTCTGTTTTAGCTACTTTCTTTTTTTACACCACCTCTTTATTGCCAGGTAGAAGTACAAGTCTAGGTTCTCTACTTAGCCTCCATTGACATGTATTGGAGGGAGGGGCTTCTCATAATTGCCGTGTGGGGGTAGGAGTTTTGGCTTTCCATGTGGTCTCCACTTAAACTACAGCGGGGGTGTCTTGTGACTGCTGGGTAATTGTGAAAGTCCTTGCTCTCCCTTAGGCCTCCTTGGACACTACCCAGGCGGTGATGGGAAGGGAATATTGTTACTGCCAGGTGTGTATGAAAGTCCAGGCTTCCCATATTATCTGGAGCCCATTTTTTTATTGTGCTTTAAGTGAAAGTTTACAAATCAAGTCAGTCTCTCATACAAAAATTTACGTATACCTTGCTTTGCAGCCCTAATTGCTCTCCCTCTGATGAGATAGCACAGTACTTCCCTCCCCTCTCTCTCCTTGTGTACATTTGGGTAGCTTCTGGACACCTCTGCTCTCTTATCTCGCCTCCTGACAGGAGATGCCAACATAGTCTTATGTGTCGACTTGATCCAAGAAGCTTGTTCTTCACAAGTCTCATTTTTCTGGAACCTATTTTTTATGAAGCACCCAATCCTACCTTTCAAAGCATGCTTTGAGGGAAACTGTCCTCTACCAATGTCACTCTCCCTGCCTTTCCATCCCACAAGCACCTGCCTGGCAGCAGGTCATTTTGATAACGTGTGTACAATTCAACACGTATTGTGCACGCTTCTGGGAATTCAGAAACAAAGTTAGGAAGACTAAATTCAAAGATTTTCAGAAAGAATTCTTATTTTCTTAATTTCAAGAGCATCTCGGTACTTTACGAAATAGAGTAAGGCATTTATTCTGCAGACAATGCTTGCTGCACAAAGGTTTACTGCACTCTGGTGTCCCAGGCCCACATGCTGTGAACAGCTAAGCTCTATGCTACCACCAAACTCTATGTTTTTATTGTCCTAAAATTCCAGAGTTGTGAATGGGAACATTGTTAAGGAGAAATGGGTAGGATTGGTCCATTAAGAAATTATAACAGTCTAAGTTAAACCATTAAAAAAAAAAAACAAAAAAACAGCCTGTTGCTGTTCGGTTGATTTCAACTCAAAGCAACCTTAGAGGACAGAGTAGAACTGCCCCATAGGGCTTCCAAGGAGCAGCTGGTAGATTCAAACTGTTGACATTTTGGTTAGCACCAAGATCTTAACCACTGCGCCACCAGGCTCCATCACTGGCCCAGACCTCTACTATTCAGTTGTGATCCTCCAACTACCAGGCATGGGCACTACCTGAGAGCTTGTTGGAAATGCAGTCTCAGGCCCCGTCCAGACTCAGTGGATCAGAACCTGCATTTTAATAAGGTCCCCAGGTGATTTAAGTGCACACTAAATTGTGAGAAACACCTCTAGATTTTCTAGCTGTGAATTCCACCAGAGAAACAAAAAGGTCCTAAAGGGGCTTCATCTCCCTCCACCCTAACAATGAATGTAAGAAGACGTTATCATCACAGTGAAATTGAGCATCTAAAGAGCAGAGAGGTGAAGAAAAACCCTCTGGGAACTCAGAATGCTGTCATCTCGGAATAGCATTTTCTAGCTGTCATTGATACAGTGTTTAAATATCTACTGCAGGCTGCATCTGTTTTCACACCTTGACTTTGCTGTGATTCAGCTCTACCTGCTGTCAGAGATTACCCTTTCCAGTGAGTTATCACTGGAATAATATAAATGACAATAACTGTGAGGCTCATTTATGGAGCACCATTAAGTATATGCATTATCTTATTTAACCTTCTTAACAACTCTGTGGAGCCCTGGTGATGCAGTGGTTAAGAGCTGGGTGGTAACCAAAAGTTTGGGGGTTCGAATCTACCAGCTGCTCCTTGCAAACCCTATAGGGCAGTTCTACTCTGACCTATAGGGTCACCATAAGTCATAATCGACTCAACAGCAAGAGGTTTTTTTTTTTTTTTTGGTTTGAACTACTATGTGCGGTAGATATTGCTACAACTGAAGGAAGTAAGTCTCACGTCAATAGCTAGCTCAAGGTTGCAAACCTAGTGGGTGGCAGTACAAGACTCAAATTCAAGTCTGTTCTATCTCTGGTGTGCTTTTTATATTTTCTTCCAGAATGAAGAAATTGAATGGGGTAAAACTTGATGAGTGGCTGTACATTTCAGCTAAGAAAGTGTTTCTCCTTAGTCATTATCAGAACAGATAGTTACCAGTCAAGGGCACCCCAAGAGGTAGGGGAGTGGTAAGAAACGTGCGGTCACTGGCCTGGGTTTGCCCTGGGAGAGAAAGTGGAAGGGCACCTGATAACAAGAGAACCTTCCAGTGCTCACCAGGGCCTGCACACGATCCCTGATGTTTGGAAAGGGTGATATCTGAGGGCTGGATGATAACACCTCCTAGGTACTTTCCTTGGACTAATTACCCACAATTCCTTTGACCTCTAAAAGAGACTATAAAAATCCAAAGAAAGGGATTTTCTTTTCTCAATCTGAGTTACAAGTAGACTCTCCCATTCTTCAGGAGGAGAGAAGCTTCTGAAATAAGGGATAATGGCAGCTTTACAAGAAAAAAAGACTTGCAGCCAGAGGATGGAAGAATTCCGGCACTACTGCTGGAACCCGGACACCGGGCAGATGCTAGGACGGACTCTATCTAGGTGGGGTACGTGCTGATGGCCGGGATGGTGTTGGTGGGGGTGGTGCTAAACTGTCAAGTCAGTGAGCTCCAGGCCTGAGCACTGTGGGTGTGATGGCTAGAAGGGGAGGAGGGATAGGGACTATGCTGAGACTGAGTCCGATGAGGGCTTGTAACAAAGGAAAGCAGGAGAGAGAGGACTATTAATTAGGCAAAGTTTGGAGCCTGGGTGTGTACAGGGCACACCAGCCCCAGGGCTCGGCCACCAGCTGTGTGTGACTTCAGGCAAGAGACTTTCCTTCCTGGCCTTCACTTTCCTCAAGAGAGGGAAAACGAGGGGTTTAATCAGAGGATCTCAAAGGTCCATTTCAGCCCTGAGATTCTCTCATTCTACAATGCCCACAATGTGTGAAAATTCTGAGAATTGGCCTCTGCCCTTAAATTTTCATTAGCATTTCTAAAGCTACATTCTAAACTGATAATAATTTTTAAAGAGAATTTTAAAAGGGGTGGTGGTGGTTCTTTGGTTAAATAGATTTGGGAAACAGGGATTTATTTAATTAAGTTAAAAAAGTTGCTTTCTTTCCAGACTTCTCCAAGCCCTTGACATGCGAATGAGTAGTGGAAGGCATTGCATGTGAATTTCCAAAACTTACTTGGCATGGGATCCCTTTCTTTCAAGGATTATTGTTGGGTGCCAGTGAGTTGCTTTTGGCTCATAGTGACCCATGTGACAGAACAGAGCTGTCCCCATAGGGTTTTCTAGGCTGTAATCTTTATGGAAGCAGATTGCCAGGTCTTTCTCCTGCAGAGCCTCTGAGTGGGTTCAAACCACCAACCTTTCACTTAGCAATCAAGCGCTTAACCATTCCACCACCAGGGCTCCTTCTTTCAAGGGCGTACTTCTTAAATATGTCCTAGAACTAGTGTTCTGCCGGCCACTTAGAAGGCAAAGGCCCTTGCTGACTGGCAGGAGCTGGCCTCGCTCCCTTATCCTTGTACAAAGAGGTGTAAAGTCACTTAGGTCCCTTCTTTCCCTGGTTGAAAGCAAAAGCAAAGACCTGTCTGACTGAAGATTTTGTGAGAAGGGATGGGCATGGCTTTTTCTGTTACTGTAGGGGTGGAAATTTCCTTATTAAGGCAAGTCTCTAAAGGACAAAAAGTACCTCTGAACCCCCACTACAACCATATTTCACCCCCCCCCCAAAAAAAAATCCCTCATACAAGTCCATTCCAAGTCCTAACAAAGGGATGTAATGTCTATCACAATTGGCCTTAGGAATGGTGTTTCTAAGACAAAATTCCCCCAGACACTCTTTGGCTTAACACTCTTTGGCTTAGGTCTGGAAACTCAGGAAGACTATAATTTCTGCTCCTCTTAGCTGGGAAGGAGTTTCCCTTTAAGGAAAGATGATTTAAAGATGACTTCCTTCTCCCTCACATCCTAGAGAAGTCCCTGGGAGGCGCAAACGGTTCATGCTTGGCTGCTAACCTAAACATCAGCGGTTCGAATCTACCCAGTGTCACCACAAAAAAAAAGCCCTGGTGATCTGCTTCAGTAAAGATTACAGCCAAGAAAACCCCATGGCGCAGTTCTACTCTGTAACACATGGGGTAGCCATGAGTCAGAACGGACTTGATGGCAAGTATTTGGTTTTTTGCGGAGGAGGTTCGCCTCTTAGAACATGCCAGGTTCCCCTGGCCCAGTGTTCTCCTTTGATCCCTGCCCTCTCTCCCTTCCTGTGAGTCCTTGCTACTCACAGTGCGGGTCCGGAGTAGCAACATGGGCCTCACGTGGGCAAATGTTGGAAATGCAGAATCTCAGGCCTCACCTCAGACCTTCTGAGGCAGAATCTACATTTCACAAGCTGCCCTGGCTATTCTTGTGCACATCATAGTTTGAGAAGCACTGCTCCAGGGCACCATTCCTGTCTACCTAGTTTGAAGAGAGAAAGGAAGAAAAGCATCTTTATTTCAATGAGACCACATTTTAGACAAAATTGCATTGATTTCATAGAGCTTGCTGCCATTTGAAGAATACCTCCTGGGGCAATTTAACTGATTCCAATGCCACAGCCATTTATTATTTATTGTGTACAAAGAGTCCCTAGGTGGTGCAGTTAAGTGCTTGGCTGCTAACCAAAAGTTTGGCGGTTCGAGTCCACCCAGAGGCACCTCCAAAGAAAGGCCTGGTGATCTGATTCTGAAAAAAATCAACCACTAAAATATCCTACAGAGCACAGTTCTACTCTGGCACATGTGGACTCAACATGAGTCGGAATCAACTCCATGGCAATTAGTCTTTTGTGTGTGCGTGTGTGTACAAAGCACAAAATATTTGTGCTAAAAGAGATATAATGATAGAGTTTATATAGCCCCCTCCTTAAGGCTATATGATCTGGTAAGAGACACAAAGCATACACCTGAACAACTAGTGCAACTTAAAATATAATAAATACTATATGAAAAAAAAATGCTAAAGATAGGAGAGATTACTTACGGGGGAGGCAGCTGGTAAAACTGCCAGGACAACTTGCTGGAGTAAATGGCATTGAGCCCAGGCCTGAAGGAGGGGAAAGCATTTCCGCAGGCAGAGGGAGATAGGAAGGGAAGACCGCCCGTGCAAGGACACTGGGACAGCAGGGCCTGGGGGAAACCCAGGGGACACAGCAGCTTCCCTGGTGTGTGGGTCAGCTTGGTAAGGGACAGTGGATAGGGCATCTGAGGGAGAAGCTGGGCTCAGGGGTGGCCCCTCAGCCCCTGCCCTTCCCTCGGTAGCCCAGTCCTCTGAGCTATTCTGGCTGAGCAGCCGCAGCCTCACAGAACATGCTGGTCCCAGTGTTTGGTGGTGAAAGGGTCTCAGGAGCCATGGAAAGCACAAGTCAATAAAAACAATAAACACTAAAGGAAAAGGATGCCATACTCTTCTTTAGAAAGGGTGGGGTGGAGAAGGACCTTTTTAGTAAAGCAGTAGAAACAGTATGTGGCGGTGCTTTAAATATTGCAGTTAATTATTGTTAAAGTCATTATGATTTGGGGGCACAGTTCCTTGCCATCTGGAGTTTATTTAACCTTTTATACAATTTGATTTTTTTTTTCTTTTTTGGCAACAAAGGGCTGTATGATAATAGTTATAATCGCTGATACACACATGTGCTTAGCACATGCCAACCCCTGTTCTAATGGCTTTACCTATAATAGCTCATTTAACTCCTCATAATAACCCTACGAGTTAGGAACTATTTTCATCCCCATTTTTCAAATGGGGAAGCTGAGGTGCAGAAGCATTAAGTAACTTGCCTAAGGTCACACAAGGGGCCAAACTAGGACAGGAGCCCAGGCAGCCTGGCTTCAAAGCCACCCTCCAAGCTGCTGTATTGTACAGCCGCCACACCAATATTGATTCCGATTCTTACTTCTTTTCACAACTTCCATTTACATGCTAACTAAAACATGCCCAGCCTACCACTGGGTACTCACCAAGTGGAAACCTGCAGAAAAGATGGTCAGTTGACAAGTGCTGTGCACAGCAATTCGGGAGATAAACTGCCTGGGCAAGTTTTAACGGAAGCCTTTTTAACCTGTTTCTTAATCTGTAAAATGGGGTGAAGAGCCTACCTCGCACAGAGCTATAAGGATTAAACGCGATGACCTGTGTAAAGCACAGGGTGAAAGTTGTTACACATCCTCTCTGCCTCCTTTGTTATTATGAGCTGGTGAAGCTCACCATGCTCATACCTTCTTTCAATAATTATTAAGCATCTACTATACGCCAGGCATTGTTTTCAATATTAAGGATAAAGCAGTAAACAGGACACACAACAATGCCTGCCTTCACAAAGCAGACATTCTAGTTGGGAAAAAGAGACAAGTTAAATAAGACATGTCAGATGGGGAAAACCAAAGCAGAGGGTAAGAGAAGAATCAATAGTCTGGGAAGGCCCTGGTGACAAGAGGACCTTTAGCAGAGAGCTGAGGAGGCAGAGAGAGTCATACAGATCTGGGGTAAGAACATTTCCAGTGGAGGAAACAGGGGCCAAGCCCTGCAGTGAGACTGTGCCTGGTGCAGTCAGCTTCTCCTCTTGCTGGTTCCTGGTTGCTGCAAAACTAAAGCAAGTCTAAAACCAAGTTAATGAATGAATATCATCATAATCTAGCTTATAAATAAACACATGCTTGAGCATAGCAACCCCACCCAAACATCAGCAACACAGATTCCCAGATCGGGGAGAAAGAGCAAAGACAGGAAATGTTGTCACTTGGCTTTTCTACAGCAAGACGATTTAGTAAAGGATTTACTGATGGGTGACCTTAATAAGTCATCTTCATCAGCCTCCACCTGACTGAGTCCAGTACAATGAGATGGTGCCCAGCTACCACCACTGACTGCTCTGACAGGGATCACAATAGAAGGTCCCAGACAGAGCTGGAGAAAAATGTTGAACAAAATTCTAACTCAAAAAGAAAGACCAGACTTGCTGGCCTGACAGAGACTGGAGAAACCCTGAGAGAATGGCCCCTGGACACCCTTTCAGCTCAGCAGTAGTGAGGTCACCTCTGAGGTTCACCTTCTAGGCAAAGATTGAACAGGCCCATGGAACAAGACAAGACTAAATGGGTGTACCAGCCCTGGGGCAGGGACTGGAAGGTAGGAGGGAACAGGAAAGCTGCTAATAGGGAACCCAGGGTTGAGAAGGGAGAGTGTTGACATGTCGTGGGGTTGTTAACCAATGTCATAGAACAATGTATGTACTAACTGTTTGATGAGAAACTAGTTTGTTCTGTAAACCTTCATCTAAAGTACAATTAAAAAAAAAGTTAACATTGTGACTTTTGAGACAGGTCAGCATTTGGCAAGGCCCAGAGAGACACACTAGTATTACCAAGTTAGTCAGGGAAGCCCCACAGGAATGAAGAGAATACGACATCCATTAAACATGGTATTTCAGATCATTACTCATTGCCTCAAGCCACATGGCCTCCCATTCCCACCGTTTCTTACTGATTTGGCTCCTGTCCTTTAATTATATTCAGGGTCATTGGAGAATGAGTCATTAAAAAGAACCTACACCCAAATCATGAGGGAAGAAAAGAACGGGCCCACTTTATTACAGACTTTTCCAGAAAGACCAAAGCCATAACAAGCATAAAAGCATCCTCTACCTGGTATTTTGTTCCTTTAAAACATCTGCTTTGATCAATGCGAGTTAATTTAAAAATGGAAAGATCAAATCTATCCAGCTAACTCAATGTCCAGGAGTCACACATTACAAAAGGGGACGTTTTCTCCATTTGGTTCTGACTGTGAACGGAGAAAAATATCGGTGTGTTTTAGAATCAAACAAAATCGAGTCCCCTTTGTATTTATCTGAACAGTTAGCATTCCTAGGGAAAATGTCTATTTCTGGGAAGAGTGTTCATTTTTTTTTTTTTAATTTTTATTGTGCTTTAAGTGAAAGTTTACAAATCAAGTCCATTTCTCACACAAAAACTTATATACACCTTACTACATACTCCCAATTGCCCTCCCCCTAATGAGACAGCCGGCTCCCTCCCTCCACTCTCTCTTTTTGTGTCCATTCCGCCAGTTTCTAACCCCCTCTACCCTCTCATTTCCCCTCCAGGCAGGAGATGCCAACATAGTCTCAAGTGTCCGCCTGATCCAAGAAGCTCACTCCTTGCCAGCGTCCCTCTCCAACCCATTGTCCAGTCCAATCCCTGTCTGAGTAGTTGGCTTTGGGAATGGCTCCTGTCCTGGGCCAACAGAAGGTCTGGGGGCCATGACCACCAGGGTCCTTCTAGTCTCACCATTAAGTCTGGTCTTTTTATGAGAATTTGGGGTCTGCATCCCACTGAAAAGCGTTAATTTTTAAGTGTCTCCATTTCTCTCCTCCTTCTTACATTAATACTTTAAGCAAGGTTGATCGCGTGCCTCAAGCTCAATAGGAATTCCTGATCATGTCTGCTAAAAAGCACCTGCTAAACCAGCATCTCATTGCTGCTCCTTTTCTCTCCTGTAGAAGAGGACGGAGTTGGCCCGCTGGCCATGAGCCATAATACCTGACTGGCGTCTATAACAGAGAACCCTTGAGATATTTCTAGGAGCATTCACCATACATGGGGTTATTTTCTTTTCGGTAGGAGGTAAAAAGACAGAAACAAGGAAGCTCTGCAAAGACAGGAGCTACATGTTCAGAGCTCCAAGCTCTCAGACCCGTATTTAAATCCCAGCTCCTCCACTTACTAGCTGTGACCTTCCGCGAGCAACCTACTTTACCTCTTTGACCCCAGTTTCCTTTCCTAAATAAAATGCAGGTAACAATAACTTCTGCCTCAGAGAGTTAAGATTGGCTGGCTCAGTGTCTGTGAAGTGCCTGACACATAGGAAGAGCTCAGTTAGCGTTAGTTGTTGTTGTTACAGTTACTACTCCAACCAAATGCATCTAAGATTACACTTAAAATGTCCGCTGAAGTGAAAGAAGCCAGACACAAACAGTCACATGCCGTACGACTCCATTTACGTGAAACATCTAGGACAGGCAAATCCGCAGAGACAGAGAGCAGACTAGTGGTTGCCAGGGGTTTGGGGTGGAGGTTGGGTGGGTGGGAGGGTAACTGCTTAATGGGTACAGGGGTTCCTTTTGGGGTGACTGAAACGTTCTGGAATGAGATAGTAGTGATGGTTGCACAACACCGGGAAGGTACTAAATGTCACTGAATACGCTCTAAAATGGTGAATTTTATGCTATCTGATTTTACTGCAATTAAATGTTGGCAGCTTCTTATACTGCTTCCTCTTTACAGTGTGGATTAGCCTCTATTACGTGGGTTTCTACGTGGTGATGACAGGGCTCTTTGCGCTGTGCATTTACACGTTGATGCGGACCATCGACCCGTACACACCAGACTACCAGGATCAATTAAAATCACCAGGTAAATACGAGAGTTGAACTGTTTAGCCCAGTGATCAACTATGCCCAGGGAACAGACAGACTCCCTAGACACTGACATTCATAGCAAAGGTGCAGAAGTAGTAATATGCAGTCCTGGATACACTCAGCCAGACATAGAAAATCCTCTCCCCCTGGAATGACACCCAGAGAAGCAAGCACTTGCCTGGGCTCCCAGGGCTGCTCTGGGTAACGCTGGATGGCAATAAAAGGGGCCTCTGTGCTCACGTCTGCGATGACCTCTGAAGGCAGCCACCTCAGCTGCCTAACTGGCTTTGGAAAACATCCCAAGTGCATAGATGGCCACTCAGTTTCTTTCCATGAGGAAGACGACCCCCAATTATAAAGTCTGACTTTGGCTTTAGTTTTAATTATTAAAACAGAAGGTTTTTTTTTTTTTATTACAGAAGGGAAAAACAGGATTTATATTCACTTACTTTATATGCTTATACAGGCACAGAGAACATTTCTGGAAGGATAGACAAGAATCTTAACTGAGAGTAGGCCTAGCAGATTAGTAATGAAGGAATTGGAGGAGGGAAAGAGTTTCTGCTTTCCATTTTATGTCCTTCAGTATTGGATGCATCTCTTCTGTGGGAATATATTACTCTCATAATAATAAATCAAAACTCAGAATATTAAATTTTCTTTATGTACCAAGCACTGCCCTATACAATGACAAAGAAGCTAAAATAAGTTAAAGGCTTGAGCCAGAGGTTCAAGGTGGCGGACTGAGCATACATTCTCTTCTCATTAAGACAGTACTGGAATGATAGAATGTAATTAGTAACAAAACCATAACACGTCAGAAATGCTCAGAAAAGTTTAGAAGATAACAGCAAATAGGATCTGATTGACCGAGAATACCAAAAGCAAGAAAGAAATCCAAGAACAGAGAAAAACCCCAACCAAAACATCAACAGTACAAGCTGTGTTTCCCAGTGGAGCCCAGAGAAGCCCCAGGCTGGAGTCCATAGACAAGTGGAGGGTGTGAACCGTGAGGGCCACCAGCAGGACACTGCAAAAAGCTGGGTCCCTCCCCAGTCCCCAAGGATGCAAACAGCTTTCACAGCGCAGGTAACAGATTGGATAATGGGGCTCAGGGGAGAAGCAGAGAGAGTTTGGAGTTGAGTCTAGACCTCTACCTTGGAGTCAAAGAATTGAGGAGGGGTCAGAGGGAAGACAAAGAAAACGCTAAGCAGGAATTTAATAAACTGCTCTATTCTCAGATTAAAGTCTTTCTGACTTTGGCAGTTGTGGGGCTGCCCAGCCTACCTGCCAGCTCTCCCCACTCACCCAGAGCCCACAACAGACCTCCTTCAGAGCCTCTGGAGCTACAGACCCACACAACCACAGGACACGTGTGCCATCTCCCTTGACCAAATCCACCCAGTTCTTCGTTCACAAATATAAACTCATGACTAAGGATTCTCAGATAACTTGGGGTTGGGACAGAGCAAGAAAGAGAAGAGCAAAGAAGAAAAGCAGAACTGAACCTGGAAGAAGTAGCGATAAATCCAAGATCGCGTGAGAACTTAAATACATCTTTACTAGCACCCTCAGAGAGATCAGAGATATTGGCAGCCTTTGAACAAGAACAGGCTATAAGAAAGGAACAGTCAAAGAAAAAAGTTCTGGAAATTAAAAATATGAGTGCCAAAACAAAAAATATCATGGAAAGAATTGATGGTAGACTGGACATGGCCCAAGCCAAGCTGGTGGTCTGGAGGCTGAAGTGAGCAGATGTTTCAGGACAGGGAGACAGAGAGCTAAAAGACAGCACATGTGAGAGAAAAGTTAAAGCCCTTGCTTAAAAATATAAAGAAGAGTGATCCCAGACAGAGCTGGAGAAAAATGGGGAACAAAATTCTAACTCACTCTATGTTGGCATCTCCTGCCTGGAGGGGAGATGAGAGGGTAGAGGGGGTTAGAAGCTGGTGAAATGGACACGAAGAGAGTGGAGGGAGGGAGCAGGTTGTCTCATTAGGGGGAGAGTAATTGGGAGTATGTAGCAAGGTATATATAAGTTTTTGTGTGAGAGACGGACTTGATTTCGTAAACTTTCACTTAAAGCACAATAAAAATTATAAAAAAAATTTTTTTAACTCACAAAAACAGACCAGACTTACTGGTCAGACAGAAACTGGAGAAACCCCAAGAGTATGGCCCCGAGACACCCTTTTAACTCAGTACTGAAGTTACTCCTGAGGTTCACCCTTCCGCCAAAGATTACACAGGTCCATAAAACAAAACCAGACTAAATGGGCACACCAACCCAGGGGCAAGGATGAGAAGGCAAAAGGGGACAGGAAAACTGGCTCGCACAACGGAATATTAGACGCAGTTGGTCAAAACAATGTCACAAGCTGATATGAAATGACTTGGAAAGATGCTTACAACTGGCATCGGAAAATGAAAAAAAGGTATAATATGGATATCATGAGCCCATTTATGTAACAAAAAAATACATATACATATGACACACACATGCACATTTCTACATTTCTGCATTTACAGAGAAAACCGTTTTAAAACAATGCACACTCAACTGTTGAGATTGGGGGGAAAACATGACTTTTGCTCTTAATTTCCCACACTTCTGCATTTTGACTTTTTTAAAATTCACAATTAACCTGTTGCTAGGTTGCTTTTGTACGTAACCAAAACCAGTGAGGACTTTTCAAAATGTGCGTCAAAATACAATTTCATTCAGGAGCTCAAGTTTAGATTCTGGATCAGTCATCACCATTAACAGCAGTGAAAAAAGGGCCACCGCAGCAGACGTGCGTGCTTACTCAGGCAAAGCACAAAGGAAGAGAACTTCTTGGCTTGCAGCTGAAAGCTGCTCATCATGAGGTGGGTTTCAAGAACTGGTAACTGGTGTGTAGCACTGCACTGAGGGAGGGCTGTGCAAGTTCAAGTCAGAATTGAGACGGTCAAGAGTCTACTGTGGACACGAGTCAGAGAAAACACGCACATGGTGCTCCTGTGAATAACGTGTCGAATACACAGTTTCCTAAGGGTCAGCAGGACCCCCAATCTCTCTCTGGCTAGTGGACATGAAGCCCACACATCATCAGTGAATTCCCAGGAGCCTTGGATTCTTTGGTGACACAAATGTCTAATGTCCTCAGCTGCTAACCGAAAGGCTGGAGGTTTGAGTTCACCCAGAAATGCCACACAAGAAAGGCCTGGTGATCTACTTGTGAAAAAAAAACAGCCATTGAAAACCCTATGGAGCGCCAACTCTGATAAACATGGGGTCACCACGAGTCAGAGTCGGCCCGTCAGCAACTGGTTGGTTGTTGCTGGTTTTTAATTCCTTACTGGATGTGGCTTTTTCTCATCATGTTGCTGTCAAGTTTAAATCAATTCTAAATAAACCGAGAAGAATGGTTTGCAGGTTACTTTGCACATGGAGTTTCCTTCCTCAAATCCTGAAGAGCTTTAGAAGAGTTTCCACACGTACTATATAACTTTGACCCAAATTATCCAAAACCTTGGCCTACAATCCTGTAAAAGTGGGGCAGTTCTGCATTCTACTCATGGATTTCATAGCTAACGACTTGGATAGGAGTGAACATTTGGACAAACGAAATAAAATCTATGATGTTCTCTTTCCAGGGGTAACCTTAAGGCCAGATGTTTATGGAGAGAAAGGTCTGCAAATTTTCTACAATGTTTCTGATAATAAAACCTGGACAGACCTAACAAATATGCTTCACAAGTTCCTGGCAGGTAAGCTAACAAAAAAAAAAAAAAAAATTCTTAGGGTTTTGTTTTCATTTTCTAAATTTCACTCAGGAACTCGCGGCCAAGTCAACACTTTTATACAACCTAAGGTTGGTCTGGTTGGAAATCTGCTAACCACACTGTTGTGGAATGATAGCAGGCAAGGATGCTGGCAGCAGACACACCAGGTCAGCTTACTTACTCGTTTGTGCCTTTGTGATCTGCACAGCCTATTCTCCAGCAGCTCAGAAGGCCAATATAAACTGCCCTTTGGAGAGGTACTATTTCCAGGAAAGTTTCGACGCTCCTAACCACACCAAGTACTCCTGCAAGTTCCCGGTAGATACACTGCAAAACTGCTCCGGCCTGATAGATCCTAACTTTGGATTTGAAGAAGGAAAGCCCTGTTTTATTATTAAAATGAACAGGGTGAGTATCAAGAATTCCAAGATCAGAGATCAAATGTGAAAACTTCTAGAGCCAGACACTGAAACCGTGGGGGTCACGTTTAACTGTCACGCACTACAACACAGAGATGGAGGAATAAACAGAATCCTAGCCAGGGCTTCCACTGAAGCGGTGGGGCTGGAATTGGAGCCTCCACCCTTTCTGTGTGCACAGGTTCAACACCTGTCCCTCCCATTTGGCACATCAGCTTACTTTCTCCAAGGTACAAATATAAAGCCCTCCATTCAGACACAGGTGTTTATTCAGCAGTATAGGGCATTTGGATCTTGTCAGGCAGAATACAGAGCTATTTAGGATTAGCCCCCACCTTCAGGGCTAACTGGAGAAAGATGTGTACACATAAGTGCAAGGCCAAAAAAACCCAAACCCGTTGCGGTTGAGCCGATTCCGACTCACAGCGACCCTATAAGACAGAGAACTGTCCCACAGGCAGCTTCTGGTTAGCAGCCAAGCACTTAACCAGGGCTCTGTAAAGAAGCCAGGGCAGTATATACGGCATAAATCTGGTTTCAGGCTGGAAGAGAATTTGGATACCACCTAGTGCAATGGTTTCCAAAGCAGATCATAGATTCATTTATGCATTTGATATTTACTAAGTTATGCATGTGATATTTACTAAGCACTTTAGGGTCAGGCACGGGCGGTGCTGGGGCGTCAACAGTGCCCAAGGCAAACCTGGTCTCCCCACGGCCATAAAAAGAACAAATAATGAGAAGGGCATAAGGGTAGCACTAATCTAGCCACGGGGGCATGGCACTGTTTATTTTCCATTTTAAAAACCCTAAAGCCATGCTCTTACCCACTGGCACAGACATAAAATATTCTTGCTTTGAGATGGAATTTCATCAGTGCTGACTGGTTGTTAAGACTGGTTATCCTGGACTCCCCAGCAGACCTCTGGTTGGCAGGTGTGTATGTCTAATGCAGAGCCTGGGTGGTGCACATGGCTAAGTGCTCAGCTGCTAACCAAAAGGTTTGCGGTTCAAGGCTACCCAGAAGCACCTCTGAAGAAAGACCTGGCTATCTTGTTTGTGAAAAACCAGCCATTGAAAACTCTGTGGAGTACAGATCTACTCTGATACACATGGGGTTCTCATGAGTCGGAGTCGACTTGAACGGCACCTGGTTTTAACACTCCTGGAGCACAGGAAGACGGCTCCAGAGCCTTAGAGGAGGAAAAATCTATGGCTGGAGAAATTCAAATATTTAAGGGAAAGGCAGGTCCTGTACTGAGTCTTTGGCACAAACAGGTGGAAACGAAGGGCTAGGGTTTCAGATGGGAGGGTGAGTAAAGGCATGGGTTTATACTGCAAGCTGGCCAGATGGGCAGAATGTTTGCCCAGAGCTCACAATGAGGTCAGAAAACTAAACTATGCAGGAAGGGAAAGAAGAGGAAAGACATTTGTTGGTGCCTATTTTTTTTTTTTTATTACTAACTAGGAAACCCTGGTGGTGCAGTGGTTAAGAGCTGCGGCTGCTAACCAGAAGGCCACCAGTTCAAATCCACCAGGCGCTCCTTGGAAACCATATGGGGCAGTTCCGTCCTATAGGGTTGCTATGAGTTGGAATCAACTCGATGGCAATGGGTTTGGTTTTTTGGTTTATTATTGACTAGCGGAGCCCTGGTGGAGCAGTGGTTGAGAGCTCGGCTGCTAACCAAAAGGTCGGGAGTTCAAATCCTCTATGGGGCAGTTCTACCCTGTGCAATAGGGCTGCTATGAGTCAACTCAACAGCAACTGTTTTACTACTGACTAGACACTATGCTGTTTTTTAGTACATGGAGGGCCAAGCTTGGAAGCCAAGTTAAGAAATCTATAGAGTGATGGTAAAGACCACGCTGTATGGACCAGGCAGACCTAGGTTCTGTTCCAGCTCTGCCGCTCAGCAGCTGGGTGAGCCAGGGCAAAGACCCTTATATCCCAGGCCAAGAGGAGCTCCGGAGGGGTTGGTTGTCTCAAAACATGAGTCACTTAGATTCATTAGGGGTTTATTAGAATAGGAACCACCAGTCAGATCAAAGGTGATGTTCTCATTCCCCAACTGGACAGGTCCTTTGAATGTCCCACCCGAGGCTCTGATAGGGAGCTAGCTTGGCTTTCTGTCCCATTCACAGACAGGGACCACTGCAGAACATCCACATTAGTAAGGGCTCCGGGTCCAGTGTGATTGTGAGTACAAATGCTCTTCCCTTTCCAGATTGTCAACTTCCTCCCCAGCAACAGCACTGCTCCCAGAGTGGACTGCACGTTCCCGGTGAGTGCGAATCTTTTCTTGGCCAGTTTCTGCAATGCATTGGGGCTTTAGCTCTTTCTCTAAGGCTGTTTCGGAAAAGGAGTGGGTGAAAGTGAGTTTTGTTTACAGTTACCCTATAAAATGTATGTATGGGAACAACTTTACAAGTTTTCTCTAAGATCTCCAATTCTTAGCCTAATAAATCAGTTGTACAAATCGCATATGCCATCACTGAAAAGGTTCGTTACAGGGGACAAAAACCCAGTAAGAAGAAACTGTTTTCTCTTGTTTTGCTTCAAAAAGCCCCTGGCATTGTTTATTACTAACATAGTTCAGAATGTTTGGTGGTGATATGGGGAAACTAAGGTACTTATAGAACATGGTTTTGTTCTTTTATTTGCAAAAAATATGTCCAGATTACCAATAGCTTTAGTTGTTAAACAGTGTATGGTATATGGGCTACTCAGAGTTGCCACTAATCTCAGGTTTATTCCAGGTATTTCCAAAACTAGGTTTAAAGTACAGCATTAAAAATACCAAATTTGCTTTCCTAAAATATTTTCTGAAGTTTCTTTTGTCCATTGTATTAGAAACCAAAATTTCAGTCATTATTAACAATTTAACAATATAAATTTACAATGCAGTACTTGGGGATTCCATAGAAAGATCGCATCCCTTTAAAGCCTTCATTCTCTTCTGGTTACAGTTGTTTCTGTGTTTCTTTCAGTCATTTTAACCACACATGTGTACACTGACTTGAGATTTCCACAGACATGAAAGCATTTGTCATCTAGTCTTTAAGCTTAAACTATAAAAAAAAAAAAATTGGACAATTTGCTAATTCTGCTAATGAAAGGAAATAAATCTCAGAAAAACATGTTTATTAACTCCCAGAAAGTCACTCAAACTTTTAAACCAGTTTTGGCAACCAGTGCGTACCAGCTATCACGGCTTTCATTTCCATGTGCAGATAAGCTAGCGAGTGCTCAACTTTATCACATACCTGTATTTTCTGAGTAAGACCTCAAAACGGTACAAATACAACTGTTGATAAGTTACCAGGTGCTCTGCATATTAACAAATGACCTTCCTAATAGGGCCTCGGTGCTGATTATAAAGATTAGATCATCTGCAACTACTATGCAATAAGGTGTCGGTCATCACCTGCACAGCGCACACACAGACAACACTCTAATTACACATTGGTTTCTCCTCCCTCAGGAGGACCACAAGGACACCCCACCCCTGGAGGTTGAGTACTACCCACCCAACGGCACCTTCAGCCTACACTACTTCCCTTACTATGGGAAAAAAGCTCAGGTATGTTTGCTTTGCTTTTCCCTGACCACAGCCACTTCCCCCGAATCATCTCACACTTAGCAATGCTTAACAAAAAGAAAGGAATACATGTTCTTTATTTATAAAAATGAAATAAAGGCATTACTTAATGCCAGCTCTCACCACTTAATGGTTTGATGTTCCTCAAACCCACTTTTCCTAATGACCTGAAAACATATTCCTCCCATGAAATAAATATCAAATCTAATTCTTTTACTTTCTGAGAGCCTCCCAAATCCTTTAGGACAACTGCCTATCTATTTTAAAGCACTTCTTCCATTACCTCATGCTTTTTCCTCTTCATTTTATTTTTATATTAATTTTCACCAAATATGTTATGAAGTTTAATTGGCAATTGTTATTGTCTGTCTCCTCCAGACCAATTCTAAGGGGGGAAACATTTTTATCCTAGTAAATTCTAGAGGAAGTATCAAAGCTGATGCCAATCTAGTAAATAGGAAACCAAAAACCAGTTGAGTCGATTCTGACTCATAGCGACTCTACAGGACAGAATAGAACCGCCCCATAGGGTTTCAAGGAGCAGCTGGTGGATTCTAACTCCCGACCTTTTGGTTAGCAGCCAAGCTCTTACCCACTGTGTCACTGGGGCTCCGTTAAATAGGGAAGGTGAACTGAAAGTTTAATGATCATTCTAGGTCTGATTCAGAGATCGGACATACATGAGAAACACCTCTTTGTTAAATTTTCTGCTCCTGCTACCAATATAACTAGATGTTGATACCACGCTTGTTTAAAAAGGAACCCTCAGGGCACAATGGCTAAGCGCTGGGCTGCTAACTGAAAGGTTGGTGATTCGAACCCAGCATCAGCTCATCAGAATAAAAACCTGGTCATCTTCTCCCATAAAGATGACAGCCTAGAAAACGCTATGGGGGCAGTTCTACTGTCATATGGGGTTGATACGAGTTGGAATTGACTTGACAGGACACAACAATAACCCTTGTTTATACAATTTTTTTTCCTGAATGTCAAGAGTTTTTTTTTTTTAAACATCTAAGTTTTTTTGTATTTCTATCTCAGCCCCAATATAGAAACCCTCTGGTTGCAGCAAAATTTCTCAACATCCCCAAGAACACAGAAGTTGTCATCGTGTGCAAAATCATCGCAGAATACGTTACCTTCGACAATCCCCATGACCCGTATGAAGGAAAAGTGGAATTCAAACTTAAAATTCAGAAGTAAACTAGCAAGAGTAGGCATACTATAATTCCGGTAAGACTCAAGAAGACGGGTCATACCCTGCAGCCTAACTTACAAACCATCACCTTCTTGGTTGATCTTAATGTACCTGGTTCCTTACCAAATCACCTGGAAAAAATTTTAGAATGCCAATCCTAAAGTCAATTTGGTAGCTCCAGAGAGGCTTTTAGGTGTAAAGTACTTACGGTTAGTATCGGCTGTTTCTCATTAAATCTTTATTCTTATTTCTTTAGATAGAATTTGCAGCTACAATAAAAATGCTGGGCTAACATGGTAACCATAAGGCAGAAACTATCCAGTTAATGGGCTATGAAGCTGATTCATCTCTATTTAGAAGTCACTTTTCTTACTACCATTTATTTTTTTCTATATTGTACTGTGAACCACTGTCATATTCATATGAAAACTACTAATACACTATGTAAAACCTGACTTATGATCATGTATATTCTGAATCCTTGCTTTGAAGAATGCAGTTCCTAAATTGTAAAAACATTAAAATTACTCTTATTCTACACACACACAAAAAGTCATGTCTTTTCTGATATGGAGACAGAACTAACTAGAAATTAAACACTTCCCTTAAAAAGCTTCTTTTTAAAGTTTCCGTCACAGGACAGGAAAATCACCACAAAAATGTCGGCGTGGGAGTTGTCAAATAAAAACATTTACTCATACCGACAAGTACCAAAATAATAATAATAGCCCAAGCCCATTGCCATCGAGTTGATTCAGACTCACAGTGACTCTACAGGACAGGGCAGGGTTTCCAAGAAGTGGCTGGTGGATTCCAACTGCTGACCTTTTGGTCAGCAGCTGAGCTCTTAACCACTGTGCCACCAGGGCCCCACTGACAAGTATAGCGAAGAATGATTTCAGGAGAAAATTAAGTATGATATGAAGATATCATCAACTTGACAGAATTTAAAAAATCAAATATAATGAAAATTACTAGTTCATCCTTCCTTTCACTAAGCACAAGCTTAAACCCCAACTCTCTCCTCTGACATTCAAGGTGTGGAAGCCTGCAGTTCCATTCTGTCCAAACAAACCTGTTCTCACCAAATATCACTTGCTTTTTACCCAAACAACTGGGTGAGGCCCACATGTTCTCCTAAATCTCATACAACTGTCAAGTTCAATGTTACTCCAACAAAGCCACATACAAACTTACATACAATTGATTGGCATATGAAAACCCATCAACCTATAATACACCAAGCAGGTGGTGGCAAACTAGCTCAGAAGCCTATCAACAGAGAAATCTGATTAAAAGCAAAGTATCTGGAGAAATGAAAAAAAAAAAACCCTCAAATATTTTGTAAGGTTAACTGAATTAATTTATTGGACAACTGTACTATGGATGTGACGACTGACTCAAACGCAGGATTGTGAGGATGGCTCAGGAGGGACAGCACCTAACAACATACTATGTGAAGCATTGTATCAAGCATTTTTCATCGCTTTCCCCTGTAAATAAAGAACTGTTGAGGCAACACAGCAACGTGCATGTTTGTTTTTATTATACAGCTACATTATTATGCTAACATATTTGGTACTTTATAAAACACACCAAAAGCATTTTTAAAAGAGATATAAATTGAAAGTCTCACATTTTTCTCCAGGCCCCAGTGGTTTGTTCTGGTGCAGCGCCTTCAGAGACGACTCCTGTATACCAAACAAAACCAAACCCACTGCTGTCGAGTCGACTCATAGCGACCTTATAGGGCAGAGTTGAACTGCCCCATAGAGTTTCCAAGCAGTGCCTGGTGGATCTGAACTGCTGACCTTTTTGGTTAGCAGCCGTAGCACTTAACCACTACGCCACCAGGGTCTACCGTATGCAGTAAAGGGAAAAAGACAATTGAGAATAGTTTCCAGCACACACAGGAATTTGGAATAAGGCAGGGAAGAACATAATAACCCTATGACTAGCTGTCTGACAATATCAGCAATAACTGACAAGCACCAAATTAGTACTATGCACAATAATTACCACGGCGATCACAACTCCTCAGAGCAGTGCACTTCACATTTCAATGTGCACGCGAAGCCCCTGGCGATCTTGTTAAATGCAGGTTCCGATTAGGCAGGCCTAAGTGGGGGTCCGATTCTGCATTTCCAGTAAACTTCCAGGTAACCGCATTGCTTTGGCCAGTTAAGGTTTTAAAGGACAGGTAGCTGTTTGGAGATAGTCACTGTCGTGGATTGAATTGTTTTCCCCCAAAATACGTGTACACTTGGTTAGGCAGGATTCCCAGTATTGTGTGACTGCCCTCCATTTTGTGATTTTCCTATGTGTTATAAGTCATCATCTCTGCTGTGGTTAAAGACGAAACCCTGGTGGCGTAGTGGTTAAGTGCTACGGCTGCTAACCAAGAGGTCGGCAGTTTAAATCCACCAGGTGCTCCTTGGAAACTCTATGGGGCAGTTCTACCCTGTCCTATAGGGTTGCTATAGCAGCAGGTTTGGTTTTTTGTTTCGTGGTTAAAGAGGATTAGGGTGGGACATAACACCCTTACTCAGGTCACATCCCTGACCCAATGTGAAGGGAGTTTCCCTGGGGTGTGGCTTGCACCACCTTTTATCTTACAAGAGATAAAAGAAAAAGGAAGCAAGCAGAGAATGGGGGACCTCATACCAACAAGAAAGCAGTGCCAAGAGCAAAGCGTGTCCTTTAGACCCGAGGACCCTGTGCGGAGAAGCTCCTAGTCTGGGGGAAAATTGATGAGAAGGCCGACAGGGACAGAAAGCCTTCCCCTGGAGCTGATGCCCTGAATTTGGACTTTCAGCCTACTTTACTGTGAAAGAAATTTCTCTTTGTTAAAGCCATCCACTTGTGGTATTTCTGTTATAGCAGCACTAGATGACTAAGACAGTCACTGAAGACTCTCCTTTTGGCAAGCCCAGAAACAGAATAAAAGTTATTTTCAAATTCGTCTGAAAGTGGTATGCAAGATGAAAGGAAATTGTTACCAGAAACCAGGAGGAAAGAGGTTCAGGCTGACCCAGGGTAGTGGCTCCATGAGCAAGGAGCGACCGTCTGAATTTGCTGGCTCGGTGAAGTTGGAGAATAAGGACAGGAGAGAAACTAAACAAGGAAAGAAAGTTTTGACTCAGAAGAAGAAGAAAAGAGTTGCATTGTAAACAGGAATAAGAAACTCAGTTATAAAAACTGAGAGGACAACAGAACGCTCAAATGGATGCATCCTCCAACAGGATGAAATGTGGGACTGGAAGCAGTAGAGCGAATAGGGCTGGACATGTCACCTCAGAAATGATAGCCCAAGCCATGAGGATTAATGGGAGCTCCAGGGGGAACTCAGAGATGGGGGCTGGGTGGGTGGGGGGTAGGACAATAATAGCTAACCTGGTACTAAGCACCTTGCATAGATTGTCCCCTTTAGTCCTCACTACCCTAGGACGTAGGTACTATTATACCCATTTCACAGATAAGGAAACTGAGACTCAGAAAGGCTAAAACTCAGGCTCTTTAACAGACTGTCCTTTCTTGGAAAAGAAAGATTAAATGAAATTATGTTAACAGTGGATGGTAGCTGATCTCTTTAAAAAAAAAAAAAAATCTTAGTTACAACAAAGTTTGTAAGGCTGTTGGTTCCACCTTTGCCCATCCCTTCCCTCCCCACATGCCTGAGGGCACTGCAACACAAAATCATTAAACTTGCCCTGAAAGAAATTCTGCAACTACAAATTCTTGAAAATCTGGGGTAATTTGAGAATACATCTTAGAAAGGGATCAATCCAAACCTCTTTGGGAGGTGGTACAAGAGCATGATTTTTCAAGTCTGAGTCCTGGGTTCAAGTCTTGCTCTTCTTCCCAGCTAAGTGATTTATCTCTGAGCCTCTGCTTCTTCACTTGTACCTAATTTTTAGAGTGCTATAAGATTAAATTATGCATATATATATATAAATTACTAAGCACAGTGCCAGGCACAAAGCAGGTACTCAAATAAATGTCATCTATTAATTGTTGGAAACCTTGGTGGCGTAGAGGATAAGAGCTACAGCTGCTATGCTAACCAAAAAGTTGGCAGTTCACATTCACCAGGCCCTCCTTGGAAACTCTATGGAGGAATTCTACTCTGTCCTATAGGGTCGCTATGAGTCAGAATCGACTCGACCGCAACGGGTTTGTTTTATTATTGTTATTGTAGTATTAACGCAACACAAAATCAACACTCTGATCCAAATATATCCAAAAGCTTTCATGTTTTTAGAAGTATTCACTTATCTTTAATACTTTAACCCTTATAAAGCTAAGCCTTTCAAAACATACATCTCACCCTTAGGTTACAGACTACTCAGACCGGTTTTTCAAAAGATCGCCATTAGATGAGCACTAATAAGGACAGGGACCAGGGAATAGGTGTGGATGCCGGCCCAGAAGGGCAGTCTTGCTGAGGAGAGCGGTCGGGCCCGCTCTTAGCCCCCAGTCTCCTGGGATGCCCAGGCTTCACCCGCCACACTGTGAAGGCTTTTCAAGTGCATGTGAGGAGGTGGTGGTGGGGTACAGAGGCACACCGATGTTCCAAAGTCCTCCCCCACCACACAACATTTCAAAACCAAATAAATGAAATTGTCACATTTTCTTTTTTCCCATTTTCCCCTTTCTCCTGCGTGTTTTGTGTGTGGAAAGTTGTTTCTTAAACAGTTCCTGAACTGCTGTTACTTCTGATACGACCTCAGTATAAACCAGATTTCTGAATAGTTGGTGCCGCCATATAATTTCATTAAGCATACACACAGATGTGTGAAGCATGAAAACCCAGGAAGATATCAGTGATCAGAAGCTAGCCGCCAACAGCACCTGCAGTTATCAACTGGGAAAAGCAGGTGGGATAAGATGGACAACTCTCAAGTATTCTGCCAGTTATTAACTGGTACCAATATTAATAAACTTGAAATCTGCTTTCCTGTCTACTTCTCATTCCCAGGAGATTCCCTCCTCCTACTTCCCAGAGGAAATAAAAATGAACTCTTTCCTTTTCTTTACCCCTCCTATCTCTTGGAAGATCTGGCCCTGCAGTTGGGGATCCTCCCTCCCCGTGTCCCAGATTCTTTCCATCTCTGCCCTCCCACTGTCTCCTTCCCCAGAGCTGGAAAACACCTCGTAAACACACAAAGTCCCCCCAGGCCTGAGTCCCTGCTTCCTCTGGACTTTCAAAGCTAAGCTTTCTCAAAGTAGTCTGTGCATTATCTCACTTTCCAGTGATTTCTCAACCCACCAAAACTGGCTTCGCCCACCACTCACCACAGAAACCGTTACGGTGGCCGACAAGGTCCTAACCTGAGGATCTCAGGAGGGGTCTACGGCCCTGTCTAAGCTCTCTGGGGGACCTGACACTCACACCCTTCCCACACAGCCTCTTCTTCCCAGGCCTTCCCTGACCCCATGGGCTTTGCTCCCCACCTCTGTCTTTGTGTTCCCGTCTCCTCCACCAGCATCCCGCCCTTCTCTCCCCACAGCAAACACATTGTCTCCCAACAACCTAACCACCACTTCTCACCCCTGAATAGGTATCTCTGCCAGGCCTCTCCTCCGGGTTCCAGACATGCAGGCCACCTCCACCAAGACCTCCCACCAGACCCACAAACTTAGCGTTGCACACCCAACACTTAACACGCTGCGACAAAGTGCTCCACCAAAGCCAAAATAACAATGTTTATCCCATAACCAGAGGCTAGCATGTTGCTATGGTGCCAAACAGGTTTCAGTGGCACTTCCAGACTAAGACAGGCCAGGAAGGAAGGCCTGGCAGTCTACTTCTGAAAAATCAGCCAATGAAACCTTACGGATTCTAATGGTCTGATTCCGTTGTGCAGGGGGTTGCTGTGAGTCGGGGCCCGATTCCATGGCAGCTAGCAACAGCAACCTGTAACCCAGCTGCTAACTGAAAGGTCAGCAGTTCAGACCTACCAGCAGCTCCATGGGGAGAAAGACCTGGCGATCTGCCCCTGTAAAAATTACAGCCTAGAAAACCCAATGGGGCAGCTCTACAGGGCTGCTATGAGTTGGAGTCGACTCACGGCACACACCAACCACCACCACCCTCCAGGTATTTAAAGTAACTCAAGATTAGGGGAAAAAAAAATTAAGGACTAGTTTCCACTTCCTTCTTCTAAACAACCGACTCTTTTTTGAAGCCTGTGCAGTCTTTCCTTTAAACATTCAGTGATTTATTTACCCAACTCAAATAAAATGCTGAATTCTCCCTTCACACTTTCCAATCCTGTTCTTTTTCTGAAAGTCAAAATACAAACTGTCTCAACTTTTAGAGTTCAGGAAAAAGTCAAGGGACAAACTTCTCCTCCCTGAAAAGGAAGCGTCCCTTTGCCCTGTACATGCCACAATCTTCTTCTCCCCTCAGCTTTCCACAGGCTGGAGAGGGTACCCTGGTTCTCCCGTCTCTGCGCCAACGCTCAGGAGAACTCCAGAACAAGCAATCAGAGTCCCACTGGCCAGGAGGAGAGCACCTCTTCAAGGGGACTTGGGACAGTAGAAGAAATTATACGCCAACGAAATGAATAACCAGCACACAACTGGCCCTGACAACCTACTATTTCACTCAACTGTAAAGCAAGGCTAAAAATACAAGAATTTCTAGATAATAATCCTGAATTAGAGAAACACAGAGCTTGTTTAAAATGCCCATGCGCGTTTTATTAATAAAAACTAACAGTGCCAAGTTAAACAAGTCAAACAATTAAAGTCTCTTTATATTCCATAAAATATTACAGAAAAGTTTATTTGTGTTTCAATAGAAAGACTATCGCTTGAGAACAGGCAGCTAACAGCAACTGTGCAGTTAATGGTATCGTGAATAGATTTTAAAAGAGACTACTGCCTGTTCCGAAATTCCTTTTTCTTTTTATAAAAAAAGAACTATTAAAAATGATTGACAAATTTTGAGTTAAAAAACTGTTAAAACATTCTCTATATTTAATTTCAACTTTATAATAGATTACAGGAAGATGCTTTTGAAACAAATCCAACATTTGTTTCAGTACATGTCTTTAAATGATAGACTTATAAGTATGTAAACAACTATATAATAAAAAGTTTCCAAACTCTGCCTGTAAGAAATCAGGCAAATTTCACCATCAACAATAAACCATTCCAAGCCTTCAAGATAGTTTACACAGCTGCACCAGCATGGCAGTAAACTTTTACCAAACAAAACAAAAAACAACAACAACAAAAGACTTTGTAATTTGAATGCTGCAACACAGAGCCCAAAAAAAGGGGATCGGGGGAGAAATATACAAACTCAATGGAATCACAAGTCAATATAATTTAAGGGAAAATAAAGTCATAATAAAATTTATGGCGCTTAATATTATTTCTTTTTAAAAAGTAGAGCTTTGCTATTCTGCTTGGCTCTTCTTTGAACACTGCATGATTTAACAAAATAAAAACTCATGACGTAATCTTGCTATCCGTCAGTTAGTGGCACCATTCAAAACACACTGCAAATAAACGGCTATTCAGTGTACCATTTTCCACAAAAGGACAGCATTTTATTTTCATTGATGTGGACGAAGTACAATTTCTTCAGCAAACTCAGCAAGAATTGTCAAGGGGCCAAAAAAAGAGTAATAACCAAAAACAAAAAACAACTCTGAATTAAAAAAAAAAAAGAAAACAAAAACGCAAAATCCTAGGGAGTAAATAAAGATTCTCCGTCAGCACACTGGTATCGAAACACACATCCACACCACATTGAAAAAAATCCTACTAAAAACAATCCTTGCTTGCTTATTGGAGGTGCGTATCTAAATTCAATAGCTTACCAATATCTTCTTGGGGGAAGGCCAAAAAGAAACAGAAAAACCCACATTTAAAAAAAAAAAAAAAAACGTTTCTCTTCCCTAAACATTTTTTTTTCCTGAAGCTGAACCTGAAGGGGAGAAGGGAAATCTACGACCCATGAAGATCAGTCTTCATCGTCATTTTCATTAAAGTCATCGTCGTCGTCGTCGTCTTCCCCAACGTAAGACACAGGCGTCTCCACCCTGGAGCCACTGTACTGAGAGCCATTGGAGCTCGTGGCCAACATCCCGTCCGCTCCATTGGTCAAGTCACTGCAAGAAGAAGACGTGGTCAGTGAAGGGCCGCGGTCTACTTCTTCCTCCCTTACCTAAGGCCTCACTTCGAATGAGGTTTGTTTTTTGCCCTCCAATTACATAAATACAAATGGAAAATTTTTAAAGTACGTACAACACAGAATCTCAACACTTTATTATTACTTTTCATTCTTTTTTTTTTTCCCTTTTCTTGAATACCTAACAACTAAAATAATGATAATGGTCACAATCCCCCCCTCCCCCATTTATTATTACATCAGAAACAAAACCCGAAAGTGCACAAGCTTAAGAAAACATGAGATCCTTCTTCCTAGACTTGCAGTTATAAGCTGTTGAATCTTTGGGACCCACTGTCGTCGAGTCGATTCCAACTCATAGTGACCCTACAGGCAGAGTAGAACTACCCCATAGGGTTTCCATGGCTGTAATCTTTCAGAAGCAGACTGTCACATCTTTCTCCCTGCAGAGTAGCTGGTGAGTTCGAACCCCCAAGCTTTCGGTTAGCAGCCGAGCGCTTAACCACTGCACCACCAGGGCTCTCTGCAGAAAAGGATGACTGACTGGCTGCGGGAGCAGTAGGGAGACTGTGACATGCTCTACAGTACTACTTCCCAGACTGTAGGGTGTGGAAAAGCTGCCCGGGGCTCTTATTTATGTGTTTGTTTAAATGCTGGTTCCCAGGCCCTGCCCTCCAAGTTCTTTTGGTGTATCTGGTGCAGAACCCAGACCCTGCAGCTTTAACAGGCCCTCGGGTGATTCTTAGATCCAAGTATTCTGTAGTCTGCACTTTGAGAAACAGCTCAAAGGACCCAAGAGCTTTGTATTTGTGAAAGTGTTTGCTGAAAATCAGTGTAGCTGGCCTTTGACAGGGAGAAAGGGGCAGGAGGTGCCCCCACAGAAGTGCTGGTGGGGGCATGCAGAAAGGCAGATGCAGAATGAACCCTGTCCACCAACCAGGCCCTCCCAGTCAACTGGTCCTTGGGTAGGGTTTCTAGAACCTACCTAAGCTTTTAATATGCTTCTGTTGAGTCTCAGCCTAAAACAGTACTTCTCAACCCCAGGGGATATCTGGCAGTATCTGGAGACATTTTTGGTTGTCACAACTGGGGACGGTGGATGCTACTGGCATTGGAAGAAAAGGATACTGCTAAACATCCCATAAGGCATTGGATGGCTCCCAATAACAAAGATATATCCAGCCCCAATGTCAACAGTGTCAACATTGAGAAATCCTGGTAAAAGACCGTTGATTTATCCATCACAACAGCGGGGACTACCAAGGTGACTTGGGTACCTGTGAAGTTTCATTATTATCTCATAGAATCAACAAGTGATCACTGATAGTAATAATGGAAGGGGGAATGGGACAGACACCATTTCCACTATGAATTATAATTTGCTTAGGTTATCATCAAAAGCAATTCGGATTTTCTTAGCATTTGAGTCGAAGAGCAAGAAAAGGCATTCCAAGAAATGCCACGCACTGAGGGCATGTCAACTTGGAATTTAAACTTAGACACAGATCATTGAAACAGATTATTGACAGCTGAAGAAAACACATACTGAAATTAAACAAAAATGCTAAGATATTTACCCCCAAGAGAAGTCTCGAATACAGTCTGCCTCATCCTCTGCAGTTCCAACTTGTGTGCCTTTAACTATTTTTCACAAAATGAGCAAGACTGGTCTCTAAACACCTAAACTCTTTCCAATCTACCAGCACAGGAAAGGGTCAGCACTGTATTGGGAATGTGGCCACTAAACTATCTGAGAAAGAGTGAGTTTTAAAAGGCATGGAATGATTAAGTCAACAGAGTTGCTTTGACTAGGCAATACATCCCAGGAACCCTAAAGGGCTGACTGCACCACAAAGCTTCGCACAGGCCGGAGATTGACAATGTATTCTAACGTCAAAAATTTTTCTATGAACATAAAGCCATATGCCTATGTTTTAATACATTTTACTTGGTATTTATTCATACTGTGCAATAAAAACTATGAAATGTTACGCATTTTGACAGAGTAATTCAACATCTGGGAAATCTAGCCCAGCAAAACAAATCAAAAACGGTAAAAAAAATTTAGCCAAAAGCTACTTGTGGCGACTTTTCCTGTAACTGGAAACCACCTAAACGTCCAATGCAAACGGGAACACTTAAGTAAATTGTCGTGCCTTCATGAGATATAATCTCATGTTATTAAAACTGGTTTTTCTCTGAAGTGGTAATGGCTATCCTGTGTTCCTCATTATAAAACTGACATGTGGTCACTCTGAAAAATTGAATACGAAGAATTATATGAATATGGAAGTTTAAAAAAAAAAAAACCTAAATTCTCTCTCTTGGGATAAGCAGTGTTAAACATTTCATAGGCTAACTTCTCTACATACATATATAGTTATCTATAATTAAAAACAAAGACAGCTGATGGTCATCAAAAGCTTACTATATGCAAGCCACTGTACCAGCCATGTTATTCACATACCATCTCATCGATTCTTATAACAAATCTGTGAAGCATGAGTCCCATTTTTTAGGGGTGAGAACTGTAGCTTGAAGAGCCTGGCTTCCCAACCAGAGCTGACTCCAAAACCCACATGCTCACCACTCTGCTATACTACCTGTATTTACTTTTATATGAATCACATTTCACCTGTTTGATTCACATGGTAATATCCTGCAGCCTCTGTCTATGCCAAATATAAATCCAAAGCATGGTTTTCAATGGCTGCAGAGTATGCCGTTTTAGGTATGTACATATTATAATTTATTAAATCAATCCCTATTCTGTTGGACTTATAGATTGCTCCTAATATATCTTAAGAAATTAAGTTTAATATTTTAATATTTAAGATGAACATAAAGTAACATTATACAATGTAATATAAAAGTTAATAAAGTATTGTTCTGTTAATATTTAGGAAATTAAAATTACTTTATATTTATCTTCAAAACACTAAGACAAATACCTAGCTATGACATCATTCTGCTCTTATATGAAATGTCTTCTTAGGGGGAACTGCCAAAAGTGGAATTGCTAGACCAAGCATTAAATATACTTTCATTTAAATAATAAAACCCCTTTAATTACAGAAAAATATATATGATAAAAATTTAAAATTTTTTAAAAAGTAGGCAAAAAGGCAATACACATTGTGATCTCAACTAACGTTTTAAAAAAAAAAACTGGAAAGAAATATTCCATTATGTCATTTACAGCTATCCCTAAATAGTGGGATTTGGAGTAATGTTTGCCCCTACTTTAAGAGCCCTGGTGGTGCAGTGGTTAATTGCTTGGCTGCTAACCAGAAGGCTGGTGGTTTGAACCCACCAGCTGCCCCATGGGAGAAAGACGCGGCAGTCTGCTTCTGTAAAGATGTACAGCCTCGGCAACCCTATGGGACGGTTTCACTCTGTCTTACACGGTTGTTATGAGTCAGAATCGACACAATGGCAATGGGGATTTTTTGTATGTTTTTGTTTTGCCTGTATTTTACTGTGTGCTTGTTGTTGTCACGTTGATTCAACTCACGGCAAATCCACGTGTGTAGAGTAGAACTGCTCCACAGGGTTTTCGAGGCTGTGACGTTTAGAAGCAGATCGTCAGACCTGTCTTTCAAGGCACCTGTGGGGGCGTTCAAACTGCCTATCTTTCGGCAAGTGGTCGAGGTCTTAGCCATTTGTGCCACCCAGAGATGGCTTACTGTGTGCTAACTCTTTAAATACACAGATATTATAATTTATAGGGGGAAGAAACTAACCGACAAAGAAAAAAAGAAAGCTACTTTGCACACAGGAAGACAAGCTACCGGTGTAATGTCTCCAATTCTGCATTTTCTGAAGTAACCTCTGAATTTGGGGGAAGAGAGGAAAATTAAGAAACCACTTACTGAAAAGTGTTGAGAATTTACAGCATGAATCAATTTCTAAATAGCTAAGAAATTTAGGCTATTATATAATTTGGGGAATTCATCAAGGGAACTTTCAGACTGTAAAGTGAGACATTCGCACTGCCTCGGTAGACACGCTAACCGCAGAGGTTAAAAACAGAATCGCTGGCAACCAACAGCCTGCCCTAACTAGCCACCCGTGTCCACCACGCCAGCCCTGCACTCCGGCCCTCGGGGTACTACTCTGAGCTGCAGCCCCAACACGCGGTAGAGCTCAGGTTCCGTTACCCACTCTTACATAAAACCATAAATTGCTGCTACCTGGCAGAAAGCCTTGTGCCATTTGAAGTTGAACCCGATGATGTGACAAATACACCGCTGATTGATCCCTGAGCCATTTCTGAAAAGAGAGACAAAATAAAGCATACTCCACACAATGTAAAAATATCACAAGGCGCGCAGGCAATCTCAGGAGGCTGAAGTTACGGATACTGAAACAACATGGCAATGGGGAAACTTAGGAAGACTCTGAACACACGAGGAACGAGTCAGAGGATTCACTCAGGCGATGTTCTCTGAACGTGTACTGTGTACCAGGCTGTGCAAAGCCAAGGAAAGCAGACCTGGTCCCTGCCCTCATGGAGCTTACAGTCCCCATCTAGTGTGGTAGTCTCCAGTCCTTTTTTTTTTTTTTAATCACAATCTCCTACCAGTCTTTTTCTAAAAAGACACGGAAATCTTTAATATGTATGGCATTTATTTACGCTGTATGCCTGTGCTACTGTACGAATATTACCACATACATTATAAAACAAAACACAGAAATCAAAGGATGTGGTAAAAATAATACACGTACAAGTTATCTTTCCTCCTGCTTCCCAAGAATCATCCCACATACCCTCTTAAGTACCTGTACTCTACTTTGGAGACCATGGGTCTAGCAGACGGTGGGTTAATTCCCACCAAGGACAGGACAAAAGGCAGTGGGTTTAAATTGTACCATGAAGAAGTCAGATCACTGAGGGTTGCCAGATACTGAAAAATGGAGAAGAAACTAGTTTTCGTTGGATGGTATTAAAATTCAGGACAGGTTTTCATGTGTTCCAGGGAGGTTTAGAAAAGCTCCAATTACAAAGGGAAATTGTCTGACGTGTGCCAGTGCAATGATTCTCCAGGAATAATGCAAACCACAAACTTAGGGCAACAGGAGAAACGTGAGAAAAGAGACAGCACGTTTCTCATAAAGACATTCTCCTTTGAGCCTGCGGCCAGCACCTTGACAGCTCAGCTAAGGAAGCTCCCAGGATGAAAGCCCAGGACCAAAAGAAAAGCTCCTAGAAAGAAACGCCTCCCACTTTTACGTTAGCATGCGTACTCCAAAGCAGGAAATCACTTACAGGAGCAGAATATTTCATAACCTTTAAAGGCTTTTTTTTTTTTGGTTGCTTTGCTATGGTGACCAACTGACTACCTGGAGGAGGGGGAATCACCATGCCTGTTACACTTCTCAAAGAACTTCAATTTTGTCCCCAGTTGAAGAAAATCTGGAAGATAAAATCTGAACTTTTCTTAACACCTTCATCATAGAAACTACATGGGGAAATCCACAAAATACTGCTTTGAACTCTCAAACCACAATAAACCCCAGCAGGTAATGCCACCAAAGAGGACTGCTGCGTATTCCACTTTAAGACCACTGACATGTCTACAGAGCCCACTGCCATCTATTCTTCCGTCACCCCCACATCCCTTTTGTCAGTCTAGCCCTTCCCTCCTTTCTCTCCTTTTTGTCGTATTTGCTCTGGTACCTAAGTGTGTGGAGTCAAGCTCAGCAACGAGGAGCTATGCATTCTATAACTCTAGGAGGAAAACCCAGGAATAAGCATCCAGCCAAAAAATACACTGCAGCCATCGGGGTGGCTTTCACTGACCTGTCACATAAGGTTCCAGAGCTTTAGGTACCAAACTTCTTGCCATTTTAAGGTCTTCAGCTGAACAGCTTCCTGATTCTAGGCCACAAGCCATTCCCATTCGCTTTAATACTTCTATGTCATCATGGATTTCAAACGTGTTGTCAAAATTAAACAGATACTCAAATCTGAAAGGGAAAAGCTCACAGTTAGAACAGCACAATCGTCAAGACTTCTGAGGCTGAACAACAGCACACACTTAGTGTAGGGGGCCTGAAGCAGAGTCTGCTCACTCACCCTGAACATACCCAGCCCTTCTGGTTCCCTTTTACCTGGTGCCTCTTTACGAAATTTCTTCAACTACAGGAAATGAATAACCACAGAAATAAAAGACATGACAGATCCCAGCAGTATCATAAGTTGCTGTCTAGCAAACTATAGGCATGAAAACTAGGAAACTACCTGGCCCCGCCGGGTATATGGAATATTCTAATGAAGGCTCTGGGGCTGCCTGTCACCACTCCATCACAGATACTAAGTAACTATCTGGCATTCATGCATTATTAAGAAAATTGTCCAACTAATAATCCTAATAAGTTTTGTTTTCCTTAAAAAAGAGATGGGTAACCGTGGAAATAAGAAATAAACCTGAAAGTTAATTATATACTAAAAAAAACCAAAACTTGTTGCCATCGAGTCAATTCCAACTCATAGCGACCCTGTAAGAGCAGAACTGCCCCACTGGGTTTTCAAGGAGCGGTGGTGGATTCCAGCTGCTGACCTTTTGGTTAGCAGCCGAGCTCTTAACCACTGCGTCACCACGGCTCCAAATTGTACTAAAAGACTGCATTTAATAATTATAAGTTAGGTATTTATAATTAAATTAACCAGAGGTGCTATTGTCTTTCTGACAAGACTGACTACAGCACTTCTCCACTTTTGACGCGACACTCACAGCTGAAACGACAGGGCAGATGGAAAGCCTCTCTCTTTCCATGAACCACCTACTTGTCATTAGAAATACTGCAGTCGATCACGGTCTTCTTGCTGGTGTTCACGATGATAAACGGTAGGTGGATGACGGAGTTGGACGGAGGTGGCCGGTTGGCTTGCTGCTCTGCCTGGCGGTTTCTCTGCACCAGATTCTTGAAGGCAATTTGCTAAAACGAGATGAACCAATTTACATACTAATCATATCAGTCACCCCTGGTAGGAACAATGATATGATGCATTTATGTAGCAATATAATACCTTTTCTCCGAGGAGTTCTTTATAATCCTCCCCACAGCCCCACAAGATAGACAACAGGGAGTTATCCGAACTCTCCTTTAGAGATCCTAGTGAACATTTCGGAGGCTGCAGACACCTGGTTAATTCATGTGACCTCTTTAGTATTAGGAAGACTTAGTAGCCTGGGTAGACAAATCCATTCGGAAAAATCAAATACTCAGAGGAGAATTTAGAACGTGGGATAGGCAAGCACTCACACCGTTTAAATAAAAACATACTTCAAGAAAAGGAATTAAAAGAAAAGTTAAATTCCTTGCCTGGCTTGTCCTCCCTCGTTCCTCCTCTGTCCCCTGCCCCTCCATGAGGTTTCCCAGCTTACTGTACCTACAGACACATAGACTTGTAAACTTGCACTTATCTTGGAGGTCATTTATTTCAGACTTTTGAGAAGAGGGCAGGGAGAGTCCTACGGGCCTAAATCTAGAAAGGTAAGGCTTCAGTGCCCTAAAATGGATGTTTTTACAATGAACATAACTTTCTTGCTGTTAATTTCAGGCCAGAAAATTTGCCTTCACTCACTCCCTCGCCCGCTCCTCCTGCACCTACTGTCTGTGGGCCAGGCCCCAAGAAGCTGCTGCTGATAGTCACAGGATCTGCCCCACAGGAGCTTATGGCTTGTAGGACAGAGGCATCAATTGTTCAGATTTTTTTAAAAAAATAGCTACAATATGCTACGGAAACAAAGAAAAAGAGAAGAATTCATTTTAATGGGGAGCAACCAAGTAGAAGAAAACTGAGAGTCCCAAACCAAACCAAACCCACTGCCATCAAGTCGATTCTGACTCATCGCGACCCTACAGGACAGAGTAGAGCTGCCCCATAGAGTTTCCAAGGAGCGCCTGGTGGATGTGTACTGCTGACCTTTTGGTTAGCAGCCATAGTACTTAACTACTATGCCACCAGGTTCTCCCCCTGGGAGTCCAGGAGGTGACAACTGCCCAACCCATTCCTACCCTCCCCCCTGCTGGTCTGGAGGGCCAGGAAATCTATGCCTGTCTGCTCTTCTGCCCATCCTCTCCCCCTGTTATCAACTCCACACAATCTCCCTCCAGCCCACCAGAGCTTCCCCTTGGAAGCATCCCAGCAGGCTACGCTGACACAAAGCTGTGAGTGACTGCGCACCCAACCTTTCCCAGGATATTTGAAGCCTGGGTGATCCTTCTAAATGAATCTTTAATTTGCAAATTAGAGTAATCAATGTTTTGAATAAGCCACCTCCTTATGCAAATAAGCAGACTCCTCCCTTAACTATAAGCCCCTTTGCCTGGGAGTAAAATCAAGTCAACAGTGGTTTACAGCCTGAGTGCCCTGGTCCCCACCTAAAGCAGCCATCTGCTGCAGGAGACAGCGAGAGCTGAGAGCCGGCCCAAATGTCCCACCTGTCTACACACATTCTTTTTGGCCTTTCTTCAGGTGTGCATCCAACGGCCTTCCATGCCCCCCTTCCTTGAAATCTTTTATCCCTTAGCTTTTCCGCCTGAGTATAGACCCTGGTCTTAGCTCCCTTCTCTCTGTGTGCTTCCTCCTGATTCCACTCACTCCCACGGTGGCTAATATCTCTTTTGTGTAGGTGACTCACTCAAGCAGGTACCTCAGCCTGCTGCCAGACCGCTCCCAGCAACTTCTGCCCCTTCGCTGCTCCCGTCACCAAGCCTAAAGTGCCTGCTCCTACTGACCCTCTAGTCTGCTAACTGGGCCCACCCTTCCCCCAGAAACCCAGGATCAGACCTCAGTTGCTTTTGATGCTGCCTCTCTCTAATCTCTAATTGCTATGCTCTGTTTCCACAAGGCCTCCATCACCACACCGTAGATCTCCTCTATAGGCCTAGCACACATTCACTCTCTAACGGAGCATCCTGCTTGTTTCTCAACCAGTGTTAATCAAGTCTTATTTGGTTTACTGTCCGTCTCACTCACTTGAATGTAGGCTCCGAAAGGACAAGACCCATTTCTATTATGCTCATGACTTCATCCCAAACACTTAGTCCAGTGCCTGGTACTCAGTACATACTTAATACATATCAGAGTAAATTTTTAAGAATGCTACGTTTTTCATGAAGTCATTCCTTCTACCAATTAGACACTTTGTGGTCAGTAACATTAAGACACACACACATACTCACACTCACACACAAAATTCTCTCTCTCGCTTGCTCTCTCTGGGAACAAGGCCCATGTCTTGTGAGCCTCTGTCCCTGACAACACTTACACAGGGGCCTTGTGTCCCTGACAACACGTGCACAGGGGCCTTGTGTCCCTCACAACACCTGCGTATAAGGTGCTCCACGAATACTTACGAAATTCACACTCAAAATCTCAAAGTAGAGGTTTTATTTACCGTGTAGGAGTATAAGCTCCAACTATAAGATATTACTGCTGGAGGAGCTAGCTGTTAGTAAAAGAAAAAAAAAGGAAATTACTTGCTTCCAAAGATAAAATTTATTACCTGTAGAATAAGTTCTTGAAGTTGAGATTGTTTCTGTTTTATTCTTTCAAGTCTTCTCTGTCTCTCTACCTTCAAAAGTAAACCAATACAAGAAATCATCACAATTTGCTTAATATAGCATATTTAAAAACCCCTATATCAGGACTAATGGACACAACTACCACGGCCTCCACCAGACTGAGTTCAGCACAACTAAGATGGTACCCAGCTACCACCACTGACTGCTCTGACAGGGATCACAGTAGAGGGTCCTGGACAGAGCTGGAGGAAAGTGTAGAACATAGTTCTAACTCGAAAAAAAAGACCTGTCTTGCTGGCCTGACAGAGACTGGAAAAACCCTGAGAGTATGGTCCCTGGACACTCTTTCTGCTCAGTGGTGAAGTCACTCCTGAGGTTCACCTTTCAGCCAAGGATTAGACAGGCCCATAAAACAAAACGATACTAACAAGGCACACCAGCCCAGCAGCAAGGACTAGAAAGCAGGAGGGGACAGGAAAGCTGGTAATAGGGAACCCAAGGTTGAGAAACGAGAGTGTTGACACGTTGTGGGGTTGGTAACCAATGTCACAAAACAAAACGTGTACTAATTGTTTAATGAGAAACTAGTTTGTTCTGTAAACTTCATCTAAAGTACAATTAAAAAAAAAAAAAACCCATCTATCAACATGATATCACTTCAGTAGGTTCTTGCCAAAAAACATTTGTCCTGGATCTAACTGTGGAGAAATGGACAAATCTAGAATGTAGGTTCTACGGGAAACAGGTAAGTTTTGTTTTTTTTTAATTGTGGTAAATATATATTGACATAAAATAAAACATTCACAGGTGAGTTTTCATTCGATTTCAAAACCATCCCTTCTATTCCCTTTCTTCCTACTCCATGGATATGGCTATTAAAAAAAAAAAAAAATCCCACAAAAGAGGATGTCAACTTTGCCTACACTAGCATTTAATAATAAACCAAATCTGGGAGCCACAGCCCCCTCACCGACCACCCACAGCGGAGGGCTTGCAGAGTTAGCTCAGTCAGCCTGGGTGTGCTTTCCCAACGTTAAAAGGGAAGGAAAGAAAGTGGTAGGAATGTTTCTCACTTTTTGCCTAGGATCAGGACTGAGAAACATGGGGAAACAACTCTACAAGAGGAATCTGGATCCATCTGTTTACCCGGTCTGAGCTAGGCACAGATGGCCTGAGACCATGTAGCAAAACAGCCTTAAAAAATTTAGCAATGGTGTAGACAGCCAAAACAGCCCAGTTTTAAACGGAATTGGTTTTGGTGGGTGTTTACATGGACATGACTAAAACGGAATGGTTACAAGCGTACCTCTAAATTCTGACATTCCTGAGCCGAGTTAGTAGGCAAACCAATCCATTTGATTTCTTTCTTCTCCTTAGAGATGATGTTCATGGCCATTAAGACATTTAAGGCATCGTAGACTCGTCGTCTTATGTTCTTCTGGTCATAAGCCTGGCAAAGACAGTGCATTAATCTTCTAAAAAGATCCCACACAGCTTGGAGGTTAACATTTTAAGTTTTAGACCAGGCAAACAGGCTTAGCAATTCATTTTATGTGGTATAAACCTATCACTGCAGCTTCTAACATTACAGGCTAGATGGGGCTGAGCAAGGCAGATGTCAGTCCCAGGGTGGGTGCCTGGGGGAGCCACAGAGGCCCAGAGCAGGTGTTGAACCCTGGCACATGGTGTCAGAGGCCAAGGAGACCCTAAGGAGGACACCTGTGCAGAAGGCCCTATAGCGACCCTATGGGACAGGGTAGAACTGCCCCATAGGATTTCCACAGTGGCTGGTAGATTTGAACTGCTGACCTTTAACCACTGTGCCACCGGGGCTCTGATCCATCAAATAAGTACATATATTTAAGATAACGGGAGTCAAGTTTCTCATTGCCACAGAGGGAATTATAAATAGGGAAAGGGAGAAAACTAGAAAGAGTCCTGAGGTGTTGGTTTGGAATTTTAGCCACTAGTGTGAGCTCATGGTTTTCAATGTATGTAGATAAGCCAGATTAAACGGGCTCCCACTGGCCAAATTTGTACTGGTTTTGAGCATCAAGACAAAAAATGTGAGAAACACATTAGAAGCCACTGAAAAAAATGCTGCTGTTATTAAGTGCTGTCGAGTTGATTTCGGCTCACAGCAACCACACAGGGCTTTCTTGGCTATAATCTTTACGGAAACAGATTACCAGGTCTTTCCCCCATGGAGCCGCTGGGTGGGTTCAAACAACCGTTTCGGTTAGCAGAATATAATAGGAAGCTGTACATTCATAGTGATATAAATGAATGGGAAACCCTGGTGGCATAGTGGTTAAGTGCTACGCCTGCTAACCAAAGGGTCAGCAGTTGAAATCCGCCAGGCGCTCCTTGGAAACCCTATGGGGCAGTTCTACTCTGTCCTATAGGTTCGCTTTGAGTCGAAATCGACTCGACGGCACTGGGTACTTGGTATAAATGAATGAATGAACGCAAAGTAGGATAAGGGTCAGAATATGTAGAGTCTCAAAGTAATCCCCATACATTCTTATTAGTTACGAAGTGGAAAGGAGACACCTGACAGTGCAGAAGGCTGGCAGACACCACCTTAATCAAGACCATGCACACCTGGTGGGATGCACCGAGGACATCTGCCCCCTTCCCTGACGTTCCTGCCAAAGATGCTCAAGCTGAGTCTCACCATAAGGAGACATGAGACATACCCAAACTGAGGGACACTCTACAAAACCAACGGTCCCACGACCTTCAAAAGTGTCCCGGTCATACAAGTCAAGGCAAGACTGAGAAGTATCTCAGATCGGAGGGGACAGAAAAGACACGACAATTAATTGCAACATGTGATTCTAAACTGGAACTTTCCGCTATAGAGAAGATTTAGTGGGACCATTGGTAAAACAAATGGAAGAGTTTAAGGATCAGACTGTAGTAATGTTTCAATAGTAATTTCCTACTTTTAGTGCTTATATTGTGGTTATGCAGGAGAATGTCCTTGTCTGAAGGAAAGACAAACCGGTTGCCACTGAGTTGATTCTAACTCATGGCGACCCCATGTGTTTCGAGCAGAGCTACACACCATAGGGTTTTCATGGTTGTGACCTTTCGGGAGCACGCTGCCCGGCTTTTCTTCCAAGGCACCTTTGGGTGGATCTGAACGGCCAACCTGTCGCTTAGCAGCCAAGCACTTAACCATTTGTACCACCCAGGTACACACTAAAACATTTGGGACTGATGGAACATCCTACCAACAATGTACTCTCAGATGGTTCAGGAAGGAAGAGCTCTATGTATTTGGAATTTTTCTGTACGTTTGAAACAAAGAAACAAAAAAAGAGTGAGCTATGAAACGCAGGTGAGTTCTGCTATGCCTGGTCTCTGACATGAGCCCACCCAGCATATACTTACTGATTCATTTGGTAAAATATGGTTATCAGCAGCACTGAACTCGGCGACCAACTCATCTGCCACTTCGTTATATGAAGTGGTTCCTTTCCTCTGAACCTTCTCACAAACCTTCATTGAAAAATGCCTCAGACCCTTGCCATTCTTCTCTCCTTTTCTGTTGCGTTTCCTTCAAAAATACAAAGGAAAACATAAACAGCCATGAGCATTCTTCAGCGCCAACCTAGAATTAAGACACACTTTTACCTAAAAGATGTACTAGGCTACCCCCAAAAGGGCCCAAGTCCAACTGGAGCAACAGATCTCATAGGATCAGGCCAAGATTTCCTCATTATTCCAAGTCATAGGACAATTAGCTACATTCAAGGAGATAGTACATTGTTAGTGTGGGTGTTTAATGTTTTGTTTTTTCCCTTCAAGGTCAGAAAAATGAGCATTTAAGAGGCCACATCTCACACCTGCATCGTCACATGTCAAAGATACGGGGATCGGTTATACTATATCTGTGATGCACAGAGATCAATACACTACACGCTACATCTTTAAGATGTCCACCGGCATCAGGAATTCTGGGAAGTTTTGGCGTAAACTCAGGAATTCGTTGTGGCAATTTCCCCAGGCTATTAGACAAGGCTGTGAAGACCCACGTGAGAATGGGTGCCAAAACTGTAAGAACATTATGAGTGTTTCGGGACTGAGAGGGTAAACCCAAATTTCTGAACTTCTTGAGTCAGCACCTCAACGAAAAACAATGCTCTCCGTTTCTAATTGGCTAAATTTCCTAAATGAGACTGGCCATTTTTTTGCTTTATAACCAACAGAGACATGGTCTGATTGTTTTGTTTCTGTTTACTTGTTTCTAAGGAAAGATATTCGGCTGACCAAGTAAAATAAAACAGTGTTCACATCAGACTCTGCTTTAGAGGAAGAAACGATCTGAGTAACAATTCTGGTGGGGCCATGAGGGGTGGTATGAATGGGCTGTAACCCCTAACATCTTGAAAGTTAAATTTACAGTTATGGATGAAGATGCCTTAAGAGTGATCACGTTCATACTTATTTCCTAAACTGCTACTTTCCAGGGCAGACAAGGCAAAGTTTTAAAGTTACCACTGAGTGGATGAAGCCAGCTTCTTCCTCCTCTTCTGCCAAGAACTGATCAACCTTTCAAGTGTAACAATTGCACCGAAACGCTACTGAAGGAGAACGGTTTTCCCAGCCATCCTGACTTCTCATTTACTGAGGTGAGAGTGTAGCTGTGTCTACTCTGGACATGAATGGCACATTTGTCCAATTACAAACAGACCGATTTTATTAAGAGCTCTGAAAAATAAGTCTACACAGGGGACCTACGGCATGATCATACAACATATTTGGCCACAAGGAAGAACTTTTAGGATTAAAACTCTAAGCAATTCTGTTAATTCTAATAGTTTGAGAGGAGTATTGCTCACCCAGCAGACCAAGGTGAGGAGTCTGAAGCCTGGTTCTGTGATACAAAATGTGTGTTAGGGGTGTGTGGACTTCCTACCACGATAGTATTTGGCGCTGCAGGTCTCTGAGGTGTACCAATTACCTACAGTTAAAAAAGACAATTCAGAACACAATCAGAAATCTCCCATATTATGATGCTGCCATTTTTATTATTCGTTCATTATCTACAGCCACTTCTGAATTTTATTAACCACAAAGAATTAGAGAGAACAATGATAACATAAGTACCCAAGGGCTGACACTTTGGAAATAGTGACCGATAGGATCACGTCTGCTCTGATCACGTCTTTGATTCCCCTTCACCAACCTTTCCATCTTCTCGAATTAAGCAAAACCATCAAGAAACTCCCAATGGCCCAAACAAGCCAGGCAGAAAACAATGCACACCTCCAGTGGCAGATGGATGAGTATTAGACCGCAAGGGAGAGGCAGTAAAGTTCAAGTTTAATGATTTTCTGGGGGAGTGGGAAGGATACCATAGAAGGAAAAAAAAGTATCCCAATATAGAATTCGGTATAAGGAACGTCACCAATGTTTCCATTTTTCCTCTCACCCTCTTTTAGTTCCGTTCTATAATGAGGACACGATAAGATTGTATCCTTCAGTGGTACTAAAAACTGGCCAGCTATAAAAACGAAGAACAGCTCTCAAAACAAAGGCATACACAGAATTAGAGACACAGCCAAAGTCCATTCATCAGCTCAGGCAGTATAACCATCGACAAGTTGATAACCAATGCTTAGGTTTAAGACTATTACACTGGGGTATCTCATCCCAATGGCACCTTCTTTGGAAACCGGAGCACACCAAACACTGTCAGGGAGGGGTGGGCAATTAACACTGGGAGCCAAAACCCACTAGTTTTTATACATCTGGCGACCACTACGACGCTCAGTGGTCAAGCAAATCCTCTGAAAGCTGCACCAACTGACATTCACCAGTCAGCTTCACACACATGCAAAGCCCCAATACCATCCGTTCTGTAGTGTCTGAGGCGTTCAGTAACTGTGTCTTCATTAAAGAAAGTGAGCAAGGGGTTTGTCTTTTGACAATAAGGACTTTAGTTCCACCCATGTTTAAATATTAACGTTTAGGAATAAATAGACATTGCCTAGGGCAATCAATTAAAATGTTAACCTTTCTAAGATCTTGTTGCACAATCCTTATACCTAAATCAATGCACCGATGATTCAGTAAAATTATTCAGAAACACTGTTTCTCAGTAAATGTTAAAGAGATTCAATTTACTCCAAAGCAAAATGCCTCCATAATTCAAACTGCTTGTGTGGATATTAAGTTCAGTTAAATGCATTAAAACCAGACATCTGAATGTTAGGGGAGAGAAGAGAATCTACCTCTGAAAAGACTGGCTGTGTCTCCTGTCCCTGGGTTATCTCAGCTGGCTGCTCCCCTTCACTTCCCCTTCTTAGCGAGATAAACACATTACCTGCCCACGGCCCTGTGAACAGCTGACAGAGGGACTTTTTAAAATTATCTGTCTCTAAGCCCAGATCACCTCACTCAATGTTAATGGTCCACACACAAGTTACAGCCCATGAAGAGAAGAAGTTAACTGCATTTTCATCCTTTTTGTTTCCATTTAAACATAAATGCTGAGTTTACATTTCTAACATAAAAGATTTACCAGAGCTGTCCTCCAAACTGTGGGTCGCCCCTCACTAGTAGGTCATGAAATCCAGTTAGTACATTTTCTGAAAAATGAAAACGAATTGAAAAGAGAACAAATCTCCCATAGGTGAGTCCTACTGTATGAAACTTTGGTCTCTTTGACACGTATGTGCGCATTCATTCACAGAGCTGTTCTGTGTTACAACACGAAATGCATTTCTTTTGTGGCCAAAACCGTTTGAAAAACACGAAGACCTGTCTACTCAAAGCAATTGGTATTCCCAAGAAAGTAAATGGAAGACCCTGGTTTGCTAACCTCTCTGAACTTGTGAAGTCCTTGCCTGAACATGCAAGCACACCCAATGCAAAGAGGTAGTGAAGTCCTTTCAAATTCAATTTTTAAATGACCTTACATATGTAATTTTTCTCCCTGAGAAAAGGGCTTAATCAAATGCAATCTCATGACTCCATGAGCCACTCTACCTTGACCCTAAAACAAAAGGATCTTCTAATTGGTCTTCTCTTTAGAACTATTTTCATTAGTTCTATCTGAACCTCCAGACGGGGACATCTCATTATTCTGCAATGAGAACAGAAAGCCAGAGGACAGGTACACAGTATACGGTAGATCCTCAATAACTGCTTATTAAAATCAACTCGGTTGTAGTGGTGGGGGATGAACAGGTGAAGCACAGGGCATTTTTAGGACAGTTATGTAGTGGTGGATACATGGCGTTATGCATTTTCTAAAATCCACAGAATCGTACGACAGGAAGAATGAACCCTAATGTAAACTGTGGACTTTAATGATAACGTATCAGTAGGTTCGTCAATTTTAACACATGCACCACAGCAATGCAAGATATTAATAATAGGGAAAATAGGAGTCCTGGTGGCACTGTGGTTAAGCGCCTAGCTGCTAACCAAAAGGCTGGCAGTTCCAATCCACCAGGCGCTCCCAGGAAACTTTATGGGTCAGTTCTACTCTGTCCTAGAGTCACTATGAGTTGGAATTGACTTGACAGCAATGGGTTTGGGTTTGGTTTTTTGGGGGCAGAGGGTGAGGCCAGTATGTAAGAATGCCGTAGTTTCTGTTCACATTTTCTGTAAACTTAAAACTGCTCTAAAAAATCATCCACTTAAGAGTGAAAGAACAAAGAAACTTTTCCTGGGCAACAGGAACTCAACTGTCAAGCGTTGGGAAAACCTTGCTGAAACGTGCTTAAGCCTGAACTCTCCTGTTACTCTCCTTTCCTCAGCTTCCACTATCAGTTTAAAAAAAAAAAAAAAAATTTTTTTAAAAAACACCTGAGTTTACTATAGTTGTAGTATACTTGGCCTTGGGAGCAAAATGGTGAAGACACACAGACTCTCAACCATCAGTGCGTTTTAGCCAAAAGAACACAGCAGACTAGTCTCAGGACATACACACTGGCTGTGTGTTCACAAGGTGGAGGGGATAAGTCATCCGAGAAAGCCAAGTTTAGCAGGAAACTGAGCATACTCTCTTCGATTTTATACTTTAGCTATTTTACACGGATCTCTTCATTAAATGCTTTGTTCTCCCTGTGGAAAGCTTCCTTGTGCGTACCTCACCTCCCTGGAAACCCCAGGGGAGGGAGCCCATTGCGTGGACGCTGGCGCTGCTTGCTGAACAGCACTGTACCACGACACACCTTCCGTTCCAGTTACTTGGGAACCTGGGTTTCTGCTCTGCTGCAAGACTCGTCCAAACTGCTGGAGTTTTTCAGCATCCACGTCTCCTTTTTGTACCTTTTGGCCTGTGCCCTCAGCTGGGCATCTCCTGGCTCTGGGGGTGCCCTCCTGTACTGGCCTTTATACTTGTCCCTCTGTCCCTGCAATGGGCCATTCTTAATCAATTATGGACTTGAACATCAGACAGACAAGCAAGCAAGTAGGCTGCAGACAAAGAACTTGTTAGCACTGTGAGTAAGGTAAGAGTTAACCTCTCCCAAGAATACAGCACATGTGCTTCACTGTCTAGAGTTTCTGACATCTACTTGGCTCAGGTCATTTTACTTTTTCCTTCTTTCTAGATCTCGGTGACAGAAGACTAGGCTGAATACAGATATGGTGTACATATTGCAGAAGAATGTTTTCGTGGTTCTCATGCAAACACGCACCTCTATCAACACAAATACATAGGTTACTACTGAGCATTATTTCATTTTGACGGTATAAACTACAAACGTTATGGGTCAACAGAAAAAGAGGATCAACTGAGAGCATGGGAGGACGTGCAGGGCAAGAACTAAGGATGGGAAAATGGGCAACAGAGGAAGGGAGAGTCCGGAGCGAGGGGAGAGAAAGTAAGAGAAGAAGTTAACTGGGGGTGGGGAGATGAGCTATATGAGAAGAGAATGGATAGAACTGAGAAAGGAGGAAAAGGGAACAAGATTTCCAAACAGCAGCCACACTATTTCGGCTGGGAGTGGCCGGGGCGTAAGACCACGCCAGGACATGAACAGAAGCTGCAGCATCTGAGCAGATGGCTGGTCCCACACTTAGCGCTGGGTTTCCATCTGCATCCAGAAACCAAAGAGCCACCTGGGGAGCAGTTATATTCCGTGAGGCTTGTAAGGTCAGTAGCTCAGGGATCTGAGAAGAAAAGAGTCTGTGTACGTCGGGAGTGTTTCAGAAACTCCCTGACGACATTTGTCTCCACTTATATAACGATTATTTCTTCAAGGGGATGGAAGTTTCATCTCCATGCCTCACAACTTCCATGAAGGAACACGAGAGTGTCCACACGAGACCTCTCTCCTGTGTTGGGCACTGTGAAGGAGGAAGAGTGAAGGGGGTGACCAGGCGCTGCACCACCGGAGTTCATTTAGATGTAGTTACTTTTTAAATCACTTCAACAATCCTGGAAAACTGGTACTGTTATTACTGTTCAGGAGCCCTGGTGGTGCAATGGTTAAGAGCTTGACTGCTAACCAAAGGGTTGGCTGCTCAAATCCACCAGCTGATCCTTGGAAACCCTATGAAGCAGTTCTACTGTCCTGTAGGGTTGCTATGAGTCAGAATCGACTCGACAGCGACTGAGTTTGGTTTTGGATTACTGTTCAGATGTGAACTGAGGTTCAGAGAAGGTAAATTAACGTGGCTTAAGATCACACAGTTGGTAAGTGGTAGTAGAGACTGAATTCAAACTCGGGTCTTTTGACTCCCAAGCTCCTGCAATTCCAACTACACCAACTGCGTAAAGAGAGTCAGTGAAGACCTGACACCCTAAAAAAACAGAAGTGTGTACTGTGAGCATCTGATCTCAGAGAAGCCTGGTGAAAACCAGCCTGGCCAATCTTACCTGGGATGCTCTGCTACCCGCCTCCTCCCCAGCAAGCCAGTCTTACTGCCTCCAAAGTGAACTCTTGTGTTGTAAAGTCTAGCCCTCCTGTAATCTGGTCTAGGGAAAAGAGAACCACCACCGAGACAGGGTGTGGTAGCTGCACCTTAATTTTGTGTGCTCTGAAAACTGAAAATGGAATCATCTCAGTGCATGTTCTGTAGGATTCCACTTATTTAAAGAATCCAAAAATAGACAAAACTAAGATGCATAGAGAGGTATGGTCAGGTGGTAACAATGATAAAGAAAAGATGGTTTTTCCATAAAAATCTGGTTTGTGGTAACCTTTTGTAGGAGAAAAGAGCTGTGGTTGGAACAGGCATAAGGAGGAACCTGGGGTGTTACCCATATGCTATTTCTTAGCTGGGTGGTGGTTATAAAGGTATTTGCTTCAGTGAGTTACATGTACTGCTTTGTGCATTTTTTTTCTTATGTTATATTTTGCAACATGAGGTTTACGAAAAAAGATCTCAGTACTTCAGAAGTAAGGCTCTTGTAAAAGATGACATAAACCCAAAAAAACCCACTGCCGTCGAGTCAATTCCGACTCATAGCGACCCTACAGGACAGAGTAGAACTGCCCCACAGAGTTTCCAAGGAGCGCCTGGTGGATTTGAAATGCAAGATGACATAGGAGGCCCAGATGGTTAAGTGGCACAAATGGTTAAATGCTCAACTACTAGCCGAAAGGCTGGCAGTTTGAACCCCACCCGGAGGTGTCCCAGAAGACAAGCTTGGTAATCTGCTTCCGAAAGGTCACACAGCCTTGAAAACCCTGTGGGGCAGCTCTACTTTACACACACGGGGCCGCTGTGAGTCAGAATCGACTCGACAGTAACTAAATGACAGTAACAAGGCGATACGGATGGCAATTTCAGAATTTGATGAACATAACCGCAGTCTGGGCTGTGTACTGAAGGCACTCAGGCACACTGATTAAATGAACGCTGAAAATCTTAAGGACCATTCCTCGCCCCAGGTTACATTTTCACTCACACGAGGTTAGACCTCATCTCTGATGTCACAATCAGCCAGTCCCTCTTTTTATTAACTTTTGGTTTATAAAAAGGTTTAAGAAATATTTGTTACTTCTAAGTTTTCATTGTGTGGGGTTTTGTGAGGTATAAAAATAGCCATTTTATTCTCAACTCAAATCCACTTAATTCAAATCATTTATTTAACTTGCAGCTTGATAAATTAAACAGAACTGTTGGTATAATTAATCAGGTTTATTCCCCAAGCTAAACTCTGCTATAATATAGTACGCAGTGGCTATAAAAATCAAACTATATGCCCTCATAAAGGAAAACATAAAATGGGATTTGCAGCTTAAAGCAAAATGACACTTACTGAAAACCTGTAAGCTGCTGATTACGGTGCTAGGAATTCCATGTACTATGGCTTTTGATAACTCACAATAATTTTACAAAGCAAAATTTTATCACATTTTACTGTGGAGGGCCTGGGTCACTGGGGTCGTAGGACCATTTGTGAGTAGGAAAGCCGAGATATGAACACCATTGTCTTCTTGCTAGGCCACACTACCTCTGGCACAGCGTGTAACTATAAACTCAAACTAAGAAAAAGTCACTTTGGAGAGTAAGATGTGCTGATGATCACCAGCCGTGGATGGAAGCAGCCCAGGGGCCGAACACTAGAGATCAGGGTGCTAACTGTGTACTGGAAAGCTGATGGAAGCACAAGGAGCTTGCTCTGAAAACTAAATCAATACTAGAATCCATGAAAAGGATCTTGAAAAATTCAAGTGCACTTAAACAAAATGGAAATAGTGGAAAAGAATTTAAAATAAAGGCCCAAATTTGGAAATGACCAAAATATCGGTGGTATGCAGTAATTGTTCCCCTAAAGAAAAAAAAAAAATTATTACGCAGAAAGGATACACCCCAAACTGAGCTTACAGAAGAACCAGTAAACTGGACAGAGTAACAAACAATCCCAGAGCATCTGGTGCAAAGCTACTGCTGCTGGGCTGCAGAGGACCCGGTTCTGCCTCTCCCTCCAAACAAAGGTTCTCTTCCCGCCAAAAGGTGACATCACACCACATGTGTTTGAGAAGAGAGTGCAGCATCCTGAGCAGGCGTGGGCGGTGTGGAGACACCACAGCAGCACCTTCCAGAGCAGAGTGGAGGGAGGCAGAAGGACGCAGCTGGGGCTGCTAGAAGAGCATTCGTTCCCACCACAAAGGCCTGGACCGGGCAGGAAGGGCCCCTCTGAAGCTAGAAACACACAGCCCAGCACAGACTAGAGCATCAGGGACCAGAGCAGCAAGAATCCACACCCAAGACTAGACACTGCACCCTTAGCCACTAGCAGAGGAAGGACTGCAAACCTCTAATATCCTTTGTTGATGTTTATGCACGTATAGCCCTCGTTAAATATTCTAGTTATACACAGGATCTGCACTGGGTAAACCCTACCTACCTATTAGGGGTCCTGATTCTGACTCCTAGAGGTGTAAACCCACCCATCCCACCCTGCTTGCAGAATTCTGTTTGGGATATTTCTTGTCTTTGATAGGCCGATGTCTAGAAGCCATCAGAGAAGAAAAAGGAGCAAAGGGTACAAAGAAAGCCAACAACATCAAGACAGTGTTAATAACATTCAGCAGAAACTGCAAACGTCTAAGTTTGCCGAGACATCACAGCCTGCCGTTTCCTGTGTGAGCAGACCTACAAGAGAAAAAGCTTCCCTTCTTCTATTCTGATGGCAGCCTTCCATCGCCTTCCTTAACAACCCTGGTACCAGGACCAGGATGCCCTGTGAGGGCGTGACCTGAGAAAGGTAAAAGCAGATGCCGTGCCAGTTCTCCACTGGCAGCACCATCCCTTTTTACTCCAAAGCTAACTGTTTTAACACATTAAAAAAAAAAAATTGTTAACTAAAAGTTTAGGACTATTACATAAACAACGGATAAGAACACAGCTGAGCACAAGGAAAAGAGTACGTTATGTGTGCAGCAGGAGGGGGCAGTGTAAAAACACGGGAGAAGGAAGCAGAAGCCCTGATTCTGGTTTTCACTTGGGTACTCACTCCCTGCGTGTCACCTCCATGGGCAGCTCTCTTGAAATTCTGGCTGTTCTCTTAGTTTTTCATGGTTTGTCTTAGGCTCCTCTCAAATACCCACCTTATCAACTGCACAGTTACGAGAAGAAGCAAACGAGATAAAATGTACATAAGCACCTCGAGAACATAGGCCTCCACAAACCTAACACAGCATCACTACCACTGTAACAGTAACCCCTTAAATCACGGGAAAAAGTAAAGAAAAATCCAGCACTCTCAACCATCTAGCAGGAAGCAAGCACTGACAATCCTGGCGGGAAGGGAAGACCTCCAACAGTACAACTTTTGAACCAAAACCTAAGCACCACTGTGAACATCAAGGGCAATTCACCGCACACCAACTAATCCTACTCCTGATTTACCCGTTAAGATCCCAATCCATATTCCAGAATATCCACAGCCCATCCTTGTCAAATGGCTCCTTACCACTTGCTGTGCAATGTTGACATTGGACTGTCCAAAGGTTTTTGGCAGGAGTTGTTTTCCAAGTGTATTTACTGTGGAAGGATGAACAGCTACTAAAGATACCACACCTACAACGTAAAGAAACACAAGAGGTTATTAAGCAGCACATTTCTCTTCTAAATCCAGGAAGACGATACTTCTGGTTAAAAATTCTCACTTTCCTCACTTTTGGCACGTCAGATCTATGGGTCAAGTGAAAATACCTCCCTCTACTGGGCTTAATTCTGTTTTAAAAGGAAGAGGGTTGAGTGTGGGCAGAATTGTGAATATGGTGAGATATCACCCCTGTGATTTCTGTTACATTTATGGTAAAAGAAATCCTGCAGATGTAATTAAGGTCCCTAATCAGTTGACTCTGAGTTAATCAAAAGGGAGATTATCCTGGGTGGGGCTGACTTAATCAAGTGAGCCCTTAAAAGACACAAGGACCAGCACCAGACTCTGTTTCCCTTGGTTTTGAAAAGTATACTGCCATGTTGTGGACAGGGCCACATGACAAGAACCTGAGGGCAGTCTCTAGGAGCTGAGAGTGACTACTGGTCAATGCCAGCAAGAAATTGGGGACCTCTGGGAATTGTAACCAATGTCACAGGACAATCTGCATATGAATTGTCAAATGGGAGTCTAATTTACTACGTAAATTTTCACCTAAACCACAATAAAATATTTTTAAAATCTATAAGCAAAAATAAAATGTATTTCTATATCCTAGCATCACAGAGCTAGGAAAGGTAATTTTAAAAAGATTCAGTTTACAATAGCAACAAAAATAAGGAAGGATAAGAGGCTGCCTATACCCTTTTCCAGGGTCCTGGTTTACTCCAATCTGTGAAATGGAGAGTAGGGCTTTGAAGATACCTAGGAGTTCGCCAAGACAAAGCATGGAAGGGTAGAGGGAACAGCTATGCAGAATCATCCGTGCACACACAAATACCCACATTCTGCTATACTGAGAGGCTGGCAGAAAATAGAGCCCATGAGATCTCAGCTGCTGAAAATAAACCAAAACCGGCTGCTGCTGAGCTGGCTGCAACTCATGGAGAACGCCTATATGTCAGAGTAGAACTGGTTTTCAACTGCTTGTTTTCAGAAGTAGGCTGCCAGGCCTTTCTTCTAAAGAGCCTCTGGGTGGATCTGAACTTCCAACCTTTCAGTTAGCAGTTGAGCACATTAACTGCTTGCACCCCTCAGGAAGTCCATATACCTATGGTGGAATATTATTCAGCCATAAAGAGAAATAAAATTTTAGCCTGTGCTACAACATGGATGCAACCTTGAAAACACTAAGCTGAGTAAAGTAAGTCAGAGAAGGACAAATATTGTACAATTTCACTTACACGACATATCTAGAATAGGCAAATGGACAGAGCCAGAAGTTTACTAGTGGTTACCGGGGGCTAAGGGGAGAGGGGGATGGGGAGTTATTGCTTAAGGGATACTGAGTTTCTGTTTGCGATGATGAAAAACTTTTGGAAACACAGAGTGGCGATGGTTGCGCAACATGGTGACCGTAATTAATGTCACTGAACTGTACACTTAAAGATGGTTAAAATGGCGAAGTTTTTTGTTATATATATTTTACCACAATAAAAAATTTTGAACGCAAAATGGAAGGGAGGGAGGGAAGAAAGGAAGGAAGGAAGAAATAGAATGGGGACCTCAGTCTTAAAATCGCAAGGAGATGAACTGTGCCAACCACCAGTAAATTTGGAAGAGGACCCCAAGCCTCCGATAAGACTGTAACCTTAACTAACACCACGATTTCAGCTTGGGAGACTCTGAACAGAGGACCCAACTAAGCCATGCTCAGAGTCCTGACCCACAGAACTACAAGATGATAAATGGATGTTGTTTTAGCTACCAAAAATAAGGAAGGGGAATTAATACACCTGCTCTTTCCCGACGCACCGCGCTGGGCAAATCTGCTGCAAAAGGCCTCTTTAAAGTGTTGAAATGCGAAGACGTCACCTTGAAGGCTAAGGTGTGCCTGACCCAAGCCATGGTGTTTTCAATCGCCTCATATGTATGCAAAAGCTGGACAAGGAATAAGGAACACCAAAGAAGAACTGATGCCTTTGAATTTTGGTGCTGGCAAAGAATCCTGAACATACCACGGACTGCCAAAAGAACGAACAGATCTGTTTTGGAAGAAGTACAGCCAGAACGCTTCTTAGAGACAAGGATGGCAAGACTACGTCTCGCGTACTTTGGACATGTTATCAGGAGGGAGCAGTCCCTGGAGGAGGACATCATGCTTGATAAAGTAGAGGGTCAGCAGAAAAGAGAATGACTCTCAATGAGATGGACTGACACAGTGGCTGCAACAATGGGCTCAAGCATAACAATTGTGAGGATGGTGCAGGACTGGGCAATGCTTTGTTCTGTTGTTCATAGGGTTGCTATGAATAGGAACCAACTCAACGGCACCTAACAACAACAACGATTCACTTTCTGTTCACCTTCTAACCCAGTTAGCTCTGCCCATCTCTCAGGTGCTCCTGGGCATACCATTTAACATCTCTGAGTCTCTTTGAAGCAGTCTACTCATCTATAAAAGTGTGTTGGTTGGACTAATTAGGAAACAACAGATTTTATAAGTCTATGCTTCTATAACAACCATAGAAGAAAACTGAAGATTAGAACAAACAATTTTTATTCCAACATTTCCCTATATAGTTGCAAAACTAGTTCAGAGATCTGTGAGGGCTCTCAGGTGAAGCAGGTCATTCCAAATCTAGGAAAGGAAAAACTGTTATCTACATAAATGTTTCCTTAAGAACATCCAGTTTAACTTCTTTCCATCACCTTGTCTCTTCCACAAATACCAAAACAAAACAAAAGCAAGCCCACTGCCGTCGAGTAGGTTCCAACCCACAGCAACCGTACAGGACAGGGTGTAACTGCCCCATAGGGTTTCTTAGGCTGTAAATCTTTACCAAAGCAGATGGCCAGGTCTTTTTCTCCCACAGAGCCACTGGTGGGTTCAAACTCCCAACCCTTCAATTAGTAGCTGAGCACTTAACAGTTGCGCCACCAGGGCTAACAAAGACTAGCCTCTTATAAGCATTGCCAACCAGTGTGTAATGAACTGGCCCATGACACAGCATCAGGTAATCCCCCAGGCTTCTGTTCCTCTCAGCTGGTTTTTTGTTGTTTTTGTGGGGGTTTTGTTTTAGTGGAAGAGGGAGGAAGGGTCCTCACACAAAGGTTAAAACCTGGATCAAGTTTTTCCCTTTGTTTCCAGGTTCAGCATCGTTCCAAATACCCACGGTAATCGAATGATAACCTCTGACTAGCCAGTAAGGCTTTCAAATGCAAAGCCTTAAATTTAGATGGGTCTGAAGTTTCATTTTTGAACCCTTTGCAATTCATGCACTTTAAAGAAGCAGGAGACTTCTCCATAATCCATTTTAAAAACAGGTTTGTTGTTATATATAACAATATTGAATAACTTATGTTAATAATCTAACTTGACCAAGACAGAAAATTTTTGAAATTAGCTGGGATGATATTAATTCTTCAAGTGGCCAAACACTGGTATTTCGGCCAACAACACCAATGAATACTTAATTGAATTTCAATTATTTTCTGTAACTGAAATAAGTTCATCTTTCCCCCTCTTTCTGCCCTTCCCCCCAAAAAAGGTTATCTGCTTTGGGGTTTTTTCCCCTCACCAAAAATAGAGATTTGCACCTTAAAAAAGGCAAATATTTACTTTTTAGTTGTTTTAGATATGTGAGAGGTATTTGCATTTAAGAAACAAAGTTATTCTAGTTTGCAGTGAAAATTTTTAAATACATAACTAGCCAATTAGACATATGGCCTCCTCAGATTCACATACAGATGAGTAAATAGTAAATTTCCAGGAATGCTGAATTGATTCATAAAAAAGAAAGATCATATTCTGTTTCTTCCCATTTGCAAGTAATTCCTTAATTTTCAAAAATGTCTAAAGAAAGAAAATAGACTTTCTGTTTTACAGAGTCATCATAGTCACCATTCCAGATGGCAGTTCAGACAGCTATCTCTCTTGTGAACACTGTTATTTCAAAATTTAATTTGCAAATCCAACACATGAAAGTCAGAACACATCTATCAATAGAAACAAAGTAGCAATCTGCAGGTCCATTCAGAAAAACCTACCCAATACACAGTATAATACAAATACCACCCCAGCCCCACAGATAAGCACGCTCCTATAAAACAATGCTTTCGGAGTTCCAACTGTGATTCCCATTTTCTGTAGCAGTGGTGGGAACAAGGCCTCCTCTGGCAGGGGATTCAGGCTGAGGGGCGACAGGGCAGAGCGGTGACACAGAAGTGAGTGCCGGGAGCCAAGGGGCCGGGCTCCCGGGAGTCACTGTGAGCCCCCTGACCACAGCCCCCTTTCTTTCCATCTGCTTTGCCCAGAAGTGGGCCAGCTGGCCTGCCTACCACCATCTGTTGTTTCAACCAGGGTCTCACTCCCTCCTGGTCAATGGGCGCCTTTCACTACCCCTGATGCCAACACAATAAAGCCCTGGGGTGGGTTTCTAAGGCTTTTTCCACCTAGGAAAGATGGAGAAACAACCAGCTAGTGAAAAAGTTCCCTTCCTGTGCTTCGAAGGGGAATGAATACACCTACACGGACCCTCCGGGTTCCCTAAGCTTACCCACCTGCCACCAAGGTCCCCATCTAGAGCCACAGCCCATCACCAGCCAGTAGGCCAGGGGTTTCTAAGCCACTAAGTGACAGGCGCTGCACTGGCCTCTGGAAATAAAGCTGCTCTTCAGGTTTGAACAAGACCTCCAAAAACCAAACCGAGTGCCAAAAACCAGTTGAGCACATCAAGTCCTCCTTTGCTTCTCTGTGTCTACCTAGAGCTCCATCTCCCAGCCTCCGGAGTCCCATAAGACGGTGCGGTGCGAGAGGCATCAGCAGGAGAATGTCAGGATAAAGCCAGAAGCGAACGGAGGAAAAAGGTGAGATGTCAGGATAAAGCCAGAAGCGAACGGAGGAAAAAGGTGACAGAAATCCAAAACGAAAAGACACCCCAAGTGTCTCCGAGGTCCACATTTTGAAAAGCCTGTATTTCAGAAAGGCCTTCACTGAGAAGGTGGAGGCCGGAACGGGACTGCCCACCCACACAGCACGGTAACTCCTCTCCGTTCCTTTCAAGCACACTCGGTCCCTGGAGCTACCCTACCCTATTATCTTGGACTGAGAAGATGAAGACTCAGGAGCCTGGAAATAAGGGGTTGCAAGGGACTAGAAGCCCTGAAGCCTGAGGGGTTATTGGCACTCTGGGTTACTGGGGTGGGTTTTTTGCTTTGATTTAGTGAGAAACCTTTTAAATGCTTTAAAATACAAAGAATTACAGTACAAACAGCTTATTCCAATATACCTACAACGAAGTAATACCATTTTATCATGTTTGCTCTAAGTTTCTTAAAGAAAGAAAGAACAGACTTGAGCAGTAGAGATGAAATTACAGTCCCCAGGATGCTAGGCCCTAGCTCCATCCCCTTCCCTCCCACTCAGCCCCTGCCTTCAACCATCATGGGCTTGAGGTGATGCTCAGTCTATTTTACATACATACACATCCACACACCTATATGAATCTATGAATAACGTAATACTGCTTTTCTGTGCCTCTAAAATTCAGAAATGGTGTATGTCGTACACATTCTGCAGCTTTAACATTGTTTTTGAGATTTACCCATAAAGAGATCTAGCTGATTTCCTTTAATACTATGTATATACTACTCCATTATAAGACAGTGATTATACATGCACAAAATTACATGAAAACGTACCATGAACGTCCTTGACCATGCCTCCTGATGCACACGTTTGAGCGTCTCTAGGGCGTTTATTGCTAAGAGGAATGGCTGGACCACAGGTGCATTTTTCACTGGTACCTGCTATTGCCAAAGTGCCCTTCAAAGCGGTCATTTCATCCACACCCCCATCAGCAAAATGAGCGCTCTCCCTTCCCCCTTTGTTTTTGCCAACGGCTGACTCAGTAAGACTTGTCACTTTTTGTCAATATCAAGGATGGAAATGGCACTTCATTTTTTGTTTAATGTGCCAATATAAATTAAAAAAAAAAATTGCTACTATCTTTTTATGGAGAGGAGGGCTAAGTCAACATTTCAGCTACAAGACGGATTATATTATGGCATGATTTGGGGGTCCTGGTGGCACAGTGGTTAAGAGCTATGGCTGCTAACCAAAAGGCTGGCGGTTCGAATCCACCCGTTGCTCCTTGGAAACCCTAAGGAGAAGTTTTACTCTGTCCTATAGGGTTGCTATGAGTTGGAATCGACTTGACGGCAATGAGTTTTTTATATGAAAAATATTTTCAAGTATGGTAAGACCTGTGGAAGTCAGAACTTGTGTAAGGCAGAAATCTGTCAGAGAAGGAAAACTCAAATATTTTCCACTAAAACAAGGGTAGGGCTGCACCCCGTCAAAGGTGGAAAACTTTCGAGACCTGGAAAAACAAGGCAGTCCTGTCACATTCTGGCTCTCACAGGTTGTATAGCTTGTTATGAAATGGGGAATTCCTTTCCTGGCAAAAAAATGAGTCAAAAAAAAATATATATATATATGGTTTGAACTGTTACAACCCATTAACCAAAAAAAAAATCGTAAAAGTATTACATAAACATACTTTCATAATTATTAACTATATTCCATTAATACCTATAGGCTTTCTATAGGCTTTGTGATTTCTTAAATTATGAAAGCATAAGGCCTAGTGTTTTCCCAAAAATAATTTTAACCAAACATTTTAAAACTTTCAAAACCTAACGTTCTACGTTATTCTGCCCACCATGCTAGAAACATTTTGTTTTCTAATATGTCCAAAAGGATCATTGAAATGTAGCCACTTTTTTACTCTTGCATCTTATATGTAAGTGAAAACGTCCATAATGATCTCTAAACCAAGGGTTATGGTCCTGCAGCAGGAAGGAGACGCCTTCTCTGCAAGCAGTGCTAAAACGAAACCTGACCCGATGCCGTCGAGTCAATTCTTACTCTCAGCGACCCTCTAGAACAGAGTGGAACTGCCCCATGGGGTTTCCAAGGAGTCGCTGGTGGATTCCAACTGCCAGCCTTTTGGTTAACAGTCATAGCTCTCAACCACTGAGCCACCATTGCTAGCAGTTCTTAAAAACAGCTAAAATACAATTTTCTTCTCAAGAAACAGGCTTATTTCTTAAGCACTAAAGGGGAATGCCCGTCCTAAACTATCAGAGTAAAGGACACCTCATCCTCCGTATACAAACTCCTGGACACCACACCAGATTCAAATGAGCTTTCACAGACTCCATTAACGAACCAATGCAAAACGACTTCAGGAGCAAGTCCATATACACTTAGGAAAACATGTATTTTGTAGGTCATTCATACCTCAAGTTCAAGGTGAGGTGTATCACAACACAACAGCTGCCTCTAATAATATCAAGGATTCACTACCTGTACCTTCCTTTGTCCTGAACTACACACCCACTTGCCTGGATGCAGAGCAGAGTCTCCTTAAGCAATGACTTCTCATTTGCAGAAAGGCTACTGTACTTGCACCACCTACTGGTATCACACATTCCTGAAATTTTCCAAAGTATGCCCAAACTCTGAGAATCCACATAGGCTCTGATTTCAATTCAAAGTGGATTCCAGATCACTGTTCCCACAGAATTTCTTCCAGGTAAACTATGCAGAGCTCTGAAAAGCCGACCTTTACTTTTTCTGACCAACGTTTAATTGGAAAGCCATACTCTCATTCCTGAAAACTAAGTTTACGGGTGCAGACGTCTTCGCTACAGTATTAAAAATGGACACTGAGTTTTTAAATGTTCTTTAAGTTTAAAAAGGTCACTGGGTGGCAAAAGTGGTTTGCAACCGACTACTAACCTAAAGGTCGGCAGTTCAAACCCACCCAGCAGAACTGCAGAAGGCCTGACGATCCGCTTCCGTAGAAATTACAGCCAAGAAAACACTATGGAGCAGTTCTACTCTGTAATACATGGGGTCACCATAAGTCAGAACCAACTCAATGGCAATGGGCTTGGGTTTTGGTTTTCAGTTAAAAGGTGAGGGGTAGAAATAGAGAAAATTGTGATGAATTTTGCTGAAAGTTTTGTAGAAGGTTAGCCACTTGGAGCGGCTAACCAATGATTAAAGGAGCCCCAGTAGTGTACTGGTTAAGAGCTTGACTGCTAACCGAAAGATTGACAGTTTGAACCCACCCAGCTGCTCCACAGGAGAGAGACCTGGCAGTCTACTCCCATAAAGATTACAGCCTAGAAAACCATTTGGGACAGTTCTACTTTGTCACGTGGGGTCGCTACAAGTTGAAAATCAACTCGAAGGCACCTAACGACAACCACCACCAATGATTATGCCCCTTCTTCCTAAAACAGGACTCCCATCACTGTTACCAGACAGACCAGTTGAACTCACGTACTATGTGGGATTATGAGTTTGTATGTGTTTGGAAGGGGGTATGGTTCATAGGGAACAGTTACCAAGTTTGAAGAATTACATAAGCAACACTAAATTTTAAACTATAAATCCTTGCTTAATTTCATTTCTCATCCCTTGGAATTCTCTTCTAAAGCTGAAAGGCACAATATTGAAGCAGAAGAGAAACCAAGATGTAACACAAGAGGATACTCTTTCATTCACTAGAAGACACAGGAAGTGATAACTCTGGGTTAAATCAATAGTGCATGGAGAAAAAGCAACCAATCAAAAATACTTAGTAGGTAACCATGTACGCAGGGTTAAAAAAAAAAAAAAAAAGTTGTCGTGGAGTCGATTTTGACTCATGGAGACCCCACGTGTGTCAGAGTTGAACTGTGCTCCACAGAGCTTTCAATGGCTGATTTTTTGGAGGTAGACTGCCAGGCCTTTCATCCAAGGACGGACTTGAACCTCCAGCCTTTTACTTAGCAGTCGAGCGTGTTCACCCTTTGCACCACCCAGTGACTCCTACACGCAGGGTGCTCTGCTAAAATAAGCAAAGAACCACACGACCCGGGGTCCTGCCCTCCAGGAGCTTCAAGGTAAATGTGGCAAAATATGCCCGTGAAAGGAGCGTGTGAACAAACACAGCGTTACATAAACAGTACATGGTTTAGGTGTCTTATATCTTTTCTGGAAAAAATACAGGATGCATATTAATAATCAAGAGATACTAGAGCCCAAAAGATAAAAAGATGTCAAATAACAAAAGGTTAACAACAGGCAGCCACTAAACTTATCACGTGAATGGCCCTAACTATTGAGAAAAACTGAAGTTACAAAACAGTTGCAAAGAATTATCCCACGTTTCAAAAGTATTATATATATATATGTACACAAGGTGCTGGAAAAGCATTCGCCAAAATATTCATATAGTTATTTCTGGTAGTCGGAATTCCACATAGCTTTTACATTTTCATTTGTACTGTTAGGTACAGTTTTTTTGTTTTTTTTTTACATTGAGCATGTATTATTTTTATAATAAATAATACATAAATATAATAAATAAAGACCTGTCATTAAAAAAAAAAAGGTAGCAAGTAAGTATGATTAAGTACAGAGTAAAACGAGGTCAGAAGAAGAAAGCACTTCAAACCGTCATCACCAGGGATGGTGTCGCTGAGAATTTCGGACTGAGTCAAGGTCTATCGTAAAGGATGAACAGGACTCAGGTGAATCAGAAAAGAGTGGAAAGAATTCTTGCCCTAAGTGGGAAAATATACCCTCATGTTCAGAGAACAGTAGGTATCACAGCGTAGAGGGAAGAGAGGGCAGGGCCTAGGTAGAGAAATCAGGAGAAACAAAGCCAAGAACACAGACTGGGATCATGAAGTCATGTTACGATGAGGGTACAAAGGTGAAGTTGGCAGGAACTTCTATGACAACTAAAGTCACCCGGACATAATCCTATCGGCGGTATAAGTCACAAAAGCATTACCGGCAAGATGATAAAATTAAAGCATATAAAGTTTAAAAGGAGCGCTGGTGGTGCAGTGGTTAAGAACTTGGCTGCTAACCAAAAGGTCGGCAGTTTGAATCCACCAGCTACTCCTCAGAAACCCTATGGGGCAGTTCTGCTCTGTCCTAGGGTTGCGATGTGTCAGAATCACCTCAACGGCAATGGGTTTAAATTTGAAAACACTGTTAATACCAAACATTGCTAAAAATATAGAACAACGGGAACTCTCAAACGATGGCAGTAACTCGTAAAGGTAAACACATATTTACCACACAACGACCCACCAACTTTGGTATTTACCCAAAGAAATGAAAATATACGTCCACATAAAAACAGGCAAGTCGATATTCATATCAGTATTATTCATATTAGCCAAAAAAAAAAAAAAAAGGCAATTCAAATGACTATCACAACTAAAATCACACATAACATTCATTTCCTAAAATTTGACAGAGGAATCAGTTAATCTTGAAAATATTTAAGTCTGAAATCTATGACCTAAGAATACGAAACTTGATAGAAATAGCCAGGCTGAAACAAACAACACAGCTGCACGGAAGGTATTATTATTCAAAACGACATTAAGAAAAATCATCTTACACACACACACACACACCAAAAATTAATAAATAAAACCAAGAAGCTATTATTGATAATTTATGATACGAAGAAATTCATATTCTAGCTATAAAATTTATGTAGAAAATAGATCCTAATAAAAGTCCCACATCTCTACTTGTAACTGTAATGGGATCTGAAACATAAGAAACAGAAGTCCTGATCTTTCCCCCAAAATCAACACCTGCCCCAAGTTTCCCCATCCCATCCACGGACAACTCCACTCCCACTTGTCAACAAAGCCAAAAATTCCTCTCTTCTCTAATTCTTTTGCAAATCTTGTTGAGCTCTTTTACCTCTTGGACATACCCGTGAGCACTTCATCACTGCCACCCTCTTCCAAGCATCATCATCTCTCAACTAGACAAGAGCTATTTAACAAGCAGTTAAAGACAACAGTAGGGCCAGGTCTGCCTTCCTGCCTTAAAAAAATAAAATAAAAAACAGGAGAACAAGAACAACAACAAAAAACAGTTTTCAAATGTTGGAAAAAAGGAATTAGCAATTATTTAGAACCAAAAATAAAAACAACTTATCAAAATATGAGGAAAACATGGCACACACAAAAAAAAGCCTATATTAGAAAAGAAGAAAAATTACAAATAATGATCCAAGCTTCCACTTTAAGAAACCAGAAAAAGCAAATTAAACTCCAAGAGAAAACTACTAAAGAGTACAAGTCAATGAAATAAAGAGAAAAATCAATGAAACCAAAAGCTGATTGTGTGAAAAATAAAGCCACAAAATAGATAAATCTCTAACCAGACAGATCAAGAAAAAAAGGAGAAAAAAGATAAATTACAAATATCAGGATGAAAGGCGGCACATAGTTAAATGACGTTGAACTTGTACATCACACCATACTGAAAATTAATTTAAAATGGATCTGAGACTTAAATGTAAAAGATTAAACTAAAATTTTTAGAAGGAAATATAGGAAAAGCCTTCATAACCTTGGATCTGGCAACACGTGACACCAAAAGCCTAAGCAACAAAACATCACAAAAAATTATAAAAGAGTATTTGTAAAAACACTCAACAAAGGAGAAACTTCTTCAAAGGGGTTCATGAAAAACCCAGAGCTTCTCGGATTATTTGCTCAGCATACAGATTGAATAGGTATGGGGAAAAGATACAACCCTGATGCACACCTTTCCTGACTTTAAACCACGCAATATCCCCTTGTTCTGTTTGAACAATTGCCTTTTGATCCATGTACAGATTCCTTATAAGCACAATTAAGTGTTCTGGAATTCCCATTCTCTGAAATGTTATCCATAATTTGTTATGACCCACACAGTCAAATGCCTTTGCATAGTTAATAAAACACAGGTAAACATCTTCCTGGTATTCTCTGCTTTCAGCCAGGATCCGTCCGACATTAGCAATGATATCCCTGGTTCCTTTTCTAAGTTCGGCTTGAATTTCTGGCAGTGCCATGTGAAGGTACTGCTGCAGCCACTTTTGAATGATTTTCAGCAACATTTTGCTTGCGTGTGATATTAATGACATTGTTCAATAATTTCTGCATTTGGTTGGATCACTTTTCTTGGGAAGAGGCATATAGATCTCTTCCAGCCAGTTGGCCAGGAAGCTGTCTTCCATATTTCTTGGCATAGACGACTGAGCACTTCCAGCACTGCATCCATTTGTTGAAACATCTCAATTGATATTTCATCAATTCCTGGAGCTTTGTTTTATGCCAACACCTTAGGTGCAGCTTGGACTTCTTCCTTTATGACCATTGGTTCCTGATCATAAAAATAATATACATACCTTAATTCAAAAATACTTCATTACTAAAAAATGCTAACCAACATATGAGCCTTCAGTGAGTCATAATCTTTTTGCTGATGGAGGGTCTTGCCTTGATGTTGATGGCTGCTGACTAGTCAGGGTGGTGGCCGCTGAAGGCTGGGGTGGCTGTGGCAATTTCTTAAAATACAACGTTGAAGTTTGCTGTGATTGACTCTTCCTTTCACAAAAGATTTCTCAGTAGCAAGCGATGCTGTTTGATACCATTTTACCCACAGTAGAGCTTCTTTCAAAATTGGAGTCAATTCTCTCAAACCCTGCTGCTGCTCTATTAGAAACCACTTTCTTTGCTCATCCCATAAGAAGCAACTCTTCATTTGTTCAAGTTTTATCATGAGATTGCAACAATTCAGTCAATCTTCAGACTCTACTTCTAGTTCTCTTGATATCTGTCCCACATCTGCAATTACCTCCTTCACTGAAGTCTTGAACCCCTCAAAGTCACCCATGAGGGTTGGAATCGACTTCTCCCATACTCCTGTTAATGTTGATATTTTGACCTCCTCCCATGAATCACGAATGTTAACGGCATCCTGAATGGTGAATCATTTCCAGAAGGTTTTCAATTTACTTTGCCCAGATCCATCAGAGGAATCACTATCTATGGCAGCTGCAGCCTTACAATAATGAGAATTGAAAAAGTCAAAATTACTCCTCGATCCATGAGCTGCAGAATGGATGTTGTGTTAGCAAATATGAAAACAACATTAATCTCCTCATACATCTCCATCAGACTTCTTGGGTGACCAGGTGCACTGCCAATGGGCAGTTACATTTTGAAAGGAGTTTTCTGAGCAGTAGGACTCAACAGTGGGCTTGAAATATTCAGTGAACCAGGCTTTGGTGTTCCATTTATAGAGCACAGGGAGGGTAGATTTAGCGTAATTCTTAAGGGCCCCAGAATTTTCAGAATGGTAAATGAGCACTGGCTTCAACTTAAAGTCACCAGCTGCATTAGCTTCTAACAAGAGGTCAGCCTGTTTCTCCTCCCTAGCTATGGAAGTCCTAGATGGCATCTTCTTCCAGTATAAGGCTGTTTCGTTCACACTGGGAATCTGTTGTTTCGTATATCCACCTTCGTCAATCATCTTAACAGGTCATCTCGATAACCTGCTGTAGCCTCTCCATCAGCACTTGCGGCTTCACCTTGTACTTTATGCTACGGAGATGGCTTCTTTCCTTAGACCTCATGAACTAAACTCTGCTAGCTTCAAACTCTTCTTCTGCAGCTTCTTCACCTCTCTTGGCCTTCACAGAATTGAAGAGAGTTAGCATCTTGTTCTGGATTAGGCTTTGGTTTCAGGGAATGTTGTGGCTGGTTTGATCTTCTATGCAGAGTAGCAAAACTTCTTCATATCAGCAAAAAGGCTGTTTCACTTTCTTATCATTTGTGTGTTCACTGGAGTAGCATTTTTAATTTCCTTCAAGAACTTTTCCTTTGCATTCACAACTTGGCTAACAGTTTGGCCCAAGAGGCCTAGCCTTTGGCCTATCTCAGCTTTCTGCATGCCTTCCTCACTGAGCTTAATCATTTCTAACTTTTGATTTAAAGTGAAAGACATGCAACTCTTCCTTTTACTTGAATGGTTAGAGCCCACTGTAGGGTTATTAATTGGCCTAATTTCAATACTCTCATGTCTCAGGAAATAGGGAGGCCCAGGAGAGAGAGAGACGGGGGAAACGGGACAGTCAGTGGAGCAGTCAGAACACACATCTATCGATTCAGTTCGCTGTCTTATATGCGCATGGCTTGTGGTGCTACAAAACAATTACAATAGTAACATCAAAGATAGCTGATCACAGATCACCACACAGATGGAAACTTTAAAATATGGTGAGAATTACCAAAATGTGACACAGCGACACCAAGTGAGCACACGCCGTTGGAAAAATGATAGACTTGCTCGACACAGGGCTGCCACAAACCCCCAATTTGTAAAAAATGCAGTATCTTCAAAGCACAAAAAAAACGAGGCATGCTTGTATATGAATGGCAAATAAGCCAGTGAAAAGACACTCAACACCATTCATTAGAGAAGTGTGAATTAAAACAATAACACGATACCACTACACACCTATTAAAATGATTAAAATCCAAAACACTGGCAATGCCAAATGCTGGTGAGGTTGCAGATCAATACAAATGCTCATTCATTGCTGGTGGGAATACAAAGTGGTACAAACACTTTGAAAGATAGTTTGGCAGTTTCTTAAAAAGCTAAACATAGACTCACTATATAATCCAGCAATTGTGGTCCCAAGTATTTATCCAATTGAGTTGAAAACTTACGGCCATACAAAAACCTGCACATGAACGTTTACAGCAGCTTTGTTTATAATCATCAAAAACTGGAAACAATTAAAGTTGTCTTTCAATACGTAAAAAGATATACGAATAGGGGTACACCCATGCAACGGAATATTATTCCAAGATGAAAAGAAATGAGCTATCAAATCACAAAAAGACATGGAGGACCTAAAATACATATTGCTAAGTAAAAAAAGCCATTCTGAAAAAGGATATATACAGTTAAGATTCCAAGTATACAACATTTTGGAACAGGCAAAACTAAAGAAACAGTAAAAGGGGAGGGGGGAGAGACATGAGTAGGTGAAGGCTAGGGAATTTTTAGGGTAGTGAAACTATTCTGTATAAAACTGTAATGGTGGATACGTGCCATTGTGCATTTGTTGAAACCCACAGAACTATAAAACACACGAACCACAAAAAAACCAAACTCACTGTTGTCCAGTCAATTCCGACTCATAGCGACCCTATAGGACAGAGTAGACCTGCCCCATAGGGTTTCCAAGGAGTGCCTGGTAGATCTGAACTGCCTACCTTTTAGTCAGCAGCCAAACTCTTAATCACTAAAACACACAGAGTGACCTTTAATGTAAACTATGGACTGTAGTTAATAATAATGTATCAAAACCGGTTAACCAATTTTTTAAAAGTTAAACACAGAATTACTATATGATCCATCAATTCCACTCCTAGGTATATGCCCATGAGAACTGAAAACAAGTATTCAAACCAATACTGTACATAAATGTTCACAGTAGTACTATTTCTATAGCTAAAGGTAGAAACAACTTAAATGTCCATCAACAAATGAATGGATAAACAAAATGTGGTATATCCAAACAATGGATTATTATTTAAAAAAAAAATGAAGTAATGACACATCCATACGCCTACAAGGAAGACCAGTTAATACGACTATTATTCAAATTTACGCACCAACCACTAGGGCCAAAGATGAAGAAACAGAAGATTTTTATCAGCTGCTGCAGTCTGAAATTGAAAGAACATGCAATCAAGATGCATTGATAATTACTGGTGATTTTAATGTGAAAGTTGGAAACAAAGACGAAGGCTCAGTAGTTGGAAAATACGGCCTTGGTGATAGAAACAATGCTGGAGATCGAATGATAGAATTTTGCAAGATCAACGACTTCTTCACTGCAAATACCTTCTTTCACCAACATAACCGGTGACTATACACACCGACCTCGTCAGATGGAACACACGGAAATCAAACTGACTACATCTGTGGAAAGAGACGATAGAAAAGCTCAATATCATCAGTCAGAACAGGGCCAGGGGCCGACTGTAGAATAGACCATCAATTGCTCATATGCAAGTTCAAGCTGAAACTGAAGAAAATCATAGAAAGTCCATGACAGCCAAAATATGACCTTGAGTATATCCCACCTGAATTTAGAGACCATCTCAAAAACAGATTTGATGCATTGAACACTAGTGACCGAAGACCAGACGAGTTGTGGAATGACATCATTCATGAAGAAAGCAAGAGGTCATTGAAAAGACAGGAAAGAAAGAAAAGACCAAGATGGATGTTGGAGGAGACTCTGACACTTGCTCTCGAATGTCAAGCAGCTAAAGCAAAAGGAAGAATTGATGAAGTAAAAGAAATGAACAGAAGATTTCAACGGGCGGCTCGAAAAGACAAAGTAAAGTGTTATAATGACGTGCAAATAGCTGGAGATGGAAAACCAAAAGGGAAGAACATGCTCAGCGTTTCTCAAGCTGAAAGAACTGAAGAAAAAATTCAAGCCTCGAGTTGCGATAGTGAAGGATTCCATGGGGAAAATATTAAGCGACGCAGGAAGCATCAAAAGAAGATGGAACGAATACATAGTCATTATATCAAAAAGAATTAGGCCAATACTCAGCCATTTCAAGAGGTGGCATATGATCAGGAACCGATGATACTGAAGGAAGAAGTCCAAGCTGCTCTGAAGGCATTGGCGAAAAACAAGGCTCCAGGAATTGATGGAATATCAGTTGAGATGTTTCAATAAACAGATGCAGCGCTGGAAGTGCTCAGTCGTCTATGCCAAGAAATACAGAAGACAGTTTCCTGGCCAACTGAAAAGAAAGAAGATCTCTTCTCTCTGGAAGAGATCCGTATTTATGCTTACTCCCAAAAAAGGTGATCCAACCGAATGTGGAAATTATAGCGCAATATCATTAATATCACATGCAAGCAAAATTTTGCTGAAAGTCATTCAAAAACAGCTGCAGCAATATATCAACACGGAACTGCCAGAAATGCAGGCCTGTTTCAGAAGAGGATGTGAAACCAGGGATATCATTGCTGATGTCAGATGGATCCTGGCTGAAAGCAGAGAATACCAGAAGGATGTTTACCTGTGTTTTATTGACTACGCAAAGGCATTCACCTGTGTGGATCATAACAAACTATGGATAACACTGTGAAGAATGGGAATTCCAGAACACTTAATTGTGCTCATGAGGAACCTTTACATAGATCAAGAGGCAGTTGTTCTGACAGAACAAGGGGATACTGATTGGTTTAAAGTCAGGAAAGATGTGCATCAGAGTTGTATTCTTTCACCATACCTATTTAATCTGTATGCTGAACAAATAATACGAGAAACTGGACTATGTGAAGAAGAATGGGGCATCAGGATTGGAGGAAGACTCATTAACAACCTCCGTTATGCAGATGACACAACCTTGCTTCCTGAAAGTGAAGAGGACATGAAGCACTTACTAATGAAGATCAAAGACCACAGTCTTCAGTATGGATTGCACTTCAACATAAAGAAAGCAAAAATCCTCACAACTGGACCAATGAGCAACATCATGATAAACGGAGAAAAGATTGAAGTTGTCAAGGATTTCATTTGACTTGGATCCGCAATCAACAGCCATGGAAGCACCAGTCAAGAAATCAAAAGACGCATTGCATTGGGCACATCTGCTGCAAAGGACCTCTTCAAAGTGTTGAAGACCAAAGATCTCACCCTGAAGACTAAGGCGCGCCTGACCCAACCCATGGTATTTTCAATCGCATCATATGCATGTGAAAGCTGGACAATGAAAAAGGAAGACCTTTGAATTGTGGTGTTGGCGAAGAATATTGAATATACCATGGACTGCCAAAAGAACGAGCAAATATGTCTTGGAAGAAGTGTGGCCAGAATGCCCCATAGAGGCAAGGATGGCGAGAATGCGTCTTACATACTTTGGACATGTTGTCAGGAGGGATCAGTCCCTGGAGAAGGACATCATGCCTGGCAGAGTACGGGGTCAGCGGAAAAGAGGAAGACCCTCAACGAGGTGGACTGACACAGTGGCTGCAACAATGAGCTCAAGCATAACAACGATTGTAAGGATGGCACAGGACCAGGCAATGTTTCGTTCTGTTTTGCATAGGGTCGCTGTGAGTCAGAACCGACTCGATGGCACCTAACAACAACAACAACACAATGTGGACAGACCTTGAAAACATTATACTAAGTGAAAGAAGCCGTAAATGAAAGGTCACATATAGTAGGATTCCATTTGTATGAAATACCCAGAACAGGTAAATCCAAAGAGACACAAAGTAGATTAGTGTTTGCCAGGAACTGCAGTGGGGTAGAGGGGGGTGACTTCTTAATGGGCGTGTGTTCCTTTTGGGGTGATGAAGATACACTGGAACTCCACAGAGGTGGTGGCTGCACAACACTATGAACATACTAGATGCTAGTGAGTTTTACACTTTAAAAAATGGTTAACGGCATGTGATTTTCACCTCAATACTATTTTTTTAAATAAAAAAAATTAAGAATATTTCAACTTTATGGCAAAAATTAAGCAACTTAAAACAAATTACTTGAGAGGCACAGAATAATGAAAGCGCATCCAAGACGACACAGGTACCCAGAAATAGATCCAGACATCTACGTCAATTGATTGTCAACACGTGAGCTAAATCCACTCAACGAGGAAGGAATGAATAGTCCGTTCAAGAAATGGCGCTGACAATACTGAATTTCCATATGCAGAAAAATGAGGCAAGATCCACACCCCACACAAAAACTAATTCAAAATGGATCAAGGATTTACATGTTAAATCTCAAGGAGCAAAGCTATGGGACCTAAATTTTTTCAATGATACATTATCGAACACAACAACGAATACATGAGCAGCAGAAAACAAAATAGGTTACTGGGACCTCATAAAAATTAAATGCTTATATTCATCAAGGCTTTATCAAATGAATAAAAAAATAATCTACAGACTGAGGAAAAATCTTTGGGAATAATACAACCGAGAAGGGCTTAATATCTAAAAGTACGTATAAAACTTCTGTAGCTTAACAACAAAAAGACAAATAGCTCAATCAAAAAATGGGCAAAGCACCTGGATCAAAGGAGAATGAAGAACACCAAGGTCACACGATAACTATGAGCCCAAGAGACAGAAAGGGCCACATGAACCAGAGACCTACATCATCCTCAGACCAGAAGAACTAGTTGGTGCCAGGCCACAACCAATGACTGCCCTGACAGGGAGCACAACAGAGAACCCCTGAGGGAGCAGGAGATCAGTGGGATGCAGACCCCAAATTCTCATAAAAAGACCATACTTAATGGTCTGGCTGAGACTAGAGGAATCCCAGCAGTCACAGTCCCCAAACCTTCTGTTGGCACAGGACAGGAACCATTCCCGAAGACAACTCATCAGACATGGAAGGGACTGGACAGTGGGTAGGAGAGAGATGCTGATGAAGAGTGAGCTATTTGTATCAGGTGGACACTTGAGACTGGGTTGGCATCTGTCTGGAGGGGGGATGGGAGGATAGAGATAGTTGGAAGCTGGCAAAATTGTCACGAAAGGAGAGACTGGACGGGCTGACTCATTAGGGGGAGAGCAAGTGGGAGTACGGAGTAAGGTGTATACAAACTTACATGTGACAGTCTGACTTGATTTGTAAACGTTTACTTGAAGCTCAATAAAAGTTAAAAAAAAAAAAAAATGGGCAAAGGACATGAACAGTCACCTTACCAGTGAGGACAGACATTCGAATGATCAATGAACACATGAAAAGATGCTCAATGTCATCAGCCATCAAAGAAATGCAAATCAAAACTACAATGAGATACCATTTCACTCCCACTGAGATGGCTAAGATAAAAAAACAGAAAATAACAAATATTGACGAAGATGTGGAGAACTGGAACTCTTATCCTTTGCTGGTAGGACTGTAAAATGGTACAGCTGTTGTGGAAAACAGTCTGGCAAAAAAACTGAAAGATGGAACTACCACCCTGTTCCTGTTGCTGTCAAGCCTATTCCAACTCATAGCGACCCTACAGGACAGAGGAGAACTGCCCCATAGGGTTTCCAAGGCTGTAATGTTTACGGAAGTAGACTGCCACACCTAAGTATATACCCTAGGGATTTAACAGAAGTGACACAAACAGACATGCACACCTATGTTCATTACAGCACTATTCACAGTAGCAAAAAGATGGAAACAACCTAAGTGCCCATCAGTGAATGAGTGGATAAGCAAAATGTCGTACATACAAACAATGGAATAATACTCAGCCATTTAAAAAAAAAAAGGGTTCCCGAAACATTTCACAATGTAGGTGAACTTCAAGAACATTACATTGAGTAAAACAATTAATTGCAAAAAGACATATTGCCTGTTCTTGCTTTTATGTAACAACAAGGATAGGTAAATATACAGACACTGATGTTCATTGGTGGTTACCAGAGGTGGGCAGGAGGGCAGACGAGCGGAAAGCATTCCCTAGATAGTAGTCGCATTCTGTTTATGGTGATGGGAAAAGTGGCACCCATTGTCGGTGAAGTTGGAAAGCTTGACTAATGTAACTGATGTCAATAAACTGTATACAAGAAGAACGCATGATTGGCAAATGCTATGTTATACATAATTTTGCAACAACAACAAAGAGGGACTACAGATGCTGATACTAATTAGACATAACCAGTCACCTCACAGGATTAGTTCCCTTGGTTTGAAGGATTAGGGTCATGGTCCTGTAGGATGATCCAGTCAACTGACATTATATAGTTCTTAAAGTTTATGTTCTACCTCCCAGTATGGTGAGTAGTGTCTGGGGTCTTAAAAGCTTATAAGCAGCCATCTAAGATACAACTATTGGTTTCTATTTCTCTGAAACAAAAGAGAAAGAAGGAAACCCAAGAATCAGAGAAGGAACTGGACTTTAAGACTATCTCCATGAACCACTGCCTCCTCTATCTTGATACCAGAGGAACTAGATGGTGTCCAGCTAACACTACTGACACAATAGATGGATCCTGACAGAAAGGGAGAAAAACGTGAACAAGAACTTCAAATTCTTAAAGAATCCAGACTTACTGGACCTACTGAAGCTAGAGGAGTCCTTGAGACTATTGCCCTGAGTTACTCTTCAAAACTTAAAGCTGTCCTCTGAAGTTACCTTTAAACTAAGAGTTCAGCTCAAAAAGTAAAGACTGTCACCCTTGAACATTGTGTTCTTTTAAAAAAATTATATAAGATCAAATGGACAACAGCTATTTTAAAGCACAGGTGAGAAGGTTGGGGGGGGCAGGGAGTTCAAGCCAATGGCAGTGAAACAACTAGAACAGAAATAATGAGAATGTTGACACAATGTGAAGAATGTAACCAATGTCACTGATGAACATGTAGTAACTGTTGAATGGGAGCAGGTTTTGCTGTGTATTTTTTCATCAGAAATAAAATAAAAATTAATAATAAAAAAAGACATAACATCATAGATTGAATTGTGTCCTCCAAAAATGTGTGCCAACTTGGCTGGGCCATGATGCCCGTTACTGTGTGATTGTCCATTTTTTCACTGGATGTGATGTTCCAATATGTTGTAAATCCTATCTCTATGATGTTAATGAGATTGGTTTAGCAGCAGTTATGGTAATGAGGCAGGACTCAATCTATAAGATTAGGTTGTGTCTTCAGCCAATCTCTTTTAGGATATAAAGAGAGAAGCAAGCAGAGTGACAGGGGGACCTCATGACACCTAGAAACAAGTGCCGGGAGAATAGTGAATCCTTTGGACCCAGGATCCCTGCACTGAGAAGCTCCTCGACTGGGAAGATTGATGACAAGGACCTTCCTCCAAAGCCAACAGAGACAGAAGGCCTTCCCCTAGAGCTGGCACCGTGAATTTGGACCTCTAGCCTCCTAAAGTGTGAGAGAACAAACTTCTGTTTGTTAAATCCATCTACTTGTGATATTCCTGTTACAGCAGCACTAGTTGACTAAGCCACATGGATAAGTAAAGAATCCTACACCTATTAAAGAAACTGAAACTGAATTTGTTATATTCTATATCTTGATTGTGGGGACGGCTGCTTATGTGTTTGTCAAAACTCATAGAACTTTATAGCTTAAAAGCGTGAATTTTATTGCATGTAAATTATAACTCAATAAACCTGACCACAATTTAATAGGGGAAAAAAGTAAGAAATTAGAGAATTGGTCCAAGAGGTTCAACTAGCTAGAGTTCTAAACCACGAGAACTTCAAAAAAATGGCGGGGTGGGGTGAGGGGGTCGGGGTGAAACAACAAAATCATTCAAGGAGATTTCCCAGAACCAAAGTACGTGAGTTTCCAGAATGAAATGGATCCACTACATTCCCAGCATAATAGACCCATACACACCAGAGCAATTTATCCAAAAAAGTCTCTTACACAGGACACAAACGGAAGATATTACAATGGATGATTTTTTTTTATAAAACAGGTCACATACAAAGGATGAGGAATGAGAATAACCATGGGTTTCTCAGTAGCCAACACTGCAAGGCAGAATTCAACATAGCAAGGCCTTTACAATTTTGAGAGAAAGTGACCTCCAACCTCGAATTCTATACCTAGCTAATTTATCAATTAGGACTGAGGGGGAAATGAAGACATTTTCAAATACACCAGGTCTCAAAATATTTTCCTTCCAAATTCTTTTCCTCAACAGGCTACTGGAAAAGCTCCTCTACCAAAATAAGGAAATAAACCAAGAAAAAAGGAAGCCACGTATACAGAAAACAAAAAAACCCAACTGAAAGGAGAGCTCGAGATAACATAAAAAACATGGATAGCAACCAACACATACTGGAGCAATGTACATTAAGTGGCAATCATTGTGGCTGTGTTTCAACCTGAACACTTTCAGAGAAGAAATTTCATCAAAACAAACAAGTAACCCAAGAAAAAGGAAGATGTAAGATTCAGCAATCCAACTCAAGAGAACGGCAAAAAGGACTTCCTAGGATGAAAACAATGGGAAGACCCAGGGAGACGACTGTGCAGCCATCCTAGAGAGCAACCAGTGAAAACAGAAAAATGTAATTCTCTAGGAAGAACACCTCTAGGGGAAAAAAATGAGATTGAATTTACCTGAGGTAAATGACCTTTGAAATGTTACTGAAAGTTCTGGGAATAATCAACAATAGATCAAATATTAAAAATAAATATGTGAATGAATGAATAACTCCCCCCCCAAAAAAAAAACCAAGCTTGTTGCCATCAAGTCAATTCTGACTCATAGGGACCCTATAGGACACGGTAGAACAGTCCCATAGGGTTTCCAAAGAGCAGCTAGTGGATGTGAACTGCTACTCTTCTGGTTAGCAGCCAAGCAGCTTAACCACTATGAACAAGACCTCTTTAAAAGCACTGGAGGCTAACAAGGCAGGGAGAAGTTAAAGGGCCAAAATCCAGGGAGGAGGGAAGCCCAGAGACATGAGATTTTTGGCCACAGTTTTCCTGTCAACAAATCTGCTAACTAGAAAATGGCTTCCGGGAAAAGGTGAATAGCCAGGGCAGGAGGTGTTAAGAGACAGTATTCCAGTCAAAGGCGTTCGCAAGCACGAAGCAGAGGGAAGGAAAACTGCTCAGAGGATATGGAGGAACTAACTCAAGCAATTCAGGATTGCTAGTACATCAAGGATAGGGGAGAAGTGGCTGTGGTGACCCTGAATAGAGTTTAGAATAGGGAATCCACATTAAGAGGACGTCCCTTGTTTTGGAAAACTGGACCTGAGGGTCAGCATATTTAAAAGGTAAAGTGTAGAGGCATAAATACCCAGAGATGAAAGATGTAACTGTGAGGGTAGATGAAATCTCAGAGGGCAAGGGAGGAACACAAGGGCAAGAACTGAACATTAGTGAAGGGGAAAAAAGGGAGTAGAAAAACAATCAGCAACAAAGCCACCTGGCCAACATCTGCCATGAGGAACGTCAGGCACCTAGAAATTCCGGCCACTACAGGTAGTTCCAGGGTAAGACCACACCTCCACATGCCAACCAAAAGCAGTGGCTTCCTGGATCTTTTGGTTTGGCCAATGAAACTCAGATGTATCACCTTCACTACTGACCCCCTTCTTCACAGCTGAAGGCTGATGCAGCTGCCCAGCACTGGGGGTACAATCTTATCCAGGCAGGGTGAGAGGAGAAGGGGACCACAATGCCAGGGAGCCATAGGACTGTCTGCTGTCCAGGTTTCCTTCCAGAGGCTGCTGCTACCACTCCAACAAGACCCTTTTCCTGGGAACTTGGCTAAACTATCACCTCTTTTATAACCAGTTTTCTTCTCTTTCTTTTAGTTAACATTCGTGCTTTTTGTTTTTCTTCTAAAGAATTCTCTCTTGTCCTTTTTATCTTCTTACACTTTCATCTTAACACAAGAAACAGAAAGCTAATTATTCATTACATTTTTGACATTTATGAAATTTTACATCACATGCATCTCAGCCTAAACTTCAATTCCATTTACTTCTATGCTTTTATCTGGTTAGCTTTCAGCACTTTAATTTACAATAAGTCTAATCTACTTTTACCTTTTTTTTTAACCTCTTAACCATTTCTTTACCATAATTTTACCCATCTTAAAATTTCTTAGTTTTCTTTGGTGTTGATTTCTTGGTTTTAGTTCTTCCATAGGTCTTGTTTTAAATATCATGTTTGGAATTTCCATTCTGAGAAGATGAAGTAATTGGGACCAGATTTATTCTCTAGCCTCAAACAAACTAAAGAACAAAATATGTGAAACAAAACACTGAAGACAAGAGACATCAAGCAATGAAGTACAGTGGTCTCAATGAAGGCAAACAAATGAGGTGAGCCCTACTACTGCCCCAGCTTAGAATCTAGAGAAAGCTTCTGGGCTTCCACACAGGGAAGACTCCCAGCTGATCTGGGAGGCCTCCCTGAGTTGAGGAAAGGAAACTGAAAGTCCAGGGAAACCAAGGTGGCTAGAGTTTGCAGGGTAGAGTATAGAAGAAAATAAACAGAAGAAAACTGCACAAAGAAAAGAGCCCTGGAGATATGCAGATCTCAAAGCTTTCGGCTCAGTAATGGTTGCCACATGACGATACAATAGATACCGAAAGCTAAGGAAAGAGGCACCGAAAGGATTAGAGGGAACAGCGCCCCGAGTGGACACAGGGCCAGAAATAGTGCATGTTCCCCAGAGCCAGAGTGGAAACTCCATTTATCATGGAGCATCGACCAGAATGCTAAGAAAGGTCTTGCCTCAGTCGTGAGGAAAATCAATCACAGATTAACACCGGTACCACCAGCTAACAAAGCTTACGAAGCAAGACCCAAAAGGATAAAGCTGGAAAAGTAACTTAACTTTATCCCAGAACAAAATTCAAGAATATTTATAGTAATGCAAAATATCCATCAGCCAACAGGCAAATTCAAAATGTCTGGCATTCCGTAAAAAATCACCAGGCATTCAAAGACACAGAAAAATATAATCAATAATGAAGAGAAAATTCAACCAAGTGAAACTGACCCAAAACTGATAGATATGTTAGAAATAGCAGAGGGCACTGAAACAATAATAATTGCACTTCATATATTCAAAAAATAAGTAAGGACATGGAAGATTTAAGACTCAAATCAAACTTCCAAGTGAAAACTGCACCATCTGAAGGGGAAAAAACTCCATTGGATAAGATAATAGCAGATTAGATATTCCAGAAAAAAGAACCAGTAAAATTGGAAAATATAGCAATAGAAATTATCCAAAATGAAACAGATATTAAACAAAGAAAGAATAACGAACAGAGCATCAGTGGAGTGAGAGACAACTTCTAATGACCATTTGATTGGAGTCACCTGAAGAGGGGAACAAGACAGAAAAAATATCTGAAGAAATAATGGCTGGGGGTTTTCCAAATGTGATTTACAATTTACAAACCCACAGAATTCAAGAACTCAATGAAGAAAGGTACACCAAAGCACATCAAAATCAAATTGCTTAAAATTAGCCATAAAAGAGAAAATCTCAAGAATAGCCAGAGGAAAAAATAAAAGTACATTACACATAGAAGAACAAAGATAAGGAGCAGACTTCTCATTCATGACATATTTTCTTTGGCTGCTTTCATACTTCAATGCAAAGTAGAGTAGCTGCAACAAAGACCATCTGGCCCTCAGAGCGTGAAAGATCTACTACTATCTGACCCTGTACAAAAAGTGTGCCAACTCCTGGATAATGCCCCAATTAAAATATATTATCCACTGGATAAAAAAGCGGGACCCAACTTTATGCTGCCTATAAGAATCACATTTTCAATGTCAATGCACAAATAGGTTAAAAATAAAAGCAAAGAAAAGAAATATTCCATGCTAACACTAATCAAAAGAAAACTTTAGTGGCTATATTAATATCAAAGTAGATTTCAGAGCCAACGGTATCAGAGAATCTTGATTACAGAATCACTTTCTTAACGATAAAGGAGTAATACATCAAAATGATATGACAATCCTCAGTGTTCACGGGTCTACAGCAGAGCTTGAAAACCCATGAAGGAAAAACTGACAGGTCTGCAAGAAGAAACAGACAAATCCGCAACTCTGGCCAGAGATTTCCATACGCCTCTTTCAATAATGGGTAAAACAAGTAGGCATAAAATCACCAAGCAGATAAAAGAGCCTGAACAGTACTGACCAACCTAACTGACATTTACAGATGACCCAACACCAGAATACGCATTCTTTTCAAGTACACGCGGAAGATTTACCAAGACGGACCATGTTCCAGGTTATAAAACAAGTCTCAATAAAGAAACTGAAGTCACACAAAGTACGTTTTCTGACTACAATAGAAGCCAGAAAAAAAAATGTTCAAGACCTGAACACTGAAAACCACAAAACACTCCTGGAGAGAAATTAAAGATGATATAAAGAAATGGAGAGACACACTGTGATCATGGATCATAAGATTCAATATTGTTAAGATGTCAATTCTTCCCCAATTGATCTATACATTCAGTGCAATCCCAATCAAAATCCCAGCAAACTTTTTTGTAGAAACTGACAAGCCAATTCAAAAATTCATATGAAAATGCCCAGAACTTAGGCTAGCCAAGCTTTGAAAAAGAACAAAGTTGTGAGATTTAAACTACCTGACTTCAAGACTTATAATAAACCTACACTAATCAAGGCCAAGACTTACCATAAATCGACATTCATCAAGGCAGTGTGGTACTGTGTTAGACAGGCAAATACATTAATGGACCATAATGGAAAGTCCAGAAATGGATCCCTTTTGACATAGGCACAAAGACAATTCAGTTAAGAAAGGACAGTCTTTTCAACAAGTGGGTCTAGAATAACTGGACATCCATATGCCAATAAAATGAACTTCATACCACACACTATATACAAAAATTAACTCAAAATGAATCATGGACCTAAATATAAAAATGAAAACGTTTCAAAAGTTCTAGAAGGAAGAATAAGAGAAAATTTTGTGATCTTAGGTTAGGCAAAGGTTTCTTAGATAAAATATCTGAAGCATGATCCATAAAAGAAAAAAATGAAAAAATAAACTTCACCAAAATTAAAAGAACGAATAGACAAGCGGAAGACTGGGAGAATATTTGCAAGTCACATATCTGACAAGTATTCAAAATAAGAATTCTCCAAACTCAATGAAGAAAACAAACAATCCAATAAAATATGAGCAAAATATCTGAACAGATTGTAAAAGATAATATGGATAACAAATAAGTATATAAAATAGATACTCAACATCATTAATCATTAGAAAAGTGTAAATTAATTAATGTAGTCCCCAACCAAATTTCTTCTTGAGAGAAATGGAAAAGCCAATTTTCAAATTTATATGAAAGGGCAAGGGATCCCAAATAGCTAAAAACAATTCTAAAGAAGAAGAATAAAAGTAGCGGGACTCACACTTTCTGACTTCAAAGCATACTACAAAGTTATAGTAATTAAAACAGTCTGGCATTTGTATAATAATAAATATAATAATATATAATAATAAATAAATAGACCAAGGGACTAGAATTGGGAGCCCAGACATAAATCTGTGCATCCATGAGCAACTGCTTTTCAACAAGGGTGCTAAGTACAGCCAGTGAAGAAGGAAGAGGCTCTTCAATACATGGTGCAGGGAAAACTGTATATCCACATGCAGAATTCAACTCTTACATCATACACAAAAATCAATTCAAAATGGATCAAGTACCTTAATCTGAAAACTAAAACCATAAAATTCATAGAAGGAAATGTAGGGAGGATGCTGTGGGATCTAGCATTTTGTGATAAACTATCTGAAACAACAACAAAAGCACGAGCAGCAAAAAACAAGAGATAAATGGGACCTCCTAACAATTAAATGGGTCTGTTTATCAAAAGACTTTATTTAAAAAAAAAAAAACTGAAAAGACAGCCTACAGAGTGGGAGAAACTTTTTGGGAATCATATATCCAATGAATGTCTAATACTCAAAATTTTAAGAACACTTCTACAACTTAACAACAAAGAGACAAAAAACCCAATCAAAAAATGGGCAAAGGACTTGAATAGGCATTTAACCAACAATGACATTCAAATAGCCAACAAGCACATGAAACGATGCTCAAAGTCATTAGCTATTAAAAAACCAGTTACCATCGAGTCGATTCTGACTCAAAGTGACCCTATATGACAGAGTAGGGCTGCCCCATGGGGTTTCCAAAGAGCAGCTGGTGGATTCGAACTGTCAACCTTTTGGTTAGCGGCTATGCCTTTGAACCACTGAGCCATCAGGGTTCCAGAGTGAACTAAGTCAGACACAAAAGGACAAATACTGTATGTTATCACTTATATGAAATAATTATATAGAAACCATAAGTAATTGGTGGTTACCAGGGTCAGGAGGGAGGGGGAAAGTGGGGATTTGTCTGCTTAGAACACTCCAAATGTATGTTAACGGTGGTGGTATAATTTGGAAAATGACAGCAAGCATGGCTGCACAACTGGAAGACTGTAACCAATGTCACTGAAGTGTACATGTAGAAATTGATGAAATATTGTATGTTTTCTTATATGCATATTGCTATAATAAAAAAATGAAGTGCAAATTAAGACACAATGAGATACCCACACAAGTCTTAGAATATCTGAATTAAAAAGAATGATTAAAAAATGATCATAGCAAGGGCTGGTGAAGATGTTGAGCAACCAGAAGTATCATACGCTGGTGGTGAAAATACAAATTAGTACAAATATTTTGGAAAAAAGTTTCTCAAAAAGTTAAACATACACCTACTGTATGATCCAGCTATTTACCCAAGAAAAGAGAGAGTGTATGTCCATACAAAGACTTGTAAATGAACGTCATAATAACAAAAACAAAAAGCCCACTGCCGTCAAGTCCATCTGGACTCCCAGGAACCATACTGGACAGAGTAGAAATGCCCCATAGAGTTTACGAGGCTGTAATCTTTACAGAAGCAGGCTGCCACATCTTTGTCTCACGGAACTGCTGGTGGGTTCGTAGTGTGGATCTTTCAGTTAGCAGCCGAGCACTTAACCACTGCGTTGCATTTCTTAGAAGCCAGAAGCAGAAAAGGGAACTATTAATCTGGTCAAAATCTACCCATCAAAAATTACGAACGGGTTTTTCAAAGAACAGATAGAGGTTGATCGCAAAATTTATATGGCAAAGCAAAATGCCAGGAACAGTCAGGACATTCTTGAAGAAGTGGTGGGAGGCTTGCCCTATGAGATATAAAGACTTATAACAGTAATTACGGAACTGACAGAATGCTGATTAAGATGTCTCACCAAGTGGATGCAACGCTGGAAGCGCTCACTTGTCTATGCCAAGAAATTTGGAAGACAGCTACCTGGCCAATCGCCTGGAAGAGATCCATATTGGTGCCCATTCCAAAGGTGATCCAACAGAATGAGCAAATTATCAAACAGTATCATTAATATTTTATCATTAATATCACACAAGTAAAATATTGCTGAAGATCATTCAAAAGCAGCTGCAGCAGTATATCAACAGGGAACCGCCAGAAGCTCAGGCTGGATTTAGAAGGGGACGTGGAACGAGGGATATCATTACTGAGGTCAGATGCATTATGGCTGAAAGCAGAGAATACCAGAAAGATGTTTACCTGTGCTTTACTGACTATGCAAAGGCATTCGACAGTGTGAATCATAACAAATTATGGATAACATTTCGAAGAATGAGAATTCCAGAACACTTAATAGGGTTCATGAGGAACCTATACATAGATTTAGAGGCAGCTGTTTGAACAGAACGAGGGTATACTGAGTGGTTTAAAATCAGGAAAGGTGTGTGTCAGGGTTGTATCCTTTCACCACACTTAATCTGTACGCTGCGCAAATAATCCGAGAAGCTGAACTATATGAAGAAGAATGGGGTCTCAAGATTGAAGGAAGACTCATTAACAACTTGCGATATGCAGATGACACAACCTTGCTTGCTGAAAGTGAAGAGGACTTGAAGCGCTCACTGACGAAGATCAAAGACCACAGCCTTCAGTATGGATTACACCTCAACATAAAGAAAACAAAAATCCTCACAACTGAACCAATAAGCAACATCATGATAAATGAAGAAAAGACTGAAGTTGTTAAGAATTTCATTTTACTTGGATCCACAATCGACGCCCACAGAATTCAGCAATCAAGAAATCAAATGGCACACTGCACAGGGCAAACCTGCCGCAAAATACTTCTTTGAAGTGTTAAAAAGCAAACATGTCACTTTAAGGTGTGCCTGACCCAAGCCATGGTGTTTTCAACTGCTTCAGATGCATGCAAAAGCTGGACAATGAATAAGGAAGGTCAAAGAATTCTGAATTTGAATTATGGTGTTGGCAAAGAATACTTAATATACCCTGGACTGCCAGAAGAACAAGCAAATCTGTCCTGGAAGAAGTACAGCCAGAATGCTCCTCAGACACACGAATGGCGAGGCTTCATCACACATACTTTGGACATATCAGGAGAGACCAGTCACTGGAGAAGGACATCATGCTTGGTAAAGTAGGTCAGCGAAAAAGAGGAAGATCCTCAGCGGGATGGACTGACATAGTGACTGCAACAATGGGTTCAAGTGTAACAACAATAGTGAGGATGGTGCGGGACCAGTCAGTGTTTTGCTCTGTTGTACACAGGGTCACTATGAGTCAGAACTGACTCAACAGCACCTAACAACAACAACAATAACAGTATTTAAGACAGTGGGATAATACTGTTGGGACAGACTGAGAAAAGAGGAGAGAGTGAACCCAGAGCTGGTCCCGCGGATAGATGGAAGCTTGATATAGGACAGCTGGTATTGCAAATCATTGAGGGAAAGCGCTATTTAGTACGCAACCAAGGCAACCGGTTATCCGTAAGGAAAACAAAACAGATTCTACCTCTCACTGTATAAGCTATAGTAAGATCCAGAAGGACTAAAGACATAACATCAAAGCCTGCTTGGTTTTGTTCAGGAAGAATCATGAGTCATAACACAGGCCACAAGAAGGCAATTCTATTGAATCCTCTTAAAATAATGTGAAAAAATATGTAAATCAGAGAAGACAAAAAGACTACAATGAATACCCACGTGCTCTGCACCCACTGCCAAAACCGCCTTGGAAACCACTCCCCTGCTACCTCTTCTTACTCCTTCCCCGCTAAGTACCTGGAACATCTGAACTGGCATTCTAATTCCTATGCCTTTCTATCGAATGTATATTAAATCTACTTTCATTAAATATTTAAGAATCAACAAGCAATATGCAGTAGTACTGAGCATGTTTTTAAACTTCACATGGTGTCATACTGTACACACGCTTCTAAAACTTGCTTTTTTTGCTGAACGCTGTATTACTGAGATTTAATCATGTGTGAAGGTAAGTCATTCGTTTTCATTGCTTTATATTACTTGCCTATATGAATATATCATAATTTATGAATACAGTCTTTTCATGGATATTTAAGTAGCTTCTAGTATGATCCTGGATAAAAAATTAAACCCTTGGCTGGAGCAAAGAAGAATAAAGAAAACCAAAGACACAAGGGAAAGATTAGTCCAAAAGACTAATGGATCACAACTACCATAACCTCCACCAGAATGAGGCCAAAACAACTTGAAGCAAAGACAAGATGGCAGGAAGGGACAGGAAAATGGGACAAGTGGAAACAGGGAACCCGGCGTGGAAAAGGGGAGAGTTGTTGACACGTCATGTGGCTGGCAAACCTATGTCACAATACAATTTGTGTATTAACTGTTTAATGAGAAACTAATATGTTCTGTAAGATTTTACCTAAATCACAATTAAAAAAAAAAAAAAGCCCTATCTCTACAGAGGTTAGCACTAGAAGTTATAGTATTGGTGCCTCTTTGTTTGCTATCGTCCTTAGAAGGCAAATTCTGGATCCTATACAAAGCACTTGCTTTAATCCTTTGTGAGAGATACATTTTAAATTCTATTACCAACTTGTTAGTAGATGATCATTTAAAACTCAGCCAACCCACAAACTGAACTGACTGTCATCAAGTCCATTCTGGCTCATAGTGACCCCACAGGGTTTCCAAGCCTGTAAATCTCTACAGAAGCAGACTGCCATATCTTTCTCCTGCAGAGCTGCTGGTAGTTTCGAACCGTGGACCTTTCGGTTAGCAGTCGATCGCTTTAACCACTATGCCATCACGGCTCCTTAAAACTCAGCCAAGGGTGCCTTAAATTAAACTTTCCCCTCTTATCGCTCACCTGCAGACACTCTGAAATTGGTTCTATCTGCTCTGTGTCCCTGCACGCTTATTCTCCTGGTTCCTGATTCAAGAACTTCTAGCCACTCAGTGTTCCTGGGTGGCATGAAAGGTTAAGTGCTCAACTGCTAACCTGAAGGCTGGTGATTTGAACGCACTCAGGGATACCCTGGAAGAAAGGCCTGGCAATCTGCTTCGCAAAGGTCACAACCTTGAAAACTCTGTGGAGTTCTACTCTGTAACACATGGGGTCACCAGGAGTAGGAATCAACTCAATGGCAACTGGTTTTTTCAGCCACTTAGCGAAAGGGCGTGTAAAAAAAAAGGCACTAAGAAGAGGCCACTTGGGAGCTTATCAGATTTAAAACACTTGCCCTTTAAAAATTAAAAACAACTGATTCTTGTGAAAAACTCAAGTCTGGCAATCACATCCAAAACTAAGGGCAAATTCCTGGCTGCTGTTACCAGACATAAGACCTTGGGAATGAGGGAGCCAAGGTCCACATTTGGAAAGACACCTAAGTGTTTTACTTTTCCAGTCTTTATAAACTGAGGTCTAAGTGCTGTGGCTCCCAGATGTCCTCTGACTGAGTCCTGGGAATGGCCTCTAATGGCGTGAAGAAACCATGTTTACAAAGAACTATCCAAAGGATGTACAGTCTACACAGTCTTCTAGATCAGAAGTTCTTGTCCTACGGAGCTGCAGGTACAAAATGCTGTGAGTTGAGTGCATTTTTCTGGGAGGAACAGAGCATTTTGAATCTCAATGAGAAATCTGGAAAAGGACAACATGAGGAAACAAAAAAAAAGTGTGATACAAGTGGTCAGGAGCTAACTATGGTACGGGTTTTTTAAAAAATTATTATTGTACTTTAGATGAAGGTTTATAGAAACTAGCTTCTATTAAACAATTGGTATATTGTTTTGTGACATTGGTTACCAAGCCCACGACATGTCAACACTCTCCCTTCTCGGCCTTGGGTTTCCAATCACCAGCAAGCTGTCCTCTCCTGCCTTCTAGTCCTTGCCGAAGGGCTGGTGTGCCCCTTTAGTCCCGTTCTGTTTTACGGGTTGTCTAATCTTTGGCTGAAGGGTGAACCTCAGGAGTGACTTCATTACTGAGTGGCACTGTGATTTTGAATAGACTTAGAACCAGGATTCCAACAGGGCTAACCAGCATACCAGCAAGAATACAGCAGGCTCCCAGTTTCAGAGGAACTGAAACACAAGGCAGGAACTCCAGGAAGAGCAAAAGGGCGATAGGAACTCAATTCCTGGGTCTGGGGCTAAGTCTCAGGAGCAAAACAAAAAGCCAGGTACCAAGGACTGAGGGCAGCAGAGTTAACCTGATGACACTTTACTCAAGTACTAAACTAGTGTCCCTTGAATCCCCCTGATTGATCAGAGAACACATCTGTCCTGAGTGCTTAAGGGAACTGGTTAACTGGCCTCCAGTACAGGAGCTGAAAGGCCACTGGGTGGCACAAATCGTTGGCTCTAAACTAGTAACCAGAAGATTGGTGGTTCAAGCCCAACCAGCAGCACCAGGGAAGAAAGATCGGACAATCCACTTCCTTAAAGATTACAGCCAAAAAAAAACTCCATGGAACTCAGTTCTACTCTGTAACACGTGGGGTCGCCATGAGTCAGAGTCAACTTGAAGGCAATGAGAGTTACAGGGCCTAAAGGGATGGAGGAATAGAAAGGAAGGCAATTCCTTCTATTCAATGCCTACAGTCACCATCCTGAACCAGGCCTGTCCACTCTGTCCCTAAAGACTAGCAGCCTCTGGGCAGTCTTCATAACTTTTCCAATTCTAATTCTACTCTGTCTCCAGAAGAACATTTCTTACCTCAGAGCAATGCTGACCACTTCCTAGTACGAGAACACGCTTGTTTAGAGGAGGGTCTGTGTCTTACTCACTATGTGCCCCAGCATCTGGCAAAGTACGCCACAGTAAGTACTACGAGTGGGATTACATGTCAATGGTGATGGCTGACAGGAAGCTCATGGGGCTCTTCAAATCTAATGAAATACTAATAACCCAAAGTGAACAGCTCAAATTAGCTAGAACACTGTCTAAAATTAGCCTTAAAATTCACGAACGAGATAGCGAAAGGAAACTCCTAATGCAAACAGCCCCGTGTGACAGATAGACAGCAAAGAAAGAGTGTTTACACTGATAAGGTGTGCTGCCATGCTGAGTCAAGTTAGCCGAGTCATTTCAAGTCCAGTGCCCTCAGCTTCCCTACAGAAGGCAACACAGCCAGTGCGTGTTGCACATAGGGAAAAGGGGGAATCTGAGGCATGGAGAGTGTAAAGCCAAAACAACAGGTGCCATTCAGTTGACTCCAGCTCGTGGAGACCTTGTGTGTGCTGCAGTGGAACTGTGCTCCATTGGCTGATTTTTCACAAGTAGATTGCCAGGTCTTCCTTCCAAGATGCCTCCGGGAGGGCTCAAACCTTTTGGTTAAGCAGTTGAGCACATTAACCATTTATACCACCCAGGGACTCCCTGGGCAGTATTCATGATTATAAAAGGAATCTCAGGAGCTAGGGTGGAGGAGTAAGGACTACAGCAGTGATCCCTATACACCGGCTCTCTCTCATGTCAAAAAAAATACATGAGGAAGGCTCTAATTTCTATATTAGAAGGTACGTCCACACCTCACACCATGGCCTTGTAGGTAACAGTGACTGCCCGTGTCACTGTGGAGGGACATCTTGTGTGGACTACTGGCTACATCGACTTGGTCGTGTTCAAACAATGTCTTACATGAACACTTTATACACTGAACAACTTTAAAATGAAATGGAAAAGAAAGCAAAAGATGCTATAAAGCCAGACACCACAGAGGCCATCAGGTATACTACAGAATAAACAGGGAACAGTAGAGAACATACGCAAGAATTCAGGAAAAAAATAATTAAAAGGCAATCTGGAAGCCACAACTATGTAACAGAGACTACAATGTAAATTTGAGGTTTTAATGCAAGGGAATAAATACAATTTTACCTGCATCATCGAATATGTAGTTCAGAGTTTCATGACCTTACATATAGCACTTCTGAATTTACAAGAGTTTTTATACCCATTACATCATTTCATCTATACAACCACCCTCTGAGGTGAGCAACGAAGTTCTGAGGAAACCAGGGCTCAGGCGTTACATGAGGTCAGAAAGCTAACGAGCTAGAGCTGGGACTCCACCCAGGTTTCCTGACTCCAAGCCCAGCACTTAACCGTAAGATAAAAAGGTAATTAAGTTAGAAAAGGAAATCAGAGTAACAATTAACATGGAGAAATTCAAACTCAAGGAAAAAATTGATATTATCTCAGGGATATACAGATTATCCACCCAAACAGATGAAAATAATTCTGCAAGTGGAACTCAAATTTGCTTGGGAGATGATGATGATTTTCAACTCCTCATCTTTTCAGTTAAAAGCACAATTCAGAGCTATCTTTGGCTTACTGAAAAACTGTACCTCTTGGAAGCCAGAAGCAGAAAAGAAAGGAACTGCCATTCTGGACTGGTAGGTGTAAATGTAATCATGGCACTCTCTTATTTAAAATCCCTCCATGGGGCCCATTTGCCTTCAGAATCAAGTCTATGTTCTCTAGTTTTGCCTAAGAGGCACACCCTCCTGGCCCAGGCACAGCGAATACCCACATGCCTACCTTTTCTGCCTCCTCCTACTTCCACACAAACAGCAGAACAATGAAACCAGGTCCTGGCACAGTCCCACTACCAGGCAGGGCCCCTAAATCCTCCTCGAAAGTGCTCAAGGCAGACACCCCCAAATTATTTTAAGACACCAGAGGCAGCAGAGATAAAACATATACACCATCCCTGATCTAGCCACACTTACCTCACTCGCTTCATTTCTTACCACCACCCCCATCCTCTGCCCTGGCCATACTGACCACTTTCGAGGTCTCTGTGTAGGCAATGGAGCCCTGGTGATGCAGTGGTTAAGAGCTTGGCTGCTAACCAGAAGGTCAGCAGTTCAAATCTACCAGTTGGTCTTTGGAAACCCTATGGGGCAGCTCTACACTGTCCTATAGGGCCGCTATGAGTTGGGATTGACTCGACAGCAACAGGTATATAGACTATGGTCTATCTGCTGTCACAGCACACAGTGCTTTCCCTGCCAAAACACCTACTACTTGCCTGCCTAATTTCCCCTCACCTTCAAGAGCTCATGGGGCCTCGCCTCTAGGGAATCCCCCTGACCAGGATCTTCCACCCTCTCACACAGGTTGGGACCATCTCTAGGGTTTGCCACAGCATCCAGTACTGACATTATTACAGCATCTATCATGCTTAATGGTAATCACCTGGCTACCTGTCTGCCTCCTCCCTGGGTCTGGAGCTCCTTCAAACTGGAACCCTCTCTTTGAGGCCGAAGTCCCCACTGCCTAGAATAGCATCTGTCAGGGTAAGTAGTGAATGTGTGTTCAACCAATGAACAAGCAAGATCTATTTGTTTATTTAAAAAATTCTCTGGAGGGGAACACAAGAAACTAAATAGCAGATATCACCTGTTTTGGCAGAGGGAGACAGCTAGGGAATGGGGTCAAGAAGAGGTTTCACTATACACCTTTTTAAACTTAACAATTTTAAAGCAATATGAATGTATCACCTATTCAAAAGCCAAATTTTAAAAAATAACTGCTTGTGGGGTGGAAGTGACACAAACCTTAGGAGAGAGAATGCAACAGTGTTCATGTGGCAGAATGTAAGAAAAGCCAGGTGTGCTCAAGTAGGCCAGGACATGACTTAGACAGATGAGTGGCAACTCAAAAGTCCAATCCTGGTCATGTTAAAGCTCACAAATTAACCTGCTAGCACAATCTCCTCCCATAAAGGTTACAGCCCAGAAAACCCTATGGGACAGCTCTACTGTCATGTGGGGTCACTATGGATCAAAAATTGACTTGATGGCACCACCACCAATGGGCCTGGAATGTGGGGTACTACGCTGAGATGCAGGGAGTCCTCCAGCGTTCAAATATCACAACCAACGGCAGTAATATGACACAGGATGTGACTGAGGGCTGGGGAAATACACTAAGGATAACAATATTTTGCTACAAACGCACTTAAGGAAAACAGTGAAGAATGTACCAGACCGTTCAAAAGAGACCAAGTATCTAAAACAAATGGTAACAAATTGTTATTTCCCCAAAAAACCGTATAGCCATATTCAATCAACACCAAAATATTTTTAAAAAGTTAAGTGTGTTAGTCATCTAGTGCTGCTATAGCAGAAATACCACAAGTAGATGGCTTTAACACAGAGAAATTTATTTTCTCACAGTAAAAGTACAAATTCAGGGCACCAGCTCCAGGGGAAGGCTTTCTCTCTCTGTTGGCTCTAAGAGGAAGGGCCTTCTCATCAATCTTCCCCCGGACTAGGGGCTTCGCCACACAGGAACCCCGGGTCCAAAGGATGCACTCTGCTCCCGATGCTTCTTTCTTGGTGGTATGAGGTCCCCACTTTCTGCTTGCTTCCTTTTTCTTTTATCTCTTGTAAGATAAAAGGTGGTGCTGGCCACACTCCAGGGAAAATTCCTTTACACTGGATCAGGGATGTGACCTTAGCAAGGGTGTTACAATCCCACTCTAATCCTCTTTAAAATAAAATTACAATCACAAAATGGAGGACAACCACACAATACTGGGAATCATGGTCTAATCAAATTGACACATATTTTGGGGGGACACGACTCAATCCATGACATCAAGAAAATATTATTATCCAATCCTTCCAATTCAACACTTCAGCTCATAAGCAAACACTGTATAAATCAAATTTAAGTATAGGTTTTGCTAGTAAGAACGGAAGAGAAGGTAACAACCAACATGCGAAGTAAGCTTATTTGGGGGCATTCAAACAATAGAAGAATTAAAAATAAACGCCATATGAAAGACGTAAAAATTTCCAAGGAAGAAAGTTTGTAGATTTTTTAAAGTTATTATTTCTGCTTATCGTATCAGTAGAAAATGTCTTGCCCGAAATTTCTGAAATTTTTCAATGTTCAGTTAGTTTCACCGACGCAATATTTCACTCAAGCAATCTGTGAATGCAGGGAAAAACGTCTGTAAATACTTATAATCCCTAAGTGGGCTCCGTAAGCTTTATTTGCATTCTTGGAAAACTATAAGAGGAAGGCTGGGCATCTGCAGAGAAAAATTCTGCATTCCCAACTTCCACATGGGAACCTGAGCTTCTCCAACGCGTGGTTAACACTTGCTCCGCACCTACGATGTACTACCAGTACAGACATAAGGTGAGCAAGAGTGGGTCCCCACGGGCTGGGAGCTCACGGTCTAGGAGGGAACCACCATCAGTGTGACAGGTGCTGTGAGACTGGCAAGAGCAAGGGGCTGTGCGAGCACACAGGAGAGAAGTTTCCATCCTGCCACTTGGAAGGGCACACCATGTGCAGCTGTGCCCTGTCTACACACACCCGGCCAAGGGGCCAGGGAGGCTACTGTCCCACCTGGGTGCCACTGGCTGTGTGTGCAAGGCTTCCCAGAGCAGGAGAACCTTTATTTACATCTTGAAGGTGACGTTCCCTATGCAACAAAGAAGGGGAAAGGAGGCAGTGAACCTAGCAGTTCCCAGGCACAAAACAGTGGGGCTTACTTAGGAAACTGGAAGTCAAGTTGCTCTCAGTCCCTCTGCCCTGTCAGATGGGGGAAGAGACCCAAGCAGGAAAGAGACAATGAGGAGCAACTTCACAGGAGCATGTGAATGTCATGTGGAAGAGTCTGGGCCTGATTCTACAGGCAATGGGATGGTGTTGGTAGGGAAGCGGAGTGGAGGACCTTAGGAGATCGGCAGGAGACGGTGAGGTTTCCATTTTAGCACCCTGCCAGAATGAATGAATATGAGGGCAGTGAGACAGGGAGAAAGGCCAGCAATGGACCTGGCCACCAGTTTCAAACATTTCCAAAGTTATCAAAGACATCAAGAGATCGTTTATTGTGGCCTTCATCATTAGACTGAAAAAAGTTAATTTCACGTATGTGAATAATTAGAAAAATCAGAAATAATCTTTCAACAGAACCTAAAAAATCAGTGCCATCAGGGTTAACTTTAAAGCAGCTTCTAGTCTGGCTGGCACAAGCATCAGTACTCACTATCGCTCAGACCATACTCTGAGTAACCGCATCTAAACTTTTGCAAACAAAATTGTTATGAAGACAAAGCAGGCTTTTCCTAAAGCTTTTCTTTTAAAAATATAGACCAAACTGTGCTAAAATTACCTCCTATAAACTCTCAAAGTCCTACAATCACTGTAGCCTTACATGTGATCTGGTACTTCACATCAACATTTTAAATACACATGTACCTTTTTTTACTTAGCAAGTCTGCACCTAAGAATTTATTCTAAGGAAATAACCAGACATGTCCTCAAATATATATATGCTCAAGGATGTTCATCACTATGTCACTTTTGTGAGAACTGAATACTATGAAATACTATACCCATTGCCACTGAGTCGATTCCGACTCATAGCAACCCTACAGGACAGAGTAGAACTGCCCCATAGAGTTTCTAAGAAGCACCTGGTGGATTTGAACTGTTGAACTGCTGACCTTTTTAGTTAGCAGCCATAGCTCTTAACCACTACACCACCAGGGTTTCCACGAAATACTAGAGTTGGAATAGATCATACTATACCAACCAGTAGAACACAAAGCAATCATTAAAAAAGATGTGGCTTTAATCTCTCCATCTGTACTCCCTCTGCCTGACCATGGGGCACAAAAGCCCTGGCTCTGAGATGACATAAAAAATATAAATTACTCAAGAGTATTTAAATATAAGACATGGCTTTATTACTTGACATGGTAAGGCGTTCAGTTCATATGTGAGGTGTATAGTAACACGATCCTATTTTCAATTGGTGTTTTTTTTTTTTTTAATGGCATTGTAGATGTCTACATAGGAAAAAAAAAAAATCTGGAGGGACTCACACCAAATTTCTTAAGTGTTCATTATCTTTGGGTAGAGGGAATATAAGTAATCTTTGCTTCTTTATACTTTCCCAATGTTCTGAATTTTTGCAAATAGTTTATATTACTTATAAATCAAATACAGTCACTGAATATGTGTGCTCATGTAGTGTGTCTATGTGTGTGCGTGTGTTTAATTTTAGAATTAAAATGCTATGAAATCATAAGTTAGATTCTTAGAATAGGAAAATTTCTAAACAGTAACATTAAAGGAATTCACTAATATTAAAGGAATTCATAAATTTATAATCTTAATAAATTTCAAAATAGGCTTCCTTACCTTTTCCAGGACTAAGATTCTGGTCTATAAAGACCTTTAGTTCTCCATTGGCTTCAATTAGACCGGCCTGCAAAAAATAAATACTAGTTTATAGATACGGTATCTAAAAGAGCTACAAACTAAAGGTTGTTTATAAACCATCCTGGTCAAAGGGTTGAGGTAAAACAAGTTTTTAAAAAGGAAAAAAGGTCACCATCATGCAACTCCTTCAAAATGCAAATGTATTTCCCTTACAAAAAGGAACTTCTGAGAATCCCCCGATTTGAAGTATGAAGCCAAGGATAAATTAACGAGTACCACGAAGAGCCTGGCACGGTGTCAGCAGACTCTGTTGCTACGCTCAGTTTGGTAAATTATTTGGCTGACTATTATCAGTATGGAGCCCTGGTGGCGCAGTGGTTATGAGTTCAGCTGCTAACCAAAAAGGTCAGCGATTCAAATCCACCAGCCACTCCCCGGAAACCCTGTGGGGCAGTTCTACTCTGTCCTATAATGTCGCTATGAGTAGGAATCCACTCAATGGCAAAAATGCTTTTTCTCCCACCTCTATCACTCCTAGATGTTCGTTCTTTCTAGGGGCCAGGGGCAAGCAAAACACTACAGACCGAAGGTGCTTGACCTGGCATGAGCGCTTCAGGAACATTCCAGGAGGCAAAGTGAGCACTGCCACCTTCCATGTGTCCACAAGATCAAAGCTTTGAGAGTTAAAATGAAAGCATACCAAGCCAAATTGCTGATTACTGGAGTTTCTTCCTAAGAATGTGTGACCTAAACGTCAAACACGTTAAGAACGAATCTTTGCCAAATTTCGAAAACAGTCTCGTTTATCACAAAAATTCTGTTTCTTTTTCAAAACTTTTACTCTCTTGCTATTCTTCAGGAAAATATAAGTTCCCAGGGGACACTGATCGAAAGCCAGAGCCCGCCCACGTTCTGGGATGTAGCCTCAAATGTGTGGCCTCTGGGGGCTAAGTCCAAAGAGAACACACAGATGCAGTGGTTCACTTCAAGAATCACGTAGGGGTTGGGCGAGAAAGAGCACTTGTGAGTGATCTAATACATTCAAAAGCGCAGTGCCCAAACAATCCCTATTCTGAAACTCCCTCCGTGGCAGGCACTTCCCTTGGTAAGTCCTCCTGATAAGATTTTTAAGTGGGGAGCAAAATAAGCTTTCCAATAAGCACCTGGGGACACGTGATCAGGCAGGCACTAGCAAGGAAACTTGCATGTTACAATCTTTTGGTGCTCAGCCCAGACCCCCTGCCAGGATGCCTGGGCCTGGTAGGATGGATCAGAGACCCAGGCATGCGTAACAGGGAGCTCAAACAGGGCATCCAGTTTCCAAACGTGGGTCTTCAGAAACCATGTCCAGGTACCCAGATGAAGGCCTCCCATCACACTGGCCTCTGTAATGTTACGATCCAACGGGCTCTGGAATACCCAGAAACTAGAAGACAGCTACGACTCACGTTAAGGGTAATTATGCAGCGGCCGCAAACCTTGGCCTAGAAGACTCCTCCAAATATCACTGCAGCACAGAGCTCAGCACATAGAGCACTCAGGCAGCATGTGCTTTGACAGCAAAGAGAAGGGTGATGGGGAACCTACATGGCTAGTCACTGTACATTGATGCCACGGATGGGGTCTCTGGATCGGTTAGTGCGCTCCGGTTATAATGCGAACTCTGCAGTTACTGGTCACGCAGGCACAGAGCTGGGTGGTTAAGGATGGGGCCAGGTCCGGGTCAAGTCTGAGTCCCAGCTTTAGCAATTACAGTTGTCCCTCAGTATCCATGGGGATTGGTTCCAGGACCCCTCGCAGGTACCAAAATCCACGTAATATCTGCATATAACCTAGGTAAATCCTCCCATATGCTGTATCTCTAGATTACTTACAATACCCAATACAATGGAAACACTACATAATTAATCGTTATACTGTATTGCTTAGGGAATAATGACAAGGAAAAAAAAGGCTTTTTTGTTCCAAATATTTCTGATCCACGGTTGGCTGAATCCGCGGATGCAGAACCCGTGGATAAGGAGGGTCAACTGTACCAGCTGTGAGACCATAACCTCTCTAAGCCTCTTCCTAAACTGTAAACAGGGATTCTAACAGCACCCACCTCATCAGGTCTTTATGAGAATAACGTCAAACAATACATGTAAAGCCTAGTACATAGTAAAGGATCAATAAACACTAGCTATTTAATTTTAACATTTGTGTCACTGTCATGGAGCCCTGGTGGGCAATGGTTAAGAGCTCAGCTGCTAACCAAAAGGTCGGCAGTTCAAATCCACCAGCTGCTCCTTGGAAACCCTATGGGGCAGTTCTACTCTGTCCTATAGGGTCGCTATGAGTTGGAATTGACTTGATGGCAATGGGTTTGGCTTTTGGTTGCTGTCATCATCATCTAATCAAATACATTTTTACAAACTCACCATCACGACAGGAAAGACAGTTCAAATGGGTTAGTATCTGTCAGGTCCATCATCATCTCATCTGCTCAAGGTCAACTCCATGCAGGGGCCACAACGAAAACCCTACAGACAATCGATTGTTCCTAGTTACTCCCTATCACAGACCCAGTTTTGTTAACTCCATAGAAGTATCACCCTCTGAAATTATTTGTTTATTGATTTCTTTGTTTATTATCTGTATTTGCCACCACAGCGAACAAATGAATGGATGTAAAATCTGCATAGCTAGGGACTGGAGGTAGAAAAATGGCTTTTCACTAGTTGGTGCAACTGGAGCAAGTACTGGCTCCTCTCCCCTGGCAGCAGAAATGTGCTATTTTTAATGTGTGTAGAAGACACCGTAAGAATAGTATCTGTTTACTACATTAAGCCACTATCTCAATCAAACTAAGGACAAGCCTGGCCTTCTGGGGCCCTCTACTCCCCACCTCCCATCAAAACGAGGGAGAAAGAGGCTGGGGAATGCACTACAGTACAAATAAAACTCCACCTCAAGGGGCCCACTGCGATCCTGACTGCACTTTGAATGGTGTTCCACCGTGCGTAATTACCATTACGTTACTGCTCACAGTGATCAGTTTTTAATACATGTCAACGTAGACACTTCCCAGAATAATGTAAATCACCTCGTGTCAAAATGGCAATCTCCTGGTAGTGGGACAGAAGGCTTGGGCTTCTTCTATAAGTCCAGTGCTTACATACAGTATTTAGCTGTGTAATAGATTCCCATTTCTAAAGGTAAACAGCTAATTCACAAAGTGGCAATGGAGCTGCTGGAATGACTGGCTTTACTTTGAAGTTTCTCAATCTTGCTTGCTCCCATTATTTCTGCAGCCAATATTTGCAGTGGTAATGAAAATCAGCAATCACGATGAAATTCCAAGACCCAGGAAATCCAAAGTACCAGAGTATACACTCAAAAAAATCATTCTGGGAGTGGAATACTTTAATAAGAGCTTTATGGGAAGACATATGTTCAGCTTAGGAAAATGTTAATAAAATTAATTTGTGATCTCCAAGGCTACATCAGATCCTAGGGGGAGTGCTGCAGACCCTGGCTTTGGCTGCCTGGTACATCCCCGCTCCTTCTGGGAAGTGCTTCTCCCCTCCCTCCATTTCAGCCACCTGGTTCTTGCAATAGCTGCCAACTTAGTTAATTGGTCCTGAAGTGGGCCAGAACACAGCCCTTCATGACAAATTCTGAAATTGGGATGAAGAGCCCAGTCTTCCTTTTCAAGCCTCAATTTTTTATATAAAGCTCAAGAGTAATTAGAAAACATATGGAACAGGAAATAAAAGAAGCCAGTTGGTAAAGAGAGAAAAAGAATGACGCAAAACTGCATACAAGTACCCTAACTAGAGGTAGAACATCTATGGTTCCAGTTATAACCGAAAACATGCATCATTTTTGTCCCTGGATTCCAGGAATATCCTTAAAATAAACCCCTCTTACTTATTCTGGTTAGAATTATGTTTCTATGCTTTGTAGTCAAAAAAGAACCTAACAGGAAAGCTGGCCTGGAATTTCAAAATCTGCAACCATAGTCTACTAATTCCATGAACCACATGGTTATCAAGTCAAGGCTTGATCCCTAATAACCACCTACAGTTCATGTTTCTCATTCATGTTTCTGTGTTCTCCAGGGAGAACCCATTAATGCACGGGTAGCCATGACATAAGGTAAAAATGACATTTTCAAAGCAGAGTTTCTTGACAGTGGCACTATTGACACTAAAAAGGGTAATTCTTTGTTGTGAGGAGCTGTCCTTCATTATAGCATGTTTAGCAGCATCCCTGGCCTCTACTCACTACATTCCAGTATGATACCCCCTTCCCCAGTTATAACCAAAAATATCTCCAGACATTTGCCCTAAGAAGGGAAAAAAAAAATCACCCCTGGTTGAGGATCACTAATTTAAATGCATGACTTCTGAGACTATACTGCCTCTAAAAGAAAAAAATCCTTTCTCTAAAGCTTTCTGAATAAGTAAATACACACCCGACAACATTCACTATTCTAATTTTCAGTTAAGAACGTTAGAAGTAGATGGCCAAGATGGCAGCTTAGATACACCACACCGTCCCTCTACAGCAAAAACCCAGTAAACCAACTGAACAGACACAGATGACAATCCTGGAACCCTGAGCATCAAATGGAAGGATAAAGATTAGATTGAACATCAGTTGGAAAAAGAAACCAAACAAAAACAGTGAACAAGGAGAGATACAAATAGGAAGTAGCCTGCAACTCAGCTTGGCATGGCACGGCCATCTTGAGACAAAGCGAACAGTGATCCCAGGTGAGGAGCAACTTCACTGAATCCCCAAGAGGAGACAAACTGTGTAGACATACCCAGAGTGAAGCAACGTGAGCAGAACATGAAATGGATCTAAGGGGGGAAAGTACAGGAAGGAGGATGAGAGTTCCAGCATTCTAGCATTCCTGGAGCCTACAGAACAGGGAGGGAGCCAGAATCCAGAAACAGGACTACTCACCAGTGGCAGTCCCTGACCATTAGGGTGGGTGGCACATAGTGTCAGTATGAGATCCCCCACTGGACGCAACACTGAGCAGCTCCCCCTTTTACTTCATCAGGACCAGGCGTCAAATGCTAGCTCTAGCCAACAGAAAGTACCCAGTGATCCAAGCCTGGTGAACAGAGGAGCATAGTCCCTCATCTCCCACCAAACCCTCCTGGTGATTAGCAGTACGAATGCCCCCTATCCTCGTCACCCCACTTGCCAAGACACCATGGTACAAGCTCTCCCCTACCCCCCTCCCACTCAGCAAGGGGCAGTGAGCACTTCTGTGCCACCAGTCACCGATCACACCCCCATCCGCTGCCCAACTCAACCAGCAGTGAACATGCCCAAGCCACCAGTAACCTTCCACACCCACCATTGTGCACTCCCATGCAGGTGAACCAGAAGTAGGTGGTAAGCACTCCCTTGCTGCCAGACAAGCTAAGGAGCAGAGCACACCCACCCCGCTTGCCCGATATACCAAAATAAAATAAAACAGAAATGAGGACAAAACAAACATACAATCAACAAACAAATATATAAATAAATAAAATAATACCTTATTGGCTTGGAGACAACAAAGAATAACAAATCATATTAAAAAAAAAAAAAAACAACACAGGATAAGATGGCTCAAACAAGTGAGCAAAATAAAGGGAAAGAAATCTTTCCAGAAGAAGAAACATAACAGAACAACCTGAGAAGAAATTTAAAAGATTTATATTTAGGATCCTCAAAGAGATCAAGGAGAACACAGGAAAAAAATCCTAGAAGAATTCAGGAAAACCATACAAGAACAATATGATAGTCTCAAGAGACAATTAGAAACCATGCCAAAACAACTAGAAATTCAGGAGATTAATAAAATATCAGAAATAGATAACTCAATGAAAGGACATAGAAATTGAATTAAATCAACAGAAGAAAGAATCAGCAAAACAGAAAGCAAATCCCTTGATCCTAGTTTGTCTGAGAAACTATCAGAAAAAAGAATGAAGAACGTCTAAGCGTTATGTGGGACTCTATCAAGAAGAATAATTTACTCGTAATAGCAATTCTAGAAGAGAAGGGAAAAAAGTACATAGAAAAATTCTGAAGACATATTAGCTGAAAACTTCCCAAGTATCATGAAAGACAAGAAGGTTACTATTCAAGAAGTTCAATGAACTCATACAGGATAAAAAAAAAAACAAAAGCCAAACCCATTGCCGTCAAGTGATTCCAACTCATAGTGACCTTATAGGACAAAGTAGAACTGCTGCATAGGGTTCCCAAGGAGTGGCTGGTTGATTCAAACTGCTGACCTTTTGGTTAGCAGACAGGATCTTAATCAGTATGCTACCAGGGCTCTGCACAAAATAGAACCCCTGCAAAAAAATCACCAAGATATATCATAATTGCCCCCACATGTCTGTCAGTTTGTCGTACTGTGGGGGCTTGCGTGTTGCTGTGATGCTGGAAGCTATGCCACCAGTATTCAGATCCAGCAGGGTCACTCATGGAGGACAGGTTTCAGCTAAGCTTCCAGACTAAGACAACTAAGACTAAACGTGAAGCAACAGAAGACTTTTATCAGCTGCTACAGTCTGAAATCGACCCAACGCACAATCAAGATGTATTGATAATTACTGGCGATTGGAACGTCGAAGTTGGAAACAAGAAGGATCAGTAGTTGGAAAATATGGCCTTGGTGACAGAAACTATGCCGCAGACCAAATGATAGAATTTTGCAAGACCAATGACTTCTTCATTGCAAATACCTTCTTTCACCAACATAAATACCGACTATACACATGGACCTCGCCAGATGGAACACACAGAAATCAAACTGACTACTTCTGTGGAAAGAGACTATAGAAAAGCTCAATATTATCAGTCAAAACAAGGCCAGGGCCCACTGTGGAACAGACCATCAATTGCTCATATGCAAGTTCCAACTGAAACTGAAGAAAATCACAGAAAGTCCATGAGAGCCAAAATATGACCTTGAATACATCCCACTTGAATTTAGAGACCACCTCAAGAATAGATTTGATGCACTGAACACTAGTGACTGCAGACCAGACGAGTTGTGCAATGACATCAAGGACATCATCTATGAAGAAAGCAAGAGGTCACTGAAAAGACAGGAAAGAAAGAAAAGACCAAGATGGATGTTGGAGGAGACTCTGAAACTTGCTCTCAAATGCTGAGCAGCTAAAGCAAAAGGAAGAATTGATGAAGGAAAAGAACTGAACAGAAGATTTCAAAGGGCAGCTTGAAAAGACAAAGTAAAGTGTTATAATGACATGTGCAAAGAGCTGGAGATAGAAAACCAAAAGGGAAGAACACGCTCAGTGTTTCTCAAGCTGAAAGAAGTGAAGAAAAAATTCAAGCCTCGAGTTGCAGGAGTGAAGGATTCTATGGGGAAGATATTAAACGACACAGGAAGCATCAAAAGAAGATGGAAGGAATAGAGTCATTATACGAAATATAATTAGTCGATGTTCCACCATTTCAAGAGGTAGCATATGATTGGGAACCAATGGTACTGAAGAAGTCCAAACAGCTCTGAAGGCACTGGTGAAAAACAAGGCTTCAGGAATTGATGGAATATCAATTGAGATATTTAAACAAACAGAAGCAGCACTGGAAGTGCTCACTCATCTATGCCAAGAAATATGGAAGACAGCTTCCTGGCCAACTGACTGGAAGAGATCCATATTTATGCCTATTCCCAAGAAAGGTGATCCAACTGAATGTGGAAATGATAGAACAATATCATTAATATCACATGCAAGCAAAATTTTGCTGAAGGTCATTCAAAAATGGCTGCAGCAGTATATCAACAGGGAACTGCCAGAAATTCAGGCCAGTTTCAGAAGAGGATGTGGAACCAGGGATATCATTGCTGATGTCAGATGGATCCTGGCTGAAAGCAGAGAATACCAGAAGGATGTTTACGTGTGTTTTATTGACTGTGCAAAGGCATTTGACTGTGTGGATCATAACAAATTATGGATAACATTGCAAAGAACAGGAATTCCAGAACACTTAACTGTGCTCATGAGGAACCTTTACATAGATCAAGAGGCAGTTGTTCCGACAGAACAAGGGGATACTAATTGGTTTAAAGTCAGAAAAGGTGTGGGTCAGGGTTATATCATTTCACCATACCTATTCAATCTTTTTTATTCAATCTGTATGCTGAGGAAATAATACGAGAAGCTGGACTATATGAAGAAGAACGAGGCATCAGGATTGGAGGAAGACTCATTAACAACCTGCGTTATGCAGAAGACACAACCTGGCTTGCTGAAAGTGAAAAGGAATTGAAGCACGTACTGATGAAGATCAAAGACCGTAGCCTTCAGTATGGACTACACCTCAACATAAAGAAAATAAAAATCCTCACAACTGGACCAATGAGCAACATCATAATAAACGGAGAAAAGATTGAAGTTGTCAAGGATTTCATTTGACTTGGATCCACAATCAACAGCCATGGAAGCAGCAGTCAAGAAATCAAGAGACGCATTCCACTGGGTAAATCTGCTGCTGCTGAAGAGCAAAGATGTCACCTTGAAGACTAAGGTGCCCCTGACCCAAGCCATGGTATTTTCAATCGCGTCATATGCATGTGAAAGCTGGACAATGAATAAGGAAGGCGGAAGAAGAACTGATGCCTTTGAACTGTGGAGCTGGCGAAGAATATTGAATATACCACAGACTGCCAAAAGAACGAACAAATCTGTCTTAGAAGTACCTCCAGAATGTTCCTTAGAAACAAGGATGGCGAGACTGCATCTTACATACTTTGGACATGCTGTCAGGAGGAATCAGTCCCTGGAGAAGGACATCATGCTTGGCAAAGTACAGGGTCAACGAGGTGGACTGACACAGTGGCTGCAATAACGAACTCAAGCATAACAACGATTGTAAGGATGGCTCAGGACTGGGCAGTGTTTCGTTCTGTTGTGCACAGGGTCACTATGAGTCAGAACTGACTCGACAGCACCTAACAACAACAATAACAAATCATAATCAAGCTTTCTGAAACCAAAGACAGAATGAATTCTGGAAGTAGCTCATGGAAAATGAAATATCACTTACAAAGATTCACCAATAAGACTAAATGCTGATTTCTCATATGAAACCATGCAGACAAGAAAGCAATAGGATGATGTATATAAAATCCTGAAGGAAAAGAATTGCCAACCAAGAATCACATATCCAGGAAAACTGTCTTTCGAAACAACGGCAAAACTAAGACATTCCTAGATAAACAGAAACTAAGGGAATCTGTGAAACCAGACCAGCCTTATAATAAATATTAAAGGGAGTCCTCTGATAGAGAATCAAGGACATCAGACAACAACCTCCTGAGATAAAGACACACCTAGATACCAATCTAGATAAAGATGTCACAATAGAAAAATAAAGCTAAAACACTGACTACAGGGAACCAGAGGAATTAAGCTGTAAATGACAACTTCGAAATAAAAATGGAGAATAAAAGATGCAGTTTTAGAACTTTCATAAGGTGAAGTCAAAACAATTTCAAGGTAAACTTCAGATTAACCACAAAGTAATAAATCTACTCACCAAAAAAACAAGAAATCCAAAAAGACTAACAGAAAAAAAAAAAAAAAACAGTAGCAACTGACAGGGAAAAAAAATCCATATACAAAAAGAGCCCAGCATAGAAAATTAAGAGGAACACAGAAACCATTAACACTACACACACAAAAAAAGTATAACAAAACGACAGCAATGAATCCACACCAATCATCAATCACACTGAATGTAAATAGATTAAATGTACTAGTCAAGAGACAGAGTCGCAAAACATATAAAAAAAAAAAAACATTATCCATCAATATGTTGCCTACAAGTGACACATCTTAGAGACAAAGACATAGACAAGTTAAAACTCAAAGGATGGAAAAAAAAATATCAAACAAACAGTATTCAAAAAAGAGTAGAAGTAGCAATAATAATTTCAGATGAAGTAGAGTTTAAGTCAAAATCCATGGTAAAAGACAAAGAAAGGCATTCTATAATGATTAAAGGGGTCAATCCACCAAGAAGACATAATAATAAATATTATTATTTATTATGTTAAATGACAGAGCTTGAAAACACAAAACAAACTCTAAAAGAACTGAAAAAACAAATAGTCCTACAATAATAGTAGGACACTTTAACATACCACTTTCAATGTTGCACAGAACAATGAAAAAGAAACTCAATAAAGATACAGAAGATCTAAATAACACAAACAACCAACTTGACCCCATAGACATATACAGAACACACCACCCAAGAGCAGCACGGTACACATTCTCCTCCAACACACATGGATCATTCTCCAAAACAGACCATATTCTAGGCCACAGAGCAACTCTCAGTATATTCAAAAACACTGGCATAATTCAAAGCATCTTCTCTGATCATTAATAGTATAAAACTAGAAATCAATACCAGAAAAAGCAAAGGAAAAAAAATTGAATACATAGAAACTGAGTAATACCTTACTTAAAAACTACTGGCTCGTAGAAGAAATTAAAAATTAATTTAAAAATTCTCAGAATCAAAACTGGACAAATGGACATGGGGAACCCAGGGTGGAAAAGGGGAGGTTGCTGACATACTGTGATCAATGTCACAGAACAATGTGTGCATATATTTTTAAATGAGAAACTAATATTTTAAATGAGAAATTAATTTTTACCTAAAGCACATTAAAAAAAAAAAAAAAAACTTCTTAGAATCAAATGAGTATGAAGACACAACATACCAAAACCTCTGGGACACAGCAAAAGCAGTGTTTAGAGGAAAATTTATAGTGATAAATTCATATATCAAAAAAAAAAAAAAGGATCCAAAATCCATAACTTAACCCCAAAACCTGAACAAATAGAAAAGGAACAGCAAAAGAAGTCCAAAGTCAACAGGAGAAAGGAAATACCAAAAATCAAAGCAGAAATAAATGAAATAGAAAAACAATAAAAAGAATCAACAAAACTAGAAGTTTGTTCTTTGAAAAGATCAATGAAATTGATAAACTACTGTCCAAATTTACAAAGGAAAAAAATGAGAAGATGCAAATAACCAACATAATAAGCAATATTACAACAGAACCAAACAAGATAAAGAGAATTATTACAGTATATTATGAAAAACTGCACTCTAACAAAGTTGAAAACCTAGAAGAACTAGACAAAGTTCTAAAAACACACTACCAAAACTATCACAAAGAGGGGGAGAAAACCTAAACAGACAATAACAAAAAAAGAAATTGAAGATGTTCTTAAAAAAAAAAAACTCCCGTCACAAAAAGGCCCCAGGCCAGATGGGTTCAAGGCAGAGTTCTACCAAATAGAGAAAAGTTGACATCAATTCTACTCAAACTATTTTAGAACACAGAAAAGGAAAGAATCTTCCTTAACTAATTTTATGAAGCCAGCATAACCCTGATACCAAAGCCAGGCAAAGATACAACAAAAAAGGGAAATTACAGGCTAATATTCCTCATGAACACAGATGCAAAAATTTTCAACAAAATTCTTGCCAAATGAATACAACAGCATATCAAAAAAATAATACATCACTATCAGGTGGGATTCATACCAGGGATACAAGGATGGTTCAACATGAGAAAATCAATCCACCACGTAAATAAAACAAACTTGTAAAAAAAGAACCACATGAAATTATCAATCAACGCCAAAAAGGCATTTGACCAAGTCCAACACTCAGTCTTGATAAAAACTCAGCAAAATAGGAATAGAAGTAAAATTCCTTGAAATAATAGAGTGCATTTATACAAAACCAACAGCCAACATCATTCTAAATGGAGAGAGACTGAAAGCCTCCCCCCTTTAAACTGGGAACCAGACAAGGATGCCCTTTATCACCACTTATTTCAATATCATGCTGGAAGTCCTAGCTAGAACAACAAGGTAAGAAAAAGATATAAAGGGCATCCAAATTGGTAAAGAAGAGGTAAAACTATGCCTATTTGCAGATGATATGATCTTATACACAGAAAATCCCAAAGTATCCACAAGAAAGCTACTGGAACTAATAGAAGATTTCAGCAAAGCTGCAGGATACAAGATTAACATACGAAAATCAGTTGGATTCCTCTTCACCAAAAAAGAGAACGTTGAAAAGGAAATCACCAGATCAATATCATTCACAATAGTCCACAAGATGATAAAGTACTTAGGAATAAAACTAACCAGGGACATAAAAGACCTTAACAACAACAACAACAACAAAAACTACAAAACACTACTGCAAGAAATAAAAAAAAAAAAAACCACTGCCGTCGAGTCAATTCCGACTCATAGCGACTACTCCACAGAGTTTCCAAGGAGCGCCTGGAAACTTTTTTTTTTTTTTGTAGGTCAAAAGAGACCTACAAAAGTGGAAAAACATACCATGTTCATGGATAGAAAGACTCAACATTGTGAAAATGTCAATTCTACCCAAAGCGATCTACAGATACAATGCAATCTTGATCCAATTCCAATGACATTTTTTAATGATATGGAGAAACAAATCATCAACTTTATACGGAAAGGGAAGAGGCCCCAGACAAATAAAGCATTACTGAAGAACAAATTGGGAGGCCTCAAACTACCTGATTTTAGAATCTATAATACAGCCACGATAGCGAAACAGCCTGGTACTGGTACTAGATACATAAACCAATGAAACAGAATTGAGAACCCACATGTAAATCCATTCATCTATGATCAGTTGATATTTGACAAAGGGCCAAAGTCCATTAAATGGGGAAAAGACAGCCTCTTTAACAAATGGTGCTGGCATAATTGGATGTCCATCTGTAAAAAATGAAACAAGAGCCATACCTCGCACCATGCACAAAAGCTAACTCAAAATGGATCAAAGACCTAAATATAAAACCTAAAATGATAAAGACCATGGTGAGAAAAAAAAAGGAACAATACTAGGGGTCCTAATACATAACATAAAAGTATACAAATCATAACTAACAACGCACAAACACCTGAAGAAAACTAGATAACTGCGAGTTCCTAAAAATTAAACACTTACGTTAATCAAGTTCACCAAACAGGTTGAAAAGAGAATCTACAGACAGGGAAAAAATTTTTGGCTACAACATATCCGACATGCATCTAATCTCTAAAAACTATAGAATACTTTAACACTTCAATAGCAAAAAGACAAATAATCCAACTGAAAAATGGGCAAAGGAAATGAACAGACACTTCACCAAAGAAGACATTCAGGCAGCCAATGGACAGATGAGGAAACGCTCACACGATCATTAGCCATTAAACCCGTTGCCGTTGAGTCAATTCCGACTCATAGCGACCCTATGGGACAGAGAAGAAGTGCCCCAGAGAGTTTCCAAGGAGCACCTGGTGGATTCAAACTCCTGACCTTTTGGTTAGCAATTTTAGCTCTTAACCACTTCACCACCAGGGTTTTCATTTAGACAAATGAAAACCGAAACTACAATGAGATACCATCTCATTCTCACAATACTGACACTAATCCAAAACACACAAAATAACAAATTTTGGAGAGCCTGCAGGGAGATTGGAACTCTTACACACTGCCGGTGGGAATGCAAAATGATACAACCATTTAAAATGCTAGAAATAGAAATACCATATGATCCAGCAATCCCACTCCTAGGAATATGCCCTAGAGAAATGAGAGCCATCACACGAATATACATATGCACACCGGAGTTCACTGAGGCACTATTCACAATAGCAAAAAGATAGAAACAATCTAAATGCCATTAACAAATGAATGGATAAACAAATTATGGTACTTATACACAACGAATACTAGGCAACAATACAGAACAATGATGAATCCACAAAACAACTTACAACATGGATGAACCTGGAGGTTATTATGTAAGTAAAATAAGTCAGTCACAAAAGGACAAATATTGTATGAGTTCGCTATTTTAAAAAGTTAAAAAAAAAAAAAAGATTTACACACAGAAAAAAATATTCTTTGATGGTTACAAGGGTGGGGAGGGGAGAAGGAAGGGAAATCACTAACCAGATAGTACACTAGTGCCAACTTCGGTGAAGGGAAAGACAACATATAATACAGGGAAGACAGAACGACTGAACCAAAGAAGTTTCCTAGACACACCCAAACACCTTGAGGGACCGAGCAGCTGTGGCTGTGGATCACGGTCTCAGGGGACATCAAGGACAATTAGCATAACATAGTTCATAAAAAAAATGTTCTACATTCCACCTTGGTGAGTAGCATCTAGGGTCTTAAAAGCTTGCAAGCAGCCATCTAAGATACATCTATTGGTCCCATCCCATCAGGAGCAAAGGAGAAAGAAGAAAACCAAAGACACAAGGAAAATATTAGCCCAAAGGACTAAAGGTTCACATAAACCTAGACGGCACCCGGCTACCAACACCTACTGCTCTGACACGGATCAGAACAGAGAGTCCCAGACAGAACAGGAGAAAAATGTAGAACAGAATTCAAATTCACAAAAACAAGGCCAGACTTACTGGTCTGACAGAGATGGAGGAACCTCTGAGACTACAGCCCCTGGACACTTGGCTAACTCACAACTGAAACCATTCCCAAAGCCCACTTTCAAACAAAGATTAGGCAGGCCTATAAAACAAAAAATAACACACATGAGAAACATCCTTCTTAGTTCAACCAAGTATATGAGATCAAATGGGCAACTCCTGTTCAAAAGCAAGATGAGAAGGCAGGAAAGGACAGGAACTGGACGAGTGGATGCAGGGAACCCAGGGTAGAAAGAGGGAATATGCTGTCAGATTGTGGAGATTGCAACCAATATCACAAAACAGTATGTGTACAGATTTTTGAATGAGAAATTAACTTGAGCTGTAAACTTTTACCTAAAGCACAATAAAATAAAAAGAATCATACAACCAACTCAATCGATGAAGAAAAGGCATCTGATAAACTCCAACACCCTTCCTGATAAAAACTCTCAGCAAAATAGGAATAGAAGGGAAATTCCTCAACATAATTAAGGGAATATATACAAAATCAACAGCCAACATTACTCTCAACTTGAAGAGAGAGTAAAAGCAAGCATTCCGCTTGACAATAAGACAAGGATGCCCATTATCACCACTCTTACCCAACATTGTACTAGAATTCTAGCCAGAGTGATAAGACAAGAAAGGGAAAAAAGAGCATCCAAATTGGTAAGAAAGAAGTAAAACTATCCCTATTTGCAGATAACATGATTTGATACATAGAAAAGCCCACAGATCTCATAAGAAAGTTACTGGTACTAACAGAAGGGTTCAGCAAAGTGGCAGACTACAAGATCAACATGCAAAAATCAGTTGGATTCCTCTACACTAACAAGGAGAACTCCGGAAAGGATATCAAGAAAACAATACCATTTACAATATCCCGCAAAGGATAAAATACCTAGGAATAAGTCTAACCAGGGACCTAAAAGACTTATACAAGAAAACTACAAAATGCTACTGCAAGAAACTAAAAGAGATCTACATAAATGGAACAACATACCATGTGGATGGATCGGAAGACTTAACATTGCAAAAAAGTCAATAACCACCCGAAACGATCTATAAATATAATGCCATCCTGACCCAAATCCCACCAACCTTCTTAAATGAATTGGAAAAACTAATCTTCAACTTTATATGGAAAGGAAAAAGGTCTCGAAAAACTAAGCATAAAGAAGCACAAAGTAGGATGTCTCACACTTCACAACCTGAGGACTTATTATACAGCCACAGCAGTCAAAACAGCCTGGTACTGGTACAACGACAGACACATAGATCAGTGCAACAGAACTGAGAACCTAGAAATAAGTCTATCCAGCTAGGGACACCTGATCTTCAACAAAGGGTCAAAGATCATTAAGTAGAGAAGAGATAGTCTTTTTAACAAATGGTGCTGGCACAACTGGACACCCATTTGCAGAAAAATGAAACAGGATCTGTATCTCACCCCTACACAAAAACTAACTTGAAATGGATCAAAGACCTAAATGTTAAATCTAAAACAATAACGTTCATGGAAGATAACACAGGGACAAAGCTAGGGGTCCTAATTTATGGCATAAATACACTACCCAACGTAACTAAAAATGAACAAACAACAGAGGATAAACCAAATAACAGGGGCTTTATCAAAAGAGTCAAAAGAGAACCTACAGACTGGGAAAAAAATGTTTGACTACAACATATCCAACAAGGGTCTAATCTCGAAAATACACAGAAAACTTCAAAAACAAAAAGACAAGTAATCCAATCAAAATATGGGCAAAGGACATGAACAGATGCTTCACCAAAAAGGACAATGTTCAGGTGGCCAACACATGAAGAGATGCTCGTGATCATTAGCCATTAAAACTCACTGCCATCGAGTTGAATTCTGACTCATAGTGACTCTATAAGACAGAGAACTTCCCCACAGGGTTTCCAAGGCTGTAATCTTTACAGAAGCAGACTGCCACATCTTTCTCACATGGAGTGGATAGTGGATTTGAACCCGAATCAGTAACCAGCCAAGCACTTAACCACTGTGTCACCAGGGCTCTTCATAAGCCATTAACAGATGCAAATCAAAACTACAGTGAGATACCACCTCGGCCCTGTAAAAATGGCATTGATCAAAAAACAGAAAACAAATGCTGATGAAGTTGTAGGGAGACAGGAGCGCATACATTGCTGGTGGGATTGGAAAATGGTACAACCAGTATGGAAGACTACCGTCTTCCTCAAAAAGCTAGAAATAGAAATACCAGATGATCTAGCAATTTCTCTCCTAGGTATATATCCCAGAGAAATAAGAGCAATTACACAAACAGACAAAAGCACAGTCATGTTCATTGCAGCATTATTCAAAAGAGCAAAAAATTGGGAACAACCTAAGTGTCCATCAACAGATGAATGGATAAACAAAATGTGGTACATACATACAATAGATACTATGCAACAATAAAGAATAATGATGAGTCCACAAAACATAACATGGATATATCTGGAGGACACTATGCTGAGTGGAAAGTCAATCACTAAAAGACAAATATTATACGATACCACTGATTAGGTTCACACACAGAAGGCAACATTCTTTTGATGGATACCAAGGATGGGAGGGAGAGGAAGGGAGAATCACCTATTAGATAGTACTACTACTACTATGCATTGCCATTGAGTCGATTCAACTCATAGCGACCCTAGAGGACAGAAAAGAACTGCCTCATAGGGTTTCCAAGGAATGGCTGGTGGATTCGAACTGCTGACCTTTTGGTTAGCAGCCAGAGCAACAGACAAGTGTTAATTCTGGTGAAAGGAAAGACAATACAGAATATGTGCGAAGTCAGCACAACGTGACCAAGGTAAATGAAGACACCAAGAGGTACACAAGAATAAAGTATAAAACTATAGTAAATGTTATATACAACTCTGCAACAACAGTAATAACCACCAAAAATTTGTGAGTAGTTATATAGGTAGATGTGTATGCCATATAGATGTAAGAAGGTATATGGGAGTACATGTGCGTGCACATGTAGGTAGAGCTGTGAGCATCTGTATATGTGTAACTGTACATGCTACATATATATTCATATATACAATAGAGCACATGGGGGCACAGTTATGGAAATTTATTAGACACTTTCAAACACCTTGTGGTACTAACCTACTAGGCTTGAAGGCTAAGGACTATAGTCTTGGGGGACATCTAGGTGAATTGGCATAACAGTTCATAAAGATAATGTTTTATATCCTAGTTTGGCGAGTAGCATCTGGGGTTTTAAAAACTTGCGAGCAGCCACGTAAGACACAACTATTGGTTTTTTCCCATCTGGAGCAAAGGAGAGTGACAGAAACCGAAGACTCAAGGAAGCAATTAGTCCACAGGACAAAAGGCCCACATAAACCATGGCTTCCTCTGAGACCATAAGAACTAGACGGTGCCCAGCTACCACTAACGACTGCTCTAACCAGGGACACAATAGAAGGTCCCAGTTAGAATGGGAGAAAACTGTAAAACAAAACTCAAATTCATTAACAAAAAAAAAAAAGATCAGACTTACTGGACTGACAAGAGACTGGAGGAACCCCCGAACCTACTGCCCTAAGACACCCTTTCAGCCTGGAACTGAAGCCACTCCTGGAGGTCACCTTTCAGCCAAATAATAGACAGGGCTATAAAATAGTGAAGAATGTGCTCCTTAGAACAGGCAACATTTGCCCAAAAGCAAAGATAAGAAGGCAAGAAGGGGTGGGGCAATTTGAAGAATGGAAACAAGGTACCCAGGGTAGAAATGAGGAGAGTGCTGACACATTGCGGGGATACCAACCAATGTCATGGAACAAATTGTGTAGAAACTGCTGAATGAGAAACTAATTTGCTGTGTAAACTTTCACCTAAAACACAATAAAGTGTTCCAAAAAGAAAAGAACAAGGCCTAGGAAGACAGGAAATTTGATTTAAAAGAAAATCAAGTAGTAGTTGGTTACTGTGGCTACTTTTTAAAGTCTATCTCCACAAGGTAGGTAGTTACTAGTTCACCCCATAGAGAATTTTATAAGCAGAGAAAAGTGTCTCTATTTCATAACACAATGTGTCAATATCACAAAGGAAGTGCAGGCTCTCGTTTCCAAAAAGGAAGTTAGAAAATAAAAATACTATCTACAATCCTTTTGTTCACAGATAAGCTGAAGAATAGCAATGTAAAAATTTTCTACAAACCAATACTGACAAGTAATGATTTTCTCATCAAGACATAACCTTGAAAGGTAGGCTTCTGGTATACCTGAAGTGAAAAAACTGAGACACAGCTGAAGAAGGTATGGTTGAGGCAGCTAACCTCCAAGACAGCTCCCAGTGTTCCTCATCTCCTGAGATTCATGCCCTGGTGTAATGCCCTCCCAACCCGAACAGGGCTGAATTCTGTACTCAATAAGGAGCCTGGGAGATGATGGAGTGTCCCTTCCAAGGATAGGTCGTTCCTTGTTCTCTTGGATCACTTGCTCTGGAAAAAGCCAGTGGCCATGTCTTGAGGACACTCAAGCAGGCCTATGGAGAGGTTTACGTGGTAAGGAGCTGAGGCCTCCTTACCCACGCAAGTGAGCCATCTTTGAAGTACAGTCCCCAACCCCCATCAAGCCTTCAGATAACTGTAGACCTGACTACACGTTGACTGCAACCTCATGGAAGACCCTGGGACAAAACTACCCAGCTTAGACACTCTCAAATTTCTAACCCACAGAAAAAGTGTGAAATACTAAATATTTATTATCATTTAAAGCCACAAAATTTCACAGCAATAGAAAACTAATACCATGGTTAAAGATTTTTCTCTAGAGCTTAAGAAAGCACACCTTTCAACAACCTGATAAATCAAAAATCAAACTCATTTGCCGCTGAGTCGATTCCAACTCACAGAGACCCTACAGGACAGAGTAGAACTGCCCCATACGGTTTCCCAGGAGCGCTGATGGATTCAAACTGCCGACGACCATTTTGGTTAGCAGCCAACCACTTAACCACTGGGCAACCAGGGCTCCAACAACCTGGTAGTCAGTGAATATATTTTTGAAGCAAACAGTTTCATGCAACTATTGTTCAAATTTCTTGAAGTAATATAACTGACTACAAATTGTCAATGGCAAAGGGTCATGACCAGAATAGTTTATCTAAAAGTTTCCTTATCTTCAAAATAAATGGCAACATTTGTCCTTTTTATAACAAGGAAACCCTGGTGGCATAGTGGTCAAAGAGCTATGGCTGCTAACCAAAGGGTCAGCAGTTCAAATCTACCAGGCACTCCTTGGAAACCATATGGGGCAGTTCTACTGTGTCCTATGGGATTGTTACGAGTCAGAACTGACTCAGCGTCAACAGGTCTGGTTTTGGTTTTATGAGGAGTGAGAATCTTTTGAATATACGTAAGGTAAGGAGCCCTGGTGGCACACAGTTAAAGCACTCTACTGCTAACTGAAAGATCAGCAGTTCGAACCTACCAGCCCCTCCGTGGGAGAAAGATGTGGCAGTTGGCTTCTGTAAAGATTTACAGCCTTCGAAACCCTATAGGGCCAGTTCTACTCTGTTCTATAGAGTCGCTATGAGTCGGAATCAACTCAGTGGCAGTGGGTTTTAGGTTTAGAGCAGCATTTGGTCAGGCAAGTAGAAGCTTCTAAAGGTAAGCAGAATGGTTTTCAACAACTGAACAGTTAAAGACTTCACACAGAGGACAGACCCTCTAGAGGTAAAGTAGTTTCCACATGTTAAGACAGGGAACAGAGGGTCCCCCAAAATCTGCAAACAAAGTATAGGAAATGGACCAGGGCACAGGAACAAAGCCATTCTCCAGAACAATGGGGCAGGGTATCAGAACATAGCCTGCCAACTGCTTTAAAGTTGTCTTACAGAAGCAGCTAGATAAAACCAGCCCCAGGGACATGGGCAGAACATCCACCTGTGACAGCTGTGTGACCTTCCACCAGGGGCGGTGAGGGGCAGCAGTCACAGATGGGGAATCGAACTCCTGGAAAGAGAGACTGCGCAAGTGCGACACCCCATAAGTCCTCCTACGAATCCCAGAAGCCTCTGGGACAGGAGCCACGTGGGCGTGTACCTTAGTTAACCTATCTGCCCAAAATGGGCCACTGGGTGGGGGGGGGCAGGAACCCTGCCTATGCCTGTGAATAAACATGAATCTTTTCCTGCTCAAGAACTTTTAAAAACCCAGGGAAACCTTTTGTTCTGTTAGACGTGGGAGTGGGGTTGGGGGTTGGGAGGGTGGGGGGTGGTGTACGCTTTGTTTAGGCCCTCTTCTTCCTGCTTGCAAGCCTCTTCAATAAAGCTTTGCTCGCGTGGAAGACTCTACGTGCCTTACCTGCTCATTCTTGACCAGTGAAAGGCAAGAACCTTATGCCAGTACCAATACGACTAATCTAAACCAGTCAGATACTTGTTCATCCTACTCTTAAATGTCCAAAGATACTGCATGTTATAGACTGAAATGTGTCCCCTCCAATGGGTTGTAAATCCTAACCCCTACATCTGTGGATGCAATCCACTTGAGATTAGGGTCTTCTGGTAGTTAATGAGGCCTTATCAGTGTAAACTGTGTCTTGAGCCAATCACTTTTGAGTTACAAAAATACCAGGTGAGAAAGAGAGAAGCAAGCAAGAATAGGAGAAAGACAGATGCCACCTAGAGCTCTCCAAGGAATGTCAAGAACTCTAGAGAAACTGACACAAGGATTTTCCCCCAGAGCGGACAGAGAGCCTTCCCCTAGAGCCAGTACCCTGAATTTGGACTTCTAGCCTCCTAAACTGTGAGAAAATAATTTGTTTGTTAAAGCCATCCACTTGTGGTATTTCTGTGACAGCAGCACTAGCTAAGACACTGTACAACAGATTTCCCCAAGTCAAACCTAAATCTAAATTCCTCCTTAGTATATTCTTTCAAATTCTGCTTTCTATAAAGTCAAGCTGGCCAGCAACTGACAGAAATCATTTGTGGGCTTGAAGACAAACCCAGACCCATACAAAGACCATTCTGCCTGCTCTAGGCTAAATATATTGTGAACAAAACCAAAACCAAACCAGCTGCCGAAGAGTCAATTCCAGCTCATAGGGATGCAACAGGACAGGGCAGAACTGCCCCACAGGGTTTCCAAGGAGCAGCTGGTGGATTCAAACTGCCAACCTTTTGGTTAGCGGCTGAGCTCTTAACCACTGCACCACCAGGGGTCCCAGCAGTTCTGAAACATTTTTTTGTTTTTATACCTTCCATATGCACAATACATTCTCTTTATAACTTTTGTCATCCTGCACAGTGATTGGGGTGCAGGGAGGGTGGAAAAATGGGGAGTAGGCATTGTATGTTGTTTGGAAAAATCACCCTCACCCCTTTAAGAATCACCATACTACAATTTTACTGAATGATCTGCGGCAAGGAAACCCTGGTGGAATAGTGGTTAAGAGCTACGCCTGCTAACCAAAAAAGGTCGGCAGTTCGAATTCACCAGGTGCACCTTGGAAACTCTATAGGGCAGTTATACTCTATCGTATAAGGTAGAAACCAACTCTGTGGCAATGGGTTTGGTTTTTTTTTTTTTTTTGGTATTTGCGGCAAAATGGAATTCAACATAAAAGCTGGTCTGTATCAAACCCTATACAAACTAATTTGGTTATACATGGAAAGGTCATTAGCATCATCACCTCTAAGAAATGGATCCCACCCTCCACCCCTGAACAATGCAGCTTCAGCCTTCTTGATATCACTTGCTTTTCTAAAACTCCACTCCCCTTCCTAGAGGGTGAAAACCCAAGGACAACTGAATGATAAAGACCTGATGGGGAGACAATGGTGAAGTACAGCAACAATCAACTTAGTATACTAGGAAATTATTTTCAGTCTTTCCAGAAAAAACAAATCACTATGTTGCTGTTCATTTTCCCATCTGTAGTCAACAATAATACATCCCACATAAATCCTGTACAACCCCACTTAAATTCAGTCAGCCCCTACACCCATTCCCAATCCAAAATTAACACTTCACTTGTCATTCATTACTCAACATCATCCAACTTTAGAATGATCTTTCCAAGGACTACTAATTTACCAAGATATTTGTTAAACTTCATTTTTAGGAGGGGACTCTTAGCGAGAGCAGTAAATCTGGAGAAGACCTGTTCTATCACGCTCCAGCACTGTAGCCGTTATTGCTGTTGTCAGCTGCCATCAAGTCAGCAGCTCTTGACTCACGGCGATCCCATGGACACAGAAAGAAATGCTGCCAGGCCCTGCACCAACATCAGTTTCAGAAATATACTGCCAGGCCTTTCTTCCTGGTCCATCTTAGTCTGGGAGCTCCACTGAAAGCTGTTCAGCATTGAAGATGAGAATTTTACCTCTGAACCATCAAGCCTAGACAAGATCGAAGGTTACTGGGTTTCCATTCCTATCTGGAAAACGGGAGCAATATCACTGGCCCTACCTCCTCACAGATTCCCCGCAAGAATTATACTGTATAATACGGAAACATTTTAGAAACTATAAATAGGGTAACCCATCATCCAGGTTTGCCCAGGACTAGGATGGTTCGTAGGATGTAGGACTTTCAGGACTAAAAGTGGAAAGTTCCAGGCAAACCCAGATGAGATGGTCACCCTAACTGTAAAGTGCCAGTTGGTCAAATGTTATTTGTTATTATTAACACAATCAAGTACCTGTCTATTAATGAAAGTATTAATATAAACATTATTCCCCCCCATCCAGAAAGTAACGCAACTTGAGGGGGCCACATACCAGCCTTTTTGGCACAACTTCCTAACAGTTTTCTCACTTTCCTATAGCAAAGCAACTTTGGACATGTTATCAGGAGGGATCAGTCCCTGGAGAAGGACATCATGCTTGGTAAAGTAGAGGGTCCGTGATAAAGAGGAAGACCCCCAATGAGATGGGCTGACACACAGGCTGCAACAATAGGCTCGAACACAGCAACAATTGTGAGAATGACGCAGGACTGGGCAGTGTTTCCTTCTGTTGTACACAGGGTCGCTATGACTCGGAACCAGCTCGACGGCACCTAACAACAATCGCAAAATAGCACAAGAGCTCATCATCAAAAGTCACTGCTTTACTATGAATGGAATTGAAAATGACTGGCAAGTTAATTTCTTGAGAAAAATCAACACTCATTTGACCTTGCTAATCTTCTAATTGGAAACCCTGGTGGCGCAGTGGTTAAGTGCTACGGCTGCCAACCAAAGGGTCAGCAGTTCAAATCCGCCAGGCTTCCTTGGCAACTACATGGGGCAGTTCTAACTCTGTCCTGTAAGGTCGCTATGAGTCGGAATCGACTCGATGGCACTGGGTTTGGTTTTTGTTTTTTTTAATCTTCTAATTTCAAAAACAACAAATGATTCCACAGTATACATGTATGTATGACTGATATATGATGCAAGCCTCCTGTTTGACCTCATCCAGCTTTTTGAACTATTCTTTCCCCATTTCCTTCCCTATTTTAGTTTGTGTTTTCAACTTCACTGACACTTTCAATATTATGATAGCCCAAGGTCATGCAACAAACTATATCAATCAACAATACAATCACCAGCTTAAGGATATACTAAAATTTATCAGTTATAGCTTTTTTGTGATTTTTAATATAAAATCATTCTTCCATTTATATTCACTAAATATTATGTAACTTCAATTACATAACCACAAATACTTATTTGTAAAATGTATTAGTAACACAATTTACATAAACCTTCTTTATATTTTATAACGATTGCAAATATCAAAATGTAATTTTTTAAATATGTATTACCAAAATTGAAAATAAAGATAAGTGGACTGAATGCATTACCCTACAAAATCTTTATACAACCCTGACCTCCCATTAAGAAAACCCCAAAAGCTAAATACCAAAACCAGTTGCCATCAAGTCAATTGTGACTCATTGTAACCCCACGTGTTTCAGAGTAGAACTGTACTCCATAGGGTCTTCACAGCTGTGACTTTTCAGGCACAGATCACCAGGCCTTTCTTCCTAGGTGCCTCTGGGTGAGTTTGAACCACCAACCTTTTAGCTACTAGCCAAGTGCTTAACTGTACCTTCGAACAGCTAAACAGACATAGTATATTAATATATAACCTAACAGCAAATGTACTCATTTGCTAAAACGACCTGATCTCAATTTTTCTTAGAAAACTATATTCCAGCTTTTTGTATTCTTAATGGAAAGAGAAAAAAGTTGATTACTCTCTTATAACGTACATACGATACCCCATAGGACAGAGTAGAACTGCCCCACAAGGTTTCCAAGGAGTAGCTGGTGGATTCAAACTGCCGACCTGTTGGTTAGCAGCTGCGCTCTTAACCACTGCGCCATCAGGGCTCTGTATAGAAGACAGAATTGTACTATTAATAGTAGTCATAACATCAAAACACACGTCCCCAAAATGCATAATGCTGTTAGAAAGTTTAACCAATTAAAAATGAGAACCATAAAATTAAATACTATTATTTCATCTAATTTCCCAAGCCTAACATAGTACTTAATAGGTGCCAGGCACTATTTCGAGTGCTTTACAAACATTAGCTCATTTAATGACTGTAACAGCTTCAAGGAGGGGTACCATTATTATCATTTTACAAATGGCTTAGAGGTGAGGTAACTTGCCCAAGGTCACACAACTAGCAAGTGGCAGCACAAGATAGTCTTATAAACATCCAAATGGTGACCAAATGCTGCCATTCTACCTCCTAAACACCTCTGAGAACTTCTCCAGTCTCACCAGGGCGCCTGACCTAATACCTTCATCATCGCTTCTACACTCAGAAATCCCTTTCTCACTGGTCTCTAGGCCTACAGGTTTGACTCTTTCCCAAATCATCCTTCAGCTTTTTAAAACGCACATCTGACCATGATTCTCACAACCCTTCAGCTGTTCTCATGACCCACAGGATAAAAGTGCAAACTCTTAATTGAGACAGAGACAGCCCTCCAGGACCAGGCATCTGCCTCCACCTGTAGCCTCGCCCCTCACCCCAATTTCCTTCCCCTTCGCCTCCCCCACACTCCCTCAACCCTCTCTATGCTGAACCACATGCTGTGGCAACATACCCTTTCCCATCTCTGTGTCTGTCCCCCACCATCTATGAGGACTCAGTGCAGACGGCACCTCCTCTGGGCCTCCTCCATCCCTCCTAGGTCAATCAACGTGCTTCATCCTCTGTCCATTGATTCACTCAACAACCATCTACTGAGCACTAACTTTGTACCAGGCCCCATGCCAAGTACCAGGAATATAGCAGTCAACAGTGAACAACACAGACTCAGTCCCCGGCCTTTAGAAGCTTATGGTCTAGAGGGGAAAATGAACAAGAAAGAAAAAGACAAAGATGTGGATAATAGCATGTAAGTGCCACAGGAACTGACAAGGAAGAGCAGCCAGTTCAGGTTTCTGAAATAAAGGGAAGCTTTCTGTTTACATGTAAAGAATACCCAAGAGAAAATAATGAGATGTTTAGCATATTACAGCAAGTAAGACCAATAAAACCAAAAGATCAAAGGTCACCTTCTCAGTGTGGCCTTTCTAACCTTCCTAAAGTTGCAACCTTCACACTTCCTATCATCCTCCCTTACTTTTCTCTCCACACTAATTTACCACAACATTTACTTATTTCTCTTCATTGTCTATCTCTCCCCACTGGAATATAAGCTCCGTAAGGGCAGGAATTTAGCCTGGCAAGCATTGCTGAGGCAAGGACCATAAAGTCTATGCTGAACAGGTCTACAAGTGCGGCCAGGAGGAAAGGTTCAGAAGAGAATAAAGCAGGGTGTGGGACAAACATTTCCTTAAGGAGTAAACATTTTAGAGTTACAGATGATAAGGTCTCTGTCACAACAAATCAACTCTGCCCTTGTAGCATGAAAGCAGCCATTCCATTACCCATTGCCCTCCAGCCGATTCTGACTCATAACCACCCTACAGGACAGAGCAGAACTGCCCCACATGGTCTCCAAGGAGTGCCTGGTGGATTCGAACTGCCAACCTTTTGGTTAGCAGCCATAGCACTTAACCACTATGCCACCAGGGTTTGCAAAGCAGCCACAGACAATATGTCAACAAATGAGCATGGCTGTGTTCCAATAAAACTTTATTTACACAAAGAGGTGGTGGGCCAGATTTGGCATATGGGCCATGGTTTGCCAACTGATACACAGGCGTAGCTCAAGCCCTGAAGTAAGACAACTCAAAGGTAGGAGGACCAAATAAAAGGATGGAATAGTAGAGGTTTTGAAAAGGTATAGCACAATAACACTAAAACCAGAAAAAAAAGATACCACAGAAAAAGAAAACTACAGACCAATCTCTAAAATACTAGTAAATAAAATCTACAGGCACTAAAAGAATCCACATGACCAGACACAATGCCTCAAGTGTAAATATTAAGAATCTTTGCATATTATTCACGTCGTTCTGCATTAAATAAAGTCAATATCCATTCCTGACTTGTATTATAATGGGCCGCTTACTGAACGTGATTTTACACATGCATACACATACCTCAACTCATTCATCAACATGATGATTAAAGACTAGAAACACTGCATTAAATTCAGGACTGGACAAGAATGCTGAAAAGTATCAATGCTGACTGATGCTACCTGCATCATTAGCCAATATTACAAAATAAGAAATACAAATATTGAAAATGAAATTTATCATTATTTGCTCTCATGAGAAGCATTAGAAAAACTATGATATAGCTTTCCTTTATAGCAACAATAACCTGGTAGAAAAGATAAAAATGAAATCCCTTTCCTAACAGCAATAAAAACAAAAAATGCAGGAACAATCTTAATAAAAAGTACACAGAGCCAAGAATAAAACTACTTCATTTCACTAAGGGATATATATAGTGTTTTGAATAAATGTATGCCACGTTTCTGAGCAAAAGAAGTTAACACCACAAAAGAAACGGTATAATAAATGCAATCTTAACCAATATCACAAGTTTTGGAGGTGATCATGACAAGTCGCTTCCAATGTTCATATTAGGAACATGGCGGGAAACAAGACATTTTCAAAGACTGGGGAGGAGGCAAACTTTGTAAACAACAAAAGATACAAAGCGATGGGAATTCAGTGTGCAAACAGGCTGTCTCTGCCTATCTGGGATCCATTACCCTCCTTATGTACCATCAGCTAGTTGAATGTTTGTCTTAGTAAATAATACCTACCTTACCTTTCTATGCCTATAAAACGTAGTGGTTAAGTGCTACGGCTGCTAACCAAAAGGCTGGTAGTTCAAATCCACCAGGTGCTCCTTGGAAGCTCTATGGGGCAGTTTTAATCTGTCCTGGAGGGTCGCTATGAGTCGGAATCGACTCGATGGCAACGGGTTTTATTTGGTTTTTGGTATGCCTATAAAACACTTAAGAAACATTCCCAAACCGCACAACATTTTCACGAACATCACAAAGTAGTGCACGCATTCGTTATTACCAACCATTGTATTTAACTCAAATGTTTACTATAACACGCTTTATGGAAGTCTGTTCTTAGGTACGAGTTGTCCGTAAGTTGGGTGTTCATAACCAGCTCCAAGATTTTCTTCTTGAGAACTACCTTCAACTCACTCAGTCCATGTGGTTCACACATACCTCTCCCCTAAAACAGCAGAATGGACAAGGCCCATGGGCAATCTGCACATTCCATGCAACTGGCCATACTGATTAGTCTAGCAGTGAGCTTTAGACCCAAGTAGGTCCAATGAGACACACCCCTGGGGCTTATCCTCAGGTTGCTGAGCTTGTAGAATTTAAGTCTGGAGTTGCCAGCAGTCATTGAGGTATCGATTGAAAAGAGCATGCCAAGAAATGCATCAATCATAACAGGAAAGGTAGGCTGACTTCAAAGACGGCCCCCAACGAGCCTCACCTCCTGGTATTTATGCCCTTGTATAACCATTGCCTTGAACCTAGTGAGTGGCTACTAACAAAATCAGGTGAAGGTAAGGTTAGGTTTTAAAACACTGTGACTTTTTATCTTGCAGGCTCGCTCTTCCCAGAGCTCGTGCTTGCTCTCACTCTCTCTGTCCTGTTTGCTCTGATAAAGCAAGCTACCATGTTGTGAGCTGCCCTGTGTTCTTAGGTGCCACTGAGTCAGTTCCAACTCATAGCAACCCTTACGTACAATAGAATGAAACACTGCCTGATCCTGCGCCATCCTCACAATCATTACTATGTTTGAGCCCATTGTTGCAGCCACTGTGTCGATCCATCTCGTTGAGGGTCTTTCTCTTTGTTGTTGACCCTCTATTTTACCAAGCATGTCCTTCTCCAGGGACTGGTCTCTGCTGAGGACATGTCCAAAGTATGTGAGACAAAGTCTCGCCATCCTCGCTTCCAAGAAACATTCTGGCTGTACTTCCTCCAAGACAAATTTGTTCATTCTTCTAGCAGTCCACAGTATATTCAATATTCTTCGCCAATGCCACAATTCAAAGGTATCAGTTCTTGGGTCTTCATTATTTATTGTTCAGCTTTAATGAAGAGGCCCATGTGGAATGGAACTGAGGTCAGTCAACAGCCAGCAAGGAACTGAGACTCAGTCCAATAACCTGCAAAGAACTAAATCCTGTCAACAATGAATGAACAACAATGAATCCTGTTCACATGAATGAATTTATAAGTGGATCCTGCTCCAATCAAACCTCAAGATGACTAAAGTAATCGGCTGACGCCTTGACTGCTGCCTGGAACAGACCCTGAGCTGGAGGACTGAGCTTACTTCCGAAAACTGTAAGATAATAAATGTTGCTGTTTCAAGTCACTAAGTTTTGGGGTAATTTGTGACACAGCAATAGATAAGAGAACGGATGGTAAAAGATGATGAGTAACCATCCAGTTCTAGTTCCTGGACTTTTCTGTTACATAGAAACAAAAACCAAACCCACTGCTGTCGAGTCAATTCTGGCTCATAGCAACCTCATAGGACAGAGAAGAGCTGCCCCATAAGAGTTTCCAAGGAGTGCCTGGTGGATTCAAACTGCCAACCTTTTGGTTAGCGGCCATAGCTCCTAACCACTATGCCACCAGGGTTTCCTCTGTTACATAAGCCAACACGATTCCTGCTTAATGCATTTGCCTTGGGTTTCTATCCCTTGCAACTGAAAGAGTACTCCCACTGACATTACAAAGTAACAGGGTAAACTTGTATTACTGAAAAAAAAAAAACTCGTGTTTGGGGAAGATTTTAGTTAGAATTAAGGTTCATCACACACAAAAAAACAAATTCCAAGTAGATAAAATAAAGTAAAAAAATAAATAACAACAACCTAGGATTGCCATAACTGGCAATGGTGGAATAGGTGGGAACAGGTGGCTTTGGACCAAGCCTCCAGATGGAAACAATTACAAACCACTCCCCCACTAAAAAAAAATCTGTTTAATTCTGTATAAAGAAATCAGGGCACTACCATGGCAAGGAGGAATTAAAGGGCCAAGATCTGAATCCAGGGGAGAAAGGAAGCCTAGGGAAATGAGCCAGGCATTTGGGGCTACCTTACCCCTCGAGGAGCTGACCAACTCAGAAACCAGCAGCTGAGAAGTTCATAAACTGAGCAGGACTTCTTTCTGATAGACTCACAGCGACTGGAAGACAAAATCTAGAGTTGAAGGCCCACCAAGGAGGAGGAGTCTTGGTAAACACCTTAAGAAGAAGAGTAAACTGGAAGCTGGAAACAGGCTGACCCTCACAGACAAGGAAGCCCAGACTCAAATGGCTTCAAACCTCGACTGGATTAAAGGGATCTGACTAACTATACATTAGACACAGCTAAAGAAAATAACCAGAGAGACAACAGGATAAAAAAAAACACAGAAAAGACACAAGTAAATGGAACAACGTAAAAAGGTCTAACAAACGTGCAATCTGGCCTTGAGGGAAAAAGAGAAGGGGGCAGAAACAATGTTTAAAGAGAAAACAGCAGAGAATATATCAATTTAAAACTTCTTTCATCAAAAGTTACCATCAAAAAATTGAAAATGCAAGTCACAGACTGGGAAAAGATATTTGAAACATAAAGATATGACAAAAGAATATGTCCAGAATATATGTGTGTGTGTATGTATATATATATACACATATACACACACACATATATATATATAAATAAAGAAGCCCAATTATTTTAGGAGCCAATAAGAAGAGGCCATTCAGGCGGGACCTCCTACCACCAAGAATGAAGAACCAGGAAGAGTGTGTGTCCTTTGGACCTGGGGTCCCTTTGCTGAGAAGCTCCTGAACCAGAGGCAAATTGACAACAAGGACATTCCCCAGAGCCAACAGAGAGAGAAAGCCTTCCCCTGGAGATGGCACCCCGAATTCATACATCTCCCCTGGAGATGGCACCCTGAATTCAGATGGCACCCTGAATTTAACCTCCTAGACTGTGAGAGAGTAAATTTCTCTTTGTCAAAGCCAAAAAAAAAAAAAAAGAAGAGTCCATTCAGAAGGCCGATAAGCATATGAAAACATGCTAAACTGTGTTAGTCACCAAGAAATGCAAATTAAAGCTAAAATGCTACACCAATATACACCCACCAAAACAGCTAAAGATAATTTTTACGCAACAATAATTAGCGTTGGCAAGGATGCAGACCAGCTAGAACTCTCACATACTGTGGGTGGAAAGGTAAATGGGTACCTTGTTTATCTACATGTACTAAAGCTAGTAGGTACTACGCCCACTCTATGATCCAGCAATTCCGTGTTCATACATATACTCAACAGAAATGCATACATGTGTACACTAAAAGACAAGTACAAGATTTGCAAAGCTATTTATAGTCATAATTGCCAAAAACTGGAAACACTGCAAACACCCATTAATAGGAGAATGGATAAACTGGGGTTATTCATACCATGAACAAACTATTGCTATTAGCAACAACATGGCTGATTACTCACAGGCTTCACGTTCAGCAAAAGAGGCCATTCACAGAAGAGTGAGGGTACCGACTGAGGGGGGTGTAAGGGAGACAGGCCTCTGCATGCTTGTCCTGGTTATCTTGAGCTGATTGAAGTTATACAAGCATGCACATTTTTAAAAATATATTGAGCTGGACACTTAAAATATGTCTGTTATCATTAGCTAAAAGTTTTTTTAAAAAGCCGTTAAGAATATTAGGAAAATAGAGATAAAAACCTTTACAAAAACAAGTTAGAAAATACTATGGGAAAAAAAATTTCATCAATAATGGTAATTTTTAAAAAGAACACATAAAAAGTACGTAGGAATACACTTATATGGAAGATCTATATTTACAAAACTGTAAAACTTTCCTGAAGATCATTTAATAACTAAAAAAAAAAATTATCCAAATGGAGTCAAACCTGGTTCTTGTAAAGAAAAACTCAGTATGTAAAGATACTCAATGTCATTTCAATCAAAATCCCAATAGGTTTCTTTTGGGGGAAGGAGACTTAACAAAATTATTCTGAAAAAAAAATTAAGATTTTACTTTAATATTTAATTTAATAGACATATTAAACAGACTACTACTACAGAAATTAAAAGTGCGATCCTAACACTGGAATGATCAGATCAACTGAGTAGAGTCCAGGAAAGAACCCAACCATTTACTGAAATTCAGTTGATGGTGATGTTGCTGTTGTTAGCTGCTACCAAGTTAATTCTGTCTCATGGCATCCCTGTGCGTGCACAGCACAACCGCTTCACAGGGTTTTCGACGGCTGTGACCTTTTGAAAGTAGATCACAGGCCTGCCTTCCAAGGCATCTGTGGGTGGGTTAGAATCACCAACCTTCTGACTTGTAGTCGAGGACTTAACCATATGCCCCACCCCGGGAACTGATGATCACCTGAGGAGTTGAGGATAGATTACATTTCAAGAAATCAATTGAAGAAAAGATGCTGGGACAACTGGTTAGTCTTAAAAAACAAAAAACCTGAATTCCTATTTCATCCTACATCAAAAATCAAGTCCAGTACATTAAAGATGTCAGTGTAAAAAGAAAATTACATCTATCGATGCAGAAAAAGCATTTGGCAAAATCCAACACCCTTTCTTTATGAAAACTCTAAAGAAGACTGGAATAGAAGGGAAATTCCTCAATACAATTCAGGGCATGTATGAAAAGCCAACAGCCAACATTATACTTAACGGAGAAAGACTGGAGATAATTTAAAAAAAAATTACCCAAATGGAGTCAAACCTTGTTCTTGTAAAGAAAAATTCAATATTTAAAGATACCAAATAGTCTACAGACTCAATGAGCTTTCCGCTTGAAATCAGAATAAGACAAAAGTGCCAGCTCTCACCACTTTTATTCAATATTGTATCAGAAGTCCTAGCCAGAGCAATAAGACAAGAAAAAGAAATAAAAGGTATCCAGATTGGAAAAGAAGTAAAAGTAACTCTATCTACAAATATGATCTTATAAACAGAAAATCACAAAGACTCCACAAGAAAACTTCTAGAAATAATAGAGGAATTCAGCAAAGTTGCAGAGTACAAGGTCAACAAACAAAAATCAGCTGGGTTTCTACACACCAGCAATAGAAAATCTGAAAGGGAAATTAGAGAAACAATTCCATTTACAACAGAATCTAAAGAGAATAAAACACCTAGTAATAAATCTAACCAGGGATGTGAGGGACTTACACAATGAAAACTATAAAACACTGCTGAAAGAGATTGGAAAGATATTGCACGTTCATGGTTTGGTAGACTTAATGTTATGAAGATGTCAATACTATCCAAAGTGATCTACAGATTCAATGCAATCCCAATCAAAATCCCAACCACTTTCTTTACAGAAATAGAAAACTAAACCTCAACTTTATATGGAATGGCAAGAGGCCCTGAATAGCTAAGACAATGTTGAAAGAAAAGGAGGATATACAGCTGCAGGAATCAAAACAGCCTGGTACTGGTATAACAACAGACACATAAACCAATGGAAAAGAACTGCAAGTCCAGGAATAGACCCACATGTCTATGGTCAACCAATTTTTGACAAGGGTGCTAAGTCCACTTGACGGGAAAAAAGAGTCTCTTCGATAAATGGTGCTGGGAAAACTGGATTTCCACATGCAGATAAATGACACATGATCCATGCCTCACACCATACACAAAAACAAACTGAAAATGAATTAACAGCCTAAATGTGCAAGATAAAACCATAAAACTGTTGAAGAACAAGCAGGGGCAACTCTGTCAGGCCTAGCTTGGACAATGGATTGTCTAATACAATAACAAAAGCACAAAGAGCAAAATGCAAAATACATAAATGGGATCTCATAAAAATTAAAAACTTACATTCATCAAAAGACTTTACCCAAAAAATGAAGACAAGCTACCAACCGGGAGAATATCTTCAGAAGCCATATATCCAGTAAGACTCTAATAACCAAAATACATATAAAACTTCAACAACTTAACAACAAAAAGACAACCCAATCATAAAATCGGCAAAGGACTTGAATAGACATTTCACCAAAGAGGACAGTAGAATGGCCACCAAACAGATGAAAAGATGCTCAGTGTCATTAGCCATCAGAGTGATGCAAATCAAAACCACAAGGAGATACCATTTCACTCCCACCTGGATGGATGGCTAAGATTAAATAAATAAATAATGTTGGCAAGGATTTGGGGAAACTGGAACCCTTACCCACTGCTGGTAGGAATGCAGAATGGTACAGCAATGTTGAAAACGGTGTGGAACTACCATATGACTCATACAAACTACCATATGCCCCAGCAATTCCACTCCTAGGTATAAAAAGACTTGAAAGCAAAGACTCAAACAGAGACTTGTACACCAGCGTTCATTGCAGCACTATTTAAATGGCTTATTAGCAGATGTATGGATAAATGAAATGTGGTACATATATACAATGGAATACTTCTCAGCCAGTAGGAGAAATAACGTCTTAATACACGCTACAATATGGATGGAGCTGGAAGACATTATGCTGAGCGAAATAAGTCATTTACAAAAGGACACATATTGTATGACCCCACTTATATAAAAAGACAAGAAAAGGCAAATGTATAGAGAACAAAGTTTATCTGTAGTTACTAGGGGCAGGAAGGTGGGCAGGGGGATTAATGGTGACGGAAATACCATATTGATTAAGGGCAGGGCTGCACAGCCAATTATCGTAATTGTTGTCAGTAAGTTGTAAAAAGTTGATTTACCAAAAGTTGTGATAGATATATTTATAACAATGACAAACAAAAAAGAGTAGCTGCTGAGGCTGTTTCTGTACAACCAAAAATCTTATGGGATTTTGTTCCTTGGTTTGGAGACTTTAGGTCATGGTTCACGGGACATTCCAGTTAATTGGTCTAATAACATGTTTAGTGCTTCTGCTCTACCTCTTAGTTCGCTGGGCAGTGCTTGGGGTCTTAAAAGCTTGCGTGCGTCTATCTAAGGTACAATTGGTCTCCATATACCCGGAGCAACAGAGGAAGAAGGAGTCAGGAGGAGGATATGGAATGTGTGGCTAATTATGAACAACTGCCTCCTTTGCCATGACACCAGAAAAACTGGGTGGTGCCTGGCTACCATTACTGAACATTTTGATCAAAGATTCTTTAGATGAATCCTGATCAAAAGGGGGAAAATACAGAAGAGAATTTCAAATTCTCATAGACTCCAGGCTTCCTGGAGCCATGAGGGTCAGATGAACACCTGGAACTATTGCCCTGAGACAATCTTTAAACCTTAAGCCAAAAATATCCCCTGAAATCTCCTTAAAACCAAACAATATTTTAGCTTAAGCAGTAAAAAATGTCTGCTTTGAGCATTATGCTCTTTTAAGAACTATCTAAACGGGATCAAATTGGTAACAGCAACTTGTAAGATTAGATAGGAACTTTAGGGGATAGTAAATTTATATTAATAGAGGAACAACTCAGAAAAGGAGGGTGAGAATGCACAAAACTGGAAGGATGTAATCAATGTCATTGAATGATACGTGTGTAACTGTTGAACTGGTGTATGTTTTGCTGTGTATATTCTCAACAACAAAATAAAATTCAAAAAATTAAATAAAATGACATTACTATTAACTGGGCTGGATGCATCATAGCACCTGTGACATGAAGAGCCTTCTGAATGTCCCATTACTCAGATACTTTAAGGAAAGATCCCAGTAAGTCTGACTACACAGCAAGAATCTGCCTGAAAAAAAAACAGAGCATAAATAAGTCAAGACAAATGACTCTATGATTGGGAAAGAAAGTATACATGATGTAACATACATGACGGAGCTTATAACCCTAACGTACCAAGTGCTCTTATAACGAATTAAAAGGCAAATACTCTAATAGAAAAACACATAAGACACAGTCAATAAACATAAGAAAATATCTCAATCACATTAATAATGAAAGAAATGCAAAGAAAAACATCCAACTGTTGGACTGGCAGAGGCTTAAACACAAAACACTGCACTGACTAGGATTCTGAGGGGAAGAGGCATCCTGAGTCTCCTGTCAGGAGTATACCCTCGTATACAACAAAACCGTAATTCAACAATTCCTTTGACCCAGCTATTCCACCTCTAAGAGAGCTGACTGCAGGAAGCCAACAGACAGGTATGTTTATCATACTTCTGTTTACTATAAAAGCAAAATATTGGAAACTACCTAAATGTTCATCCATAGGATTAAATAAATTAGAATACATTCAACCAAAATATCATGCAGCTGTTAAAAACGGCCTCTATCCTGAAAGGGCCACAGAAACCAGAGACTCCATCAGCCTGAGACCTGAACAACTAGGTGGTGCCCAGCTACCACCAATGACTGGCCTGACAGGGAGCGCAACAGAGTCCCTGACGGAGCAGGAGAAAAAAGTGGGGTACAGAACTCAAATTCACATAAAAAGACCAGACTTAATGACCTGACTGAGACTGGAGGGATCCACAAAGACATGGCACCCGGACTCTCTGTTAGCCCAAAACTAAAATCATTCCCAAAGCCAACTCTTCAGACAAAGTTTAGACCGGACTATGGAATCGACGCAATGGCAACGGGTTATAGGACATAAAACAATACTTGTGAAGAGTGCGCTTCTTAGCTCAAGCAGATACATGAGACTAAATGGGGGGCTCCTGTCCTGAGGCAAGATGAGAAGGCAGAAAGGTCAAGGTTGAATGGACACAGGAAATATAGGGTGAAAAGGAGGAGTGTGCTGTCACATTACAGGGAGAGCAACTAGGGTCACATAACAATGTGTGTATAAATTTTTGTATGAGAAACTAACTTGAACTGTAAATTTTCACTTAAAGCACTATATATATATACACACATACACACACATACAGATATATAAATGGCCTGTATTCTGATGCAAATAAACTTTTCAAAAACTTTGAGACAACTGGGGAAATCCAAACACTGTTTGATGATAATAATAAATTAATTGCTTTGAGTATTTTTAAAGAGTTCTTCTCTTTGAGAAACACGTACTGAAATATTTTCAGATGAAACATGTTTGTAACTGGCTTCAAAATAATCCCAGATGAGGGGAAGGATCTACAGGGTTATTCCCAAAAATGACCACCAAAAAATTAGTAATAGTGTCACACTGGACTATGTGATTTCAGATGATTTCTTTCTTCCTGATACCTTTCTAAATTTTTAAGTAAGCCCTTTATTTACATAATTGAATAATGCAATGAGGCTCATTTCATTTTTTAGGCAATGAATATACCACCCGAAAGATAACAAGATCTAGGGGTGACCAGAGAGTCACTGGCCAGAGACAAGGATGGAGGCTGAGAGCTGTGGTGTATCAGAGGCCAAGGAACAGTGAGCCAGGGACGCAGATGGGTCACCTAGAGAGAAGTAACCCAAGATGGCAGCAAGAGCTGCAATGGAACCGGAGGCCGAAGTCCAGGGTGAACATGGGCAAGTGTGCAGCAGATGACACTGAATAGACAGACATGAGGTCAGAGGCTGCTGGATCTGAGCCACAGAACCACAGCAGATTGTGTTGGGGAGCAGAAAAGCAAGTCTCGAGAGGAAATGTCAAGGCAAACAGTGCGGATCCCTCCCCTCCACAAGATTTCAATCACAAAGGAAGGGCGGAAAGAGCTGGCTCCTCCTAAGTGGGCTACCAGAAATCCATGTCCTCAAGGGAAAGGTCTAAAATCCCTTAAGGCTAAGGGAAGTTGAAGACATAGGAGTAAATTTACAAAGCAGTGCAAAGTCCAGAGGACTCAAAGGACAGGGAGAGACAAGGCTATTAGAGGTGGGGAGATTTGTTTTCAGATGATTTGGAATCAACTGGAAGGCAACTAACAACAAAGGGAACAGCAGGAACGACCCAGAACGGATTTCTGAAATTCCAATTAAGCAGAGCAGGTTGACCTACATTACAGTAGGCCCATCACGATTAATATGTGAAAACATTTGGTAGAAGGTACTGCAAGGCACATCACCAAAGAAATTACTGTTGCTGCTCTTCTCCAAGAGAATTAAAATTTGCCATTTAAATTGACCACCTAGTCGATATGGGTTTTTTTTTTTTTCTTTAGCTGGATTTGACAATCTCCAAAGTCTCTTCTAGCTCTGAGATTCTGTGGTTGAAGCTGTCAAGGATTTCATCTTACTTGGATCCAGAATCAACACCCATGGAAGCAGGAATCAAGAAATCAATGACATATTGCACTGGGCCAACCTGCAAAAGGCCTCTTTAAAGTGTTCAAAAGCAAAGATGTCACTTTGAGGACTAAGGTGAGCCCGACCCAAGCTATGGTGTTTTCAATCGCGTCACATGCATCTTTGAATTCCGGTGTTGGCGGAGAACACTGAATATACCACCAGCTGCCAGGACAATGAACAAACCTGTCTTGGAAGAAGTATAGCCAGAATGGTCCTTGGAAGCGAGGACGGAGAGACTTCGTCTCACATACTTTGGGCATGTTATCAGGAGGGACCAGTCTCTGGAAAAGGACATCATGCTTGGTAAAATAGAAAGAAGTTCAGTGAAAAAAGGAAGACCCTCAACAAGATGGACTGACACAGTGACTGCAACAATGGGCTCAAGCATAACAACGACTGTGATGATGGCACAGGACCGGGCAGCGTTTCGTTGTGTTGTACACAGGGTCGCTATGAGTCGGAACCGACTCCACAGCACCTAACGACAACAATGGCAAGCACTTCTGCAGTTAACACTTCCTTTGGCCTCCTAAGTCATCAGGAGCCCACCTTTTCCACATATTCAATTATAAATTAGCATCTTCATCCCATTCCTTTCCACCATGCTGGTCTCCAATGTCAATCAAATGCTGAATCATTTAAACTATTATTCTTCCACCCCCATCCAAAACAGCACATTGCCACAATCACTGTATGTTCATACCAAAAGGTGAGGTTATATAGTTTATGTTAGATTCAATACCTCGTCACTCCCTGGAGTTACAGCTCTTCCTAGGAAGAAGCTAACTGAGCTTACATTATTTGCTCCTCCAATCTATAAATCTGGCTTACTTTCCTTCAGTCATTATTTTAACTCTTGCTTTTCTACCAGGAAAATATCACAACGTGCTTCACTATATTCTAGGACCAGGAGAGATGCAAAACCATCTGGAAGAAACCATAAAATATTTCTGAAAAAAAAATTTTTTTTTAATATTTGCTTAGGTTCCACTTCCTGATATTTTCCTGGCAGACTGGCAGCGGACAGGCATTATCTTAGTCTATGGAGCCATAGAGGACTAGTGTCTAACAGGGGCCCCCAGTGAAAAACATAGCCAGGGAAAATACAAAGGGTAGGCTAAAATTTCTATTTATCAACAGGTTGTTCCGCCATAGAGCATGATTTTGCCGCCTTTATAATGCGTAAAATGCTAAATTAGGCCAAGATGGGCTGCACTGTAGTGCTTCACAAACTTTTTTTTTACTCAAACTCATTGTCGTCAAATTGATTCCAACTCACAGCGATCCCCGAGGACAGAGCAGTAACTGCCCCATAGGGTTTCCAAGGAGCAGCTGGTGGATTCAAACTGCTGACCTTTTGGTTAGCAGCCATCGCTCTTAGTCACTGCGCCACCAGGGCTCCTTTTTTATCCAAAGTAATCGTTTAATTGTCACACATCCAATGCCCTTTCTAAAGATCCTGCCCCATCCGCAGCTCCTAGAAGAATTCCCTATGTACCATGGGACTCCATCCCAGCCAACCCCATTCCATCCAGAGTTGGCCAAACAAGGGAAGGACCCTGCCCTCGGGCAATTCCCTGGCTTTCCCTGATCCATTGGATTCTTCTAAACTGTAACCAGGATAGGCCAGTGTTAGGAGGGGCAGAAACCCTGAGTAAGCAGAGAAACCCCTCTGCACAAAGGCTAGAACAGACACACTGAGCAAAGCATAAACAAGAGACTACGTGGCCCCAAAGAGATAAAGCAAGCAGCATCCTTCACCCAGCTCCAGGTCTCCAGCAGCTCTGCTGGACTTTATCCCTGAGAGCTCTGAATCCTTACAATGGCCCTTCCCTTCAGTCATGCTACCTTGAGTGGTAGTTTTTTCTAAGAGTTCTGTTGAGACCAACCACTATTGGCCAAGAAGTGTGTCTCATAAAGGCCTGTGAAAAGCTCCAAATTTCTTTAAAGCCTTGTGTTCTATGTTTTCAAATTCATGAAAATTTGTTCCAGGGACTAGGCTAAGCATTCGTTTCATTGTTTTGCTTCATCTCCACTACCCTGTAAGACAGGGAGTCCTTCCCTGGTGACGCAAACAGTCAAATACTCACTACAAGCTGAAAGGTTGGCTGTTCAAACCCACCCACAGAAAAACAGGGATCTCGTTAAATCCAAGCCTGGTGGCAAGCTGCTTGTGAAAGGTCACAGCCTTGAAAACCCTATGGAGCAGTTCTGCTCTGCACACACGGGGTCACTAAGAGTAGGAGTTGACTCCATGGCAACAAACAACTACACCCTGCAAGGTAGGTGCCTTTGTTATCCTCACTTCACAGGTAAGGAAACTGAGGATCTAGCAGTGAATACTTTGCTTAAGGGTCACACAGGCTAGCTCCTGAGTGGTGGAGCTGGGACTTAAACCCAGGCAGTCCAGCTCCACTCTTAATCACTACCCAGGTGCAGCTGCTTACTTCATAATAAAAACCGGCGCTGTCAGGTCGATTCCAATGTATAGTGACCCTATAGGACAGAGTGCAACTGCCCCATAGGGATTCTAATGAGCAGCTGGTGGACTGGAACCGCCAACCTTTTGGTTGGCAGCCGAGCTCTACGCCACCAGGGCTCCTACTCCATAATAAAGCATTCAGCAAAATGGATGTTTCAGGAAAATATCCATTATACCTTGTGGCATTTCATAACCTCAGGCACATACCAGCCCACCTTAGTCGAAGGGAGACCTCCAACCCAGTGCAGAAATCTAAGCTTACGGCCATCAGAATCAAATTATTCCCACAGCACTCTCCTCAGAGTACCCACTAAGCCCTGAGAGGGTAGAGATGTTTTCTGTTTATCTTGTGTATTCGCTTTACTATCTAACAATACACTATTCTAACTTCTCTACTGGAAAATTATGACAGGATACTTTTTTTCTTTTTAGAAAGAACCTAAATTTCCATTTTAACATAATCAAGTCATCCAATAGGAACTTTCACAAAAGAGTGACCAACCAATGCTTCTCCAAAGTCCTCAGTGGAGAATCTCCTCAACTCCAGGTGATTTTCAAGGTTGATGTGGGGCAACAATTCTAAACCCAGCGTGAGAGAGCCAGAGCACCAAAGTGGAGGGTTTGGCCACATCAACTGGACCAGGATGCTGGTCCATACTGAGGTCCACTGATGATTCCCTGACTACAGAATCCAAATTGGGCAGAAGCCTGACTATAGGATGTTGTCATCAGTCAAGAGAAACAATTCTTGACCCAGAGTGGGGGAAACAATCTATGACGTTCTACATGACAAGTCCTTGCCTGATAGAAAGGAAAGCGCAATCTCCTCACAACTGGCACTTTCAGACTGAAGAGTTCATTAAAAAAAAAAAAGTACATTATTTCCTTCCCTGAAGACACCCCATCTCAAAGGAAGGAGTGCTCAAAAGAATACAGACTAAGTTTCCAAGCTCCTATGCTACTATTTATATGAATTTTTAAGTAAAGCTTCTATGATCATATGCTACGCATTATAAATGTCATTCAAACAATGGCACATCAAGTAAGAAAAAGGGGTATTACCATCACCAAATATGTGTTAAGTGGTAACTAAACATGGAAACTGAAGGTCAGAACCTTAAGTAAAACTATTACTCCTTTCACAGGCCCTTTTGGACTGGTCAAGGTCCTTAAAAAAAAAAAGGTCCTTAGTATACTGTAAAATCATTTGGCACGTCCAAGTAACTAACCTCTGCACTGATTCATTATTCCTTCCTACCTCCATAGAATGAAATTTGCCCTTACAGCTCAAATGTGAGCTACTTTTCAATTCATTAAAGAAAGAAGAGGTTAAATCCACGGGAAGCAGCTGTTACCCTGGGAGTGTGCTCTGCTAATACTTTAGCTTGTAGACCAGAGATTTCAAAGCTCTCTGGAGTTGCAAAACCCCACAAGATTGTTTAATGTTGTCACTTCCCTCCTACCCAAACTACATGTGTGTGTTGGGGGCGGGGGAGGATGGAAGACATCCAAGGTATCGGAAAAGGAATGCTGAAATTATCCCTATAATCCACGGTTAGGCTCCTTTTGCGGACAATATTAAGGCAAATATTTGCCTTTTATGCTGCACAATGTCAAACAACGAAGTGTCTAAATTTAAAAACGATGCTGATTTTAGAAAGAAGCTTGAAAGTAAGAGTCTTCATGATTATATTAAACAAAGATGAACAAATACATACCAATTAACCAAATCAAGGGAAAAGAATTTGAAGTATCTAAAAATTATCTGTATTTAATTTTAGAATTCAAGGGATGAACTGAAGGTATGTTCTCCCTTAGGTTTATGTCAAAGTAAGTTTATTGTATTTCCAACTCTTGCTGAATGGCTAAAGCGAACCGAATGTTGCTATGATACAATGGACATACTATGTCACTGTGACATGATGGACAAAGGTTTAGTATCCTTAACGTATCAGATGCAAAAATCAATAGGAAATAAACGCCTGAACAGAGAAATGAGCACAGGATAGGTTCATCAATTCACAGAGAAATATAATTTTTTACAAGGAAAATAATTTCTAAACCAAAGAAATGCAAACTAAAGCGATATGCAATTTCTAACTTCACCTATCAAACTGAGCAAATTTTGTGGGTTTTCAAATTGTTATCGTCAAACTCAGTGTTCAGACCAAATCCAAAAACCAAACCCGTGGCTTACGAGTCAATTCTAACCCATAGCTGCCCTACAGGACAGAGCAGAACTGCCCCACAGGGCATCCAAGACTGTAATCTTTCAGGAATCAGGCTGCCACATCTTTCTCCTGCAGAGCAGCAGGTAGGTTCGAACCCCTGACCTTTCAGTTAGCAGCCGAGCGCTTTAACCACTGTACCACCAGGGCTTCTTCAGAAAGGTACATTAAGATGGGTGCGCCCCTACAATCTGATGGAAATAAGTATAAACTGGTATAATCTTTCTGGAAAGTAACTTGCCAGCATGTCCCAAAGAGTTTACACACACACAATTACACTTCTAGGAATTTATGCCAAGGATATCATCATGGACTTGTACAAATACAAGAAGAATTAACTGGAAACTACCTGAATATCCAACGACAGAGGACTGATTAACTCCTTTCGGCGTATTCACACAATGGAACACTGCAGATGCCCTCTCAACTCCACTAACTGATTGGCCACATGAACTGACGCTCTCCACCCTCCTGTTAAAACCCTAGCCGTGGATAGGATATTCTCAGAGAGCCTGCTCATTCCTAAACATCTGTTTATGCCAGTTGCATTTGTTACTGTAATTACATACCTTTAATTAAAGGCTGATAAAGTGAGTATGAAAAGGAAGACAACTCCTCCGTCTCAAAAGATTTTGTTGAATGCTTCAAAAAGGCTTGATAAAAGCAAACTGCTAAAAAATAAACTCCTGACGAATTTGGTACAGGGAGGGTAACGCTAAAAACCTGGAAAAAAATAAAGTAAAATCTAGGAGGTTGCATTCATTGTCTTCCAATGCGTTTTAAGTTCTCCATCCAACCTACAGAAATCGAAACTGGGTATTACGGGCACGCTTATGCAAGATCCTCAAGTAAGTGGACCCACTCTCAAAGAAAAGAAAGGCCTCCTTTACTCGACATGCAAAAGACTGGGAAACGAATGCATATTTGTTTGAGTTTAAGGTGAAATGTTTAGTTATGTGTTATTTTTTATAATTTCCCACTTTAACTCACTTTTCCAATAACTGACCATCTAATTCCCCAACATGTCAAATAAAAGAGCTTGTAAGTTAACATGTTCCCTTTTTTTAATTTTTACTTTATAGCCACTAAAAATAACATGGTAGGAAAAAAATGATTTGACATGGGGAGATACTGACAACATATTAAAGTTAAAAAGCAGGTTAGAAAAGGAATGTAACTTAAATCTTTGTAAAATATGCAGTAATTATACATGACTAAATAAAAATTCTGCAGGAATATACACAATACTGCCAAATGTCAGCAATTCCTCCCAGATGTGGACTGACAGATGACTAATTTTCTCCTTTTTGCTTTCCTATTCATCTTCCAAATTTTCTACAATGTTAATTTTATAATCAGCAAAAACATTACTTGAATTTTTTTTTTTCAGTAATTCAAACTTTATTCTTGCAGAAATTTCTGCTAAATGGATAATCAAAAAACGATTGTGGAAAAAAATGATAGTGACAGGTCAGTACGCCAAGGTCATTCAATAAAAACAAAAACTCATAATTTACGCTGAGAATAGACTGTAATCACACAGAATAAATCTGGAAAGAAATCAATTTCCACTAGAGAATGAAATATGAGGGAGGGATAGAAGCATACCTGGGAGGGAGGGAGGGGGAGAGAGAGAGAGAGAGACAGCAAGAGACACCCAGAGAGGGAATAAACAGGCCGGGCAGAGTCCAGAGGAAGGCTCTGGAAAAGTCTGACTCTGGATTTACTGTGTTCGGTTTTCTGATTTACAAGCATAATTACCTTCTCACCTATTGTTCATCAAAGCCATTTATACTGCCTCATTTTTTTTAAACTCTACATAATGTGTCGTTATTTAATGGGAGACCAGAATGCACAGTGAAAGTGTGTTAAAAAGACGATGCATATTTTAAATCACTGGGGACGCAGAGTGGTTTTCATTCCATCAGACCAGAATTCCCTTCAAAACTGGACTGTGTAAAAACAGGATTTTGATGAACTGATGACCTGGGTCCTTAGGTCAAATAACAGATTTGACAGGAAGAAGTAGATGCAACTCTTTATATCTCAAAGTTATCTTTACCACCTTGGAATAGGGAGTCCATGGACTGTGCAACAATTTAAAAGCCACACTCAGCATTCACATACAAACCCTAAAAGAAACGCAGGATTCTATATGAATCTCAAGTCAGTTACCCAGTCAATAAATATTTACTGAAGGCTTACGATTTTCCAGGCCCTGTGCTATGTACCCACCACTCATCTGTCACTTTGTTGTACTGTGGTGGCTTGTGTGTGGCTATGATGCTGGAAGCTATGCCACTGATTTCAGGGGTGCTTCTACACCAAGGCGGACTAGGAAGAAAGGCCTGGCAATCTAATTCCAAAAATTAGCCAACGAAAACCCTACGGATCACAGAATATTGTCCAACACTTCAACTCTGTTATACTTTGGACACATCATCAGGAAGGACTGATTGCTGGAAAAGGACATCATGTTTGGTAAAGTGGAGGGCCAGCAAAGGCAAGGGAAACCCAGTGAAATGGACTGACACAACGGCAGCAACGATGGACTCAAACGTAGCAAGGATCATGAAGATGGCACAGGACCAGGCACCATTTCTACACATGGAGTCTATACATCATGAGTCAGAGCCAATTCAACGGCAACTAACAACAATGATGCTACGTACAAAGACAGAATTAGTGCTATTTTACGACAAATACTCTAATAACTATAATTATTTGAGTTAGAAGGTTACTGGGAGGTATAGGGGGATTCATCTAATCCAACCTGTAATTCAGCGAATGCAAACATCCCTTTACCATATCCCAGAGATCTGGCTCTTGTTTACGCCTATTAGTGACCCCCTGTGTCATGGCACAGCCCATCCTCCCCACCGTCCAAGAGCCCCATTTGAAATCTACTTCTCTGCAGTCCTTTTCTATTGCTGCTAGTTCTTTTCTCTGAGCAGAACTTAGAAATCCAGTCCTTCATGACAAGTAGTATAAAACTACCCTGCAAGTGAAGGTATGTATCAATTCCAAAGGCGATTTCCTAGGTGTTCTATAACAAAAGATAATACTTTGTAAATACCAAAAACCAAGAGTTAAAAAAAAAAAGATTATGTGAAAAGTCACCTTAAGATCTCTTAAAAGTTATAATGCCCATAAAGCTATGCATCAATACAAAAAGGAAATTTTCTAACTGCTTTATAATGATCACTAAATTTTTTTCAAACATCAAAAATACAGAGCTAAAAAAGCGCTGAGTCGATTATGTAAGAAGAAAGTATCGCCTAAAGATGCCCTTTTCATCTTTTGAATTTTATATCAGGTGTTAGTATACCTTTTTAAAAATAAGAATGTTTTAGGGGCAACAATTTTAATTAAGCTCTCATTTTCTACTTTTTGATGCCATCTTAGAGTTCTCCGATTTCATCCCATGTAGGAAAAAATTCATTCTGAAACATGAAAAGCCTATTGGGAAAATACACATTACCATCATAGATTTTTTTATTCAATATTTAAACTTGAGTGGACTAAACTTACTACCCTGTTAATCTCAAATGTAAAGTCATTCATTTATGAGGGTACTCAAAAGGAAATATGGCATTAAATTACTGAGTTAGCATTTGTTCCCAGAACTCATTTCATCAAAGACCAAAGGAAACAGCAGGGTTATTGCTCTATGAGGTTTATTTCTTCAGCCCTGAATTTCATCATCTAGCTCTGTAAAGTGATATTCAGTAAATATATTTTTAGATAAGCCCATTAGTACTACAATTGGTATTACACGAGGACTTGTTACACCCTAACTCGAAAACTTAGTATTATATGATAGATTTTTCTTTGGTCTCCAGTTCTCAATAATACAATTGAGGGATTTTCCCATAAATTCACAGGATACAAACTGGCAGCAGAGAACAGCTTCCAAAACCCAGAGACGTGAACTCTGAACAGTAACTGATGCACGTTATTACCACAATTTCACTTTCTCTACCTGGGAGTAAACTGTTCAAAGTATGTGTCTACTGCACAGTCTGTGAGCCTGTGAGGATTCACTTTATCTTTCTCCCCCATAAACGGTCAGCAGAACTTGGAGGGGGCAGGGCAGGACCACAAGAATATCTACTGTGTTCATGCTAAACTGCACTTCAGCATCACTTGGCAAAAGCCTTTTGCTAATTAACTCTCTACCTCCCTTTTTATTTACAAACCTTCATGATATTTGACAAGTATAAGGATGCAATATACAAACCAAACACCACAAAGCCAATGGGGAACAGAGGAGGAAAAATAAGCTTTTACGATGGGGTCGTGGCATTTCTCTCGATCACACCAAGTTGACACTTCTTTGCCAAGTGATTCGAGAAAGCCTGGCATGGATGGGAAAAACTCTAGATGGAAAGCTAGAGACACAGGTTCTAGTCATGCTCTGTCACTACGTGACCTTGAAAAAGTAATGTAACCTTTCTGGGCCACACACTCTTATGTAATAAGCAGGCATTGCCCAAGGCAGCTCTAATTCTAGAAAACTACAACGGCTATGGAGCTCTTTTATTTTATAACTATACTTCTTCCACATGCAAAATCTGCTAACCGTGGCTACAGGCTGGAAAGAAAAATAACGGGAGGAGAAGGGTGGACAATCCAGGGCAGGAGCGTGCAAGTGAGCGCGCACACACACACGCACGCGCACACTCTCTCTCTCTCTCTCTCTCTCTGGTCAGGTGTCTTACATTTTTCATTTCACACAACTGCAATTTTTAACACAATGAGATGTTTTTAATAATTTAATTTCTAAAATTTCTTTAAACTTAATAACTTGAGAGTAGCCTTTCTCAATACTAAAAATGGCCCGTGTCACTATATTCTTAACACGATAAAGCCTTCCCAATCAGATTTACGTCAACGGGATCCATGGTTTACACAAAAATAAAATTCATTAAATGCCTAGTTTTATAAATCCATAAAATTAATTACATTTTTTACCTATCAAGGTGACAAAAAGTGAAAATGTCTGACAGATGCCACATTGGTGGTGGGGAAACAGACGCCATGCTGGTAGAAGTACCAACCTGTACAACTTCCTTGGAGGACAACTTGGCATTATCAAAACTTGTAAAGCCCAGGCCCTGTGACCTGCTTAGAATAATCCCTACAGGAATACTTAAAAAGTATTCCTAGGTATAAGTCTGAGAAAGGACTTTGCAGCACCATTTGTTACAGCAAAGACACGGGAACAGCCTACACGCCCTTCACCAGAGGAGTCCGTTAAATCATGAGACAGTCATGTAATGAGATACTCCCAACTGTTAAAATGGACTAAATCTGTACGTACTGATGGAAAGAGCTTGCATAGAAAGTTTCAAATGACAGACTTCAGTAGTTCTCTATCAGGGTCTATACTGATGCTTCCCAGAAGGAGTGTTTGCAAACGTAAAGGGCTGGCGGCGGGGTGGCTGGGGGAAAAGGGTTGGCTTATTTCAGGTTGTCACAATGACTTAGGGTAGAAGGGCATTACTGGCATTCATAGGGTGGACCACTGATGTTAAATGTCTTGCATCATGAGAGAGTCCCCAAATACCTAGCTCAATTGGCGTAACACATTTTATAAAGAAAATGTTCTACATTCTACTTAGGTGAGTAGTGTCTGGGGTCTTAAAAGCATGTGAGCAACCATCTAAGATACTCCACTGGTCTCATCCCTTAGGGAGCAAGGGAAAGTGAAGAAAACCAAAGACAAAAGGGAAAGGTTAATCCAAAGGACTAATGGACCACAGCCTCCACCAGACTGAGTGCAGTACAACTAGATGGTGCCCAGCTACCACCACTGATTGCTGACAGGGATCACAGTAGAGGGTCCCGGACGGAGCTGGAGAGAAATGTAGAACAAAATTCTAACTCAAAAATCGAGACCAGATTTGCTGGCCTGACAGAGACTGGAGAAACCCTGAGGGTACGGCCCCAGACATGCTTTTGGCTTAGTAATGAAGTCACTCCTGAGGTTCACCCTTCAGCCAAAGATTAGACAGGCCCATAAAACAAAACAAGACTAAAGGGGCACACCAGCCCAGGGGCAAGGACTAGAAGGCTGGAGGGAACAGGAAAGCTGGTAATAGGGAACCCAAGGTTGAAAAGGGAGAGTGTTGACTGACATATCGTAGAGTTGGTAACAAATGTCACAAAACAATACGCATACTCTTTAATGAGATGCTAGTTTGTTCTGTAAACCTTCACCTAAAGTACAATAATTTTAAAAAGAGAGAGAGACAGACCATCCCCACAGCAAAGAAATGTCTTGCCCAAAATGCCAGTATCAGCCCCAGTGAGAAACACTCTATCATAAATTCTGTTCTATTAAATTTCTGGAAGTAACCCAAAAAACTGAGTAGTGGCTACTTTTCAGGAGTGGTCAGGCATGTGTGGGTCCACGTTTACTTTTATACTGTGTGAATCTTTCGTTCTTTGCCCTTCTCTTCCTCCATACGTTGTATGAACAAACAACGGTAATCATTTGAATGTTTTTACCTTCAGCACATGCCCAAACCCACGGCTGTCTAGTCGATTCTGACTCACAGTGACCCTCTAGGACAGAGTAGAGCTACTCAGTGGGGCTTCCAAGGCTGGAACCTTTACAGAAGCAGACTGCCACAGCTTTCTCCCGCAAAGCAGATGGTGGGTTCAAACCTCGGACCTTTCGGTTAGCAGCCGAGCGCTTAACCACTGTGCCGCCAGAGTTCTTTGTTAAGCATATACGAATTTAATTTATATAATGAATTTTTCAATGTGAAAACAAGGCTCTGCTCTACCTGAAGGCAAAGACACCATCTTTCCCTTCTCTGCTTCCCTAATCAGTCCTGGCTCAAGCGTCACTGAAAATAGGGACTCAAAACACACTGAGAGCAGAACTGAGTATTGTGGACTAACCAAGCAGCCTCAACTTTTACCTACTGCCCAAGATGCATCCTTCTCTTCAGTCTCTGAGGGTGCCAACTAGAAGTACAGTGACTAAAAGAAAGAGGCAGGAAGCAAACAAAATCAGTGACAACTGCCAGCCTTCTGGTTAACAGCTGAGTGCTTAACCACTGTACCACCAGGGCTCCTTATGAACTCCATAGGCAGCCTTGAAATGTATTACCTACTGATGCCTGTTATTCTGCCAGAGTTTTAAATGTACTCAAAAATACAATTACAATCTGAAGAGAAGCATTTTTTGAATAAGATTTCAGCTATAAATTACCAAGGAATTCGGGTTATTCTAATACATGGCTGGAAAACGTGGCCTGTTTGTTTTTTAAACAAAGGAATTACATCATTCTATCTAGGTAGACATGTTTTAAATTAAGATTTGTTAACTTTTTAAATAGATACTTTTTTTCATAAAATATATACAAATAATTTATCATAGAAGCACACCTATTACATTTTGGAAACAGAAAAAAACATATACATAAAACTTAGGATCTACGTCAGGGCTCATACAAACACTAGCCTATAACTTTCAACCTATATTACATTCATGTCCTGCTCCAAGGTCTTCATACACAGACCACCTCTGCTTCATCCCCATATTCAATTAAAATGCCACTTCTTCACAAAAGGCCTCTGACTGCTTGGGTTAAGACACCCCCAACCCCCCAACACCTTGTTCTTTCCCACATGGCCCTCAACACATCTGCAGTGATATACTCATTTGGGTGAGAACTTCTCCGCTAGACCACAAGCTTCATGAGGGCAGGGTTAGGCTATATCTTTTCATTCACCACCACTATATACCCCATTTGGCACACAAAACCAAAAACCAAACCAGCTGCCATGGGGTTGCTTCTGACTCATGGCACCCCCATGTATGTCAGACCAGAACTGTGCTCCATAGGTTTTCAGTGGTTGACTGCCAGGCTTTTCTTACAAGATGCCTCTGCCAAGTACTCAATAAATTCTAAATAAAAGCATGTATGAACAAAATAAAATGCATGCTGCAGTTCTTTTAAGAGTTTCCATGTTATTCATCCTATCAGAAATAACTGAGATAGACAAGGGCAGAACGTTCATCCTCACATGAAATAAGGATGGAAATAAGCCAACCTGGCGCTCATGTAATGTCTTAAACTGAAAGGGATCTAAAAAAAGTGTTCACAAAAGGATAAATAAAAAGCTCCGTTTGGGGGGATTTTTTTTTTTTTTATGTGCGTTGATTTTTTTTTTTTTTTTTGTCAGAAGACTACATGATATTATCCCTTACATCAAAAAGACATAGTTATCCAAGAAGTAGCCTAGAAACAGCCCTTTGCTTCTAAAAATCTTTGAAAAAGCTTTGAGGAAATAGTCCTAATTTGGTCCAGCCTCCCCTCATCAAAGTAGAATTGCCAAGTTGGCTAGATTTAGCTCCTACTCCCCAGGCGGCACGAAGGGTTTGCGCTTAACAACCAACCTAAAGGTTGTTGGTCTGAAACCATCCAGCAGTACTGCAAAAGAAGGCCTGGCAATCTGCTTCCACTAAGATTACAGCCAAGAAAAGCCTGTGTAGCAGTTGTAGTCTGTAACTCACGGGGTCGCCATGAGTTGGAATCAACTCAATAGCAAAGGGCTTGGTTTTTTGGTTTTCGCTCTCTCTCCTTCTCCAGCCTGTTCTTAAAAGACAGTACTTGTGTACTCATCTTTGCTTCTCCATCAATAAGCCGTCCTCTTCTACTCTGTCCTATAGGGTCGCTATGAGTCGGAATCGAGTCGACGGCAGCTGGTTTGGCTTGGCTTGGCTGTCACTTAAAACTCAGGAACACTCACCACTCCTACTGTCACCTATTCAGTTGAACACCTCACTCATATCAAGCCATTTCCCTGGTCCCTCTTCCAAATCTGCCAGTCTCTTCTGCATCTCCTACCTTGACAATCATAGTTGATGTAGTCATTCAAGCTAGAAAGCTTCCAAGTCATTTTCTCCTCATCCTTCTCTCCAAAACCTATCCAGTCAATCTCTCTTAAGTCTCTTAAGTACGTACTCTGCATTCTAACAACAACAAAAAAAAAAGACAAAACCAGTTGCCGTTGAGTCAATTCCAACTCGTGACAACTTCACGTGTTTCAGAGCAGAACTGTGTTCCATAAGGTTTTCAATGGCTGTGGCCTTTCAGAAGTAGGCAGCCAGGACTTTCTTCCAAGACACCTCTGGGGGTGTTAAAACCTCCAACCTTTTGGCTAGTAGCTGAGCACTTAGCCATTTGCACCACCCAGGGATCCCATTTTAACCACCTGAGCCTTAACCCCGGGCCTCTCCTGCCTCCACAGGCCTCGCACAGCCTCCTTCTTCTCTCCAGTTACGTTCCATGGACTCCTCAGAGCTCTGAAAGGCTGCGGAGGGGAGACACAGTGCTCTAGTCCCTGGCCCCACCCCACGGCAACCAAAGCAACTCTGCTTTCACCTGTATTTATGGACTTTTCTCTTGCACACAAGATTTCACTTTCCACTGCGTAAAACAATTTTAACTACTGCTCTATTTTCCCCTGCAACACTTGCTGCCAAAGTCGTCTCTCCAAAACGCAAATGTCATACCCCCATTTAAAAAGAAAAAAAAAAAAAAGTCTGCTACAGAATAAAGGCCAAATTCCTTTCCTTGGCCACAATCTGCATTTCCAGCCTGACCTGCTACCACTCCCCTCATGAAACCTGGGTCCCGGCCACACTGGACTTCTGCACATGTTTACAAGAGGGGAGGCTACTTCACTTCTCTGCTTCTCCTCATACTATTTCTGTCTGAAATACCCTAGTTATCCTCATCATAACACTCCCCCCTCCAAACCCTCCACTGTACAAGCTACTCATACTGCAACGGATAATCCAAAATGAACTCAAGGCAAGGCCCCCAACCACCCCCAGGCCCGTGGCCATTCCCCACTCTGGCTGACACAGCACTCTGCAGGTGCTCCTTCTCCAGCAGTGATCATATGATGATAATTGGTTTGAGCTTCTCTCCCTACAACTAGAAAGCAAGACGCCTTAACTTACCTATCTTTACATGCCCCAGAGCCTAACACCGTACCAGGCACATGGAAGGTCCAAATTAAAAACATGTAGAATCAAAGATGGCCTCAAAAACAACGAGCCTCTCCAGCTCCTTCAGTTTTCACCATATGGTCAATTAAATATCTAAGTGTGTTTAATAAAATAAAAATAAACTCTGTTCCCTGAAGCCATAAACACACACAGAAATGTTCACTAACAAAGGTACGAGGGTCCAGCACCAGTGTATTTAAAAACTATTTAATTAATCTAATTGTTTATTGAGTATACACTACATGTCCTGCATTTTTAGGGCACACAAGAATATAGGTCATGGCCATTGACAAGTATACTTAGATGATAAAACTAATGTTGCATAACATACAGATTAGGGCTTGAACTTCAAAAAGCCACTAAGGGTCTAAGTGTACATTTATACATCTTCTCTACCAAATTAAACCAGAAGCACTTAAAGACAGGTATCCTGCCTAATATGCCAGAAAGCAAAACCATACCTGTTGCTGTCAAGTCAATTCCGACTCATAGTGACCCTACAGGACAGAGTAGAACTGCCCCATAGGGTTTCCAAGGAGCGGTTGGTGGATTCGAACTGCCGACCTTTTGGTAGCTCTTAACCACTTCATCACCAGGGCTCCATGAGTAAATACCCAATGGTGGGAGTCTGCAGCATACCGTAGGCATTCAGTATGACTTGAGATCCTTAACAGCCTTTAAACTGATGGAAAGGCATTAAAAAACCCTGTTGCCATAGAGTCAATTCCGACTCATAGTGACCTTACAGGACAGAGCAGAACTGCCTCACTGGGTTTCCAAGGCTGTTATCTTTACAGAAAGAGACTGCCACATCTTTCTCCTGTTTGAACCGACGAACTTGCGGTTAGCTGAGTGCTTAACCACTGCGCCACCAGGGTTCCTTTTATGGAAAGGCCTAACACCCATTATTTGGCTCAAGAGAGATGAATACATTTTTACTACCTATATATAGTTGTGTTTCAGGCAGATGCATTATGTCTTAATTGCACTTCCAAACGTCTGATAAATATGTAAATAAATAGCCTCTCCTTACTAACTTATACAGAGAAAAGTGTATACAGAGAAATGCATTCTAAAAAATAGTAAGAGATACAGCTGGTGTTGAAGTAAATTTCACTGATATTACAAAGTGCAGTAAAGAACTACACGACCAATAAAACAGATGTGTTTCGGGCCTAAAAGCTTGCTTCTTAAAACAAGTTACAAAATTTATTCAGAAGGATATCCTATAGTTTTATGACAGATACTAAACAAGCTAAACTAATCAGCGTTTTTCAGGACACTTCATTAATCACCAAAGCTCATTTTTTTCTGTGGAAAAAAGTGGCCAAAGCAAGTGTTTAGCATTTTATCAAAGTTTTAGTTTCCCACATGTTATTTTATATGTAACAGGTATTGCTGTACACTGCTTACAAGCTAAATTTAAGGTCATTGTGTGTTATGGATTGAATTGTGTTCCCCAGAAATATGTACTGTAATTCCTAACCTCTATGCCTGTGGTTATAATCCCATTTGGGAATGGGCTGTCTTTTTCATGCTGAGGGAGAATTAGTGTAGGGCGTGTCTTGAGTCAATCTCTTTTGAGATATAAAAGAGATTAAACAGCCAAGCAGGAGAAGCAAAGATGTGGGAAGAGAGATGCCAAGACACTGAGAAATCTCCAAGGAACCAAGACACAGAAGCTGAAGAAACAAGGACCTTCCTCCAGGGCTGACAGAGAAAGAAAGTCTTTCCCTAGAGCCAGTACTCTGAATTCGGACTTCTAGCCTCCTAAGCCGTGGGAAAAATAAGTTTCTGTTTGTTAAAGCCACACACTTGTGGTTATTTCTATTATAGCAGCACTAGATAACTAAGAAAGCAAGTAATCTCCAGACCTCCTGTGTGGAAGGTGGTCCTCAGTAGATGGGGCCCTTCTCTGCTGGGCATGAGAAAAAGGGTCCAGATCCAGCAACTGCTGAGCCCCACCACACGCTCTGAATGGTGCATTCACAATCTCTTTTAATTATGGAATGGCTTTTAACAAAGCTATTCAAAATCATAAATTTTAAAGGCCCGAAAAGATTAAGTAAAATTGGTACCATTTAAACACCATAAGCATTTATCAACAGGCATCCAAGGTTACAAAAAACACAACGTAGAAAAAGCAAGTCACACATCTCCATGGAGGCTATTAGATTCTTTGATCTTTTTTCACTTTCATCCTGTTTCATGTGCTTTAGAAGCTTAAAAAAATAAACAGTACTATGGTTTATGTGTTGTCATTCCGAAATAAAGTGAGAAAACTGCAAAGAATTCAGTGCTTCGTAATTTCTCGCTATTAAAAGCTAAGGAAAGGTTTGTAACACGAAGCTAATACACTTACATCTTTTGCCATGTTACCAGATCCGTGAAGTCAATTTTATAAATGTTCACCCTCCAGAGAAGAAACAATGATTTTTCTGAAAAGAAGGGAAAAGAAAAAATGAGTAAGAATAAAGAAAGTTAATAATATGTCACATCTTAAGAGAAACGTTCCCCACCCCCCCCACCACCCCAACTGGCCTTCCAGGTAACAAGAACCTTCCTTCCCAAATGTACACACTTACTCAAAAGTGGAACTGACAAAAACAACTCCTATACTTAGGATTTTAAAAGTCATTGCAGCAGGTGAAAATATATTTTAAATTGGCAAACAAGCCCATAAACAACCAAGATATAGGAACTCCATGACCTAAAATCATTGCTACAACACCCCAACTTTCTCCCCAAATCACCCAAAGATAATCCCCTTTACATATCTGCCTGTGCTACCTTTCTGTTTCTAAAGCATAATCCATGGCATAACTACACGAATGGTCCCATTCGGCTCATTCACATCTCTACGGGATCAATATACCACCCCCACAGTGACCCACCCAGGCACACACATACATGCACGACCCCACACATCCATCTAACAGGAGTATAACTCTCCCTTCTGTCCTAGCACAGACATACCGGCGCGCAGGGAAAGCCATCCCAAAAGAACTCTTAGAGGGACTTCCCCCACCCTGGTCAGTTTCCAGCTCGCTGACCCAAGCCAGAGGGTAGACTGGTAACTCTGACAGGTGGGCTTCCAGAGTCACCCCAAGCAGTCCCAGGGTCCAGGGAACTGCTCTCAGTCCCCCATCCCAACCCCCACGCCCCCAGCCCGTCCGGGTCCGGGCTTTCTCTGACCTGTCACTAGGCCTCAGGAGCCACCTCCACCGAGAGGAATCTCCCTTCCCCCGCCCGCCACCGGAACCGGCAGTCCTCGGCTCGGAGCTCCCTAAAGGACCAGGTCGGTGGAAGGGTCAGCCCCTCCCCGTTCCCTCCCGAAGGCGCTCGCTGCAGGCCGTAGCAGATCCGGCCGCCGGGGCCGGGAGCGCGGGCGGCGCGCTCGGGCCCGGGACGGAGCCGGCGGCAGCTGTGCAGCCCTGCCGCCCGCCACCGCCTGGTGCACCGCCCGGCAACAGGCGCCCACCGACCCCCTCCCCGTTGCCCCGCGCCCCCGGGTGGCCGAGGGGCGCGCGACGATGCTTATCCGGGGCCTGGAGGGCCTAGCTCCGGCCCTGCCGCCCCGCCTGCCCCCACCCGGGGACCCCCCTGCACCCGTCCCGAGCCCCCACCTCGCCCGCCCAGACAGCTAGCAGAGTCCCGCAAGAGCCCCACTGCCCGCCCTCCTCGGTCGGGCCCACTCCCGCCCAATCGCGTCCTGCTCCCCACCCGCGCCAACCCCCCATCCCACATCCTACAGCCGAGGTCAAGTCACCTGGAGAGCGCCTTCCTCCCCCGGCCGCCCACCCCCCCACCCACCGAACGGCGGCGGCCAGCCCCGCAGCCCACCAACTGCAGCGGCTACAATGAGGCGCGGCGGCGGCGTGGGGGGTGCGGGGTGGGGGAAGGTTTACCGACTGCACATGTGCAGCGCACACAGAGCACACCAGGAAAGAGCCCCAAGGAGACACCGAGCAGTGCGCGCGGCGCCCACACGCAGGCGAGGCGGGGGCAGGGCCGAGGGGCCGGACCGCCGGGGACCAGTCCGCCCCGGGCTGCCCCCTCGCCGCCGTTGGCCCGCCCCCCGCGCCCCGTGGCCGGCCCCGACCCCGGCCCGCCCCAGAGCCGCCTCTCGGGCCAGGCGCCCGCGCACCGCCCGGTGCCCCCTCCCTCCAGGACCAGCTGCTCGCCCTGCCCTGGGCCCCATCCCCCAGCTCCATCCTCCCGCGGCGCCGGTGGCTCCGCGCCCTCCCCCATCTCCATCCTCCCGGGGTTCCCGCCCCAGGGCATCCTCTCCCCCTCCCGCAGCCCCGGCCGCCCTCGGCCCGCGCGCACCCGCCCGCCGCCTGCAGCGCCAGGGTGGCCGGCGCCCCGCACCTGGCTCGCCCGGTCCGCGCCCGCGCGCGGGGCTGGGGGCGGAGATGCTGGGCGCCGAGGCTCAGGGCCCCGCCGCCCCAGCCCCGCACTCACGCGAGGATGGCGGGGATGGGAAGGCCCGGCCGCGCTGGCCAGACAGCCCTGCGTCCCCACTCCGCTCCCGCTCCTCCGTGGCCCCCGGAGCGGCGGCACCGGGAAAAAAATTGAAACTTACACTTTGTACCGGGAGCGTCGAGCCGGCGTGACGTGCCGGCAGCGCGGTGACGTGCGGCCACGAGCGGCCCCATAGAGACTGGCCCAAAGTGTCAGTTTCACCCCCGCGCGCTCCGCCTCGGGGAGCGCGGCGCGCCTGCGCGCCGTTTTCGCGCCTTTGGCTCCCTCCCTCCCTCCTTGCCTCCTCCCGCCAGTTCTGCTCCGCCCCCGCCTGGCGCCGGGAGAGGGGCTCAGTGTGTGTGTGCGGAGGAGGGAGGGAGAGAGGGAGGCCCGCGGCGAGCGTGTGTGGCCGCTGGCGGGCAGGCGGGCGCGCGGCGCGGAAGCTGCTGCCTACCCCGGCGTGCGCTCCCGGCTGAGGACGGCACGTCTGGCCCAGCGAGGAGCCGGCAGACACCCGGCTCAGCCACCGCGCCTCTCCACGCCCACGCCCAACCTTCACCCAAATTCCAAGCAATTCCGTGCATCCTCGGTGCCAGCTGGGGAGGTATCCCGGAAGTGAGTTCAGGAGGGAAAACTGGGCAGCCCAGTTTGATCTGACTGCAGGAGCGGCCTCATCACTAGTTTGGCGTGCTGGACCCTTATTCCTGGAGATTTAATCACAACCTCGATCCCACCACTGCTAAAGCAGTGGGTGGATTCAACCACAGACGGCTGTAGAAACGCATCAGAGGGTTGACTGGCGGGCGCATCTAGAGTCTGGAGTCCAAAGTTCAGTGCTGGATTAGGCAGCAATGCCCAAGCCCTACCAGGCCCTCCCTCTCTGCCTCCTAGTGCGATGCATAATTAACGTTTGCAAAGTACTTTGAGGTGCACAGACCAAAGGCCCTCTGTATGTGCAACATATTATTATTACATTACTACTATTACATTACACCCACACTTAGCATGGTTTCACAATTTAGCCACTTTTATGCTGATTACATCCACTTCTGCTTTTCTAGTAATGCACTGACCCCTTAAATCTCTTTTCACTTAAACTGTTAGCAATTTAATTAACATTGGATTCTCCTGGTGGTGCAGTGGTTAAGACCCAAGGCTTGGAAAAAAGGTCAGTAGTTTGAATCCACCAGTTGCTCCCTTGTAAAGGGGCAGTTCTACTCTGTCCTATAGGGTCGCTATGAGTCGAAATCGACTCGACGACAAGGGTGTTTTGTTTTTTTTTTTCTTCTTTGAAGACAAGCTAATAACGGAATCTTCATATTCTGCTTACAGATGAGCACACAATGAGTATTTAAAGAAACATTGAAGGAGAAGTTGAATAAAAGACTCTAAGAGGGAAAACCAAAAACCCATTGCCGTTGAGTCCATTCTGACTCACCATACTGGACAGATTAGAACTGCCCGATAGAGTTTTGAAGGCTGTAAATCTTCCCAGAAGCGGACTGCCACATCCCCCTCCGGTGGAGTGGAGCTGGTGGATTTTAACTGCCCACCTTTCAGTAGCAGCTGAGCCCTTTTAGCTACTGCACCACCTGGGGCCCTTACTAAGAGGGAAAGTCCTACAAATTACTATCTGGAGAAAGACCTTATTCTTTGCTGTTAAGATTCATACAACTCTTCACCCATTACCAGGTTCCCATGATTTCAGAACCGATATTCCTCCATTATATCCTACAAATAGTCATATTTTCCTAGCTCCATTTCTTGGCTTTCACAAAAAAAATATTTTTTACTAAATTTGAATATTCCAGCTTAGTTAGCAGTGGTAAGTCCCCTTTCCCAACCTCTTGGACCCAAGTGTAGCTGTAGCCACCGCACCAGGAAACCTCCCCGGGAGACCTAGGGAGTTGGAATTAAGAAGGAAAAAATGAAACTCATAGTATGGGATCTGAAACCCCTTCCCTACAAATTCGTGATTCAGGTAATTCAACAATGTTTACAGAGGATGGTGGTGGTAGTTGCCATGAAGTCAATTCCAGCACGTGACGACCCCATGTGTGTCAGAGTAGAACTATGCTCCACAGGGTTTATCAAAACCGAAAAAAACCCAAATCCGCTGCCACTGAGTCAATTCTGACCCATAGAGACCCTATAGGACAGAGTAGAACTGCCCCATAGGGTTTCCAAAGAGCAGTTGCTGGATTCCAACTGCTAACCTCTTGGTTAGCAGCCGGGCTCTTAACCACTGTGCCACCAGGGCTCCCATAGGATTTTCACTGGGTTATTTTTTGGAACTGATTGTCAAGCCTTTCTTCCAAGATGCCTCTGGGTGAACTAGAACTTTCAACCTTTCTGTTAGAAGTCGAGCACAGTTAACCTTTTGTACCACCCAGGGATCCCACCTCTAATATTACTCGAATTGATTTCTGCACAAAAATCACTGTAGGGAAATATTCTGAACTTGCAGGGGGTACCTACTTGCTGAAAGCTCATTGGGGCTCTGGTTTGTTTGGGGAAAGGGCAAAAAGTTCTTTACCCCACAGAAAGCTCCTATTTCTGTGTTAACAAATGGTAACAGAACTCTAAAATTTTGCATTGAAAATCCAAATTTTTTTAGCCACTGCCTTGGCTTGAAAACTTTGGATCAAATTGCTGAAATGCAATCTTTTTATTAAAGCTCCCCCACCACCAAAAAAAAAAAAAAGTTGCAGTTGAGTCAACTCCAACTCATGTCAACCCTGTGTGTGCTAGAGCAGAACTGTGCTCCGTAGGGTTTTCAAATGGCTGATTTTTCAGAAGTAGATCGCCAGGCCTTTCTTTCGAGGCATCTCTGGGTGGACTCGAACTTCCAACCTTTCAGTTAGCAGCAGAGCATGTTAACCAGGTGCACCACCCAGGTGCAATAAGCCCATAAAACCCTGGGTTTATCTACTCCAATAAGCCTGTAATGCCCTGTATTTATCTACTACTTCACATTGTTTAGTAAACTTAATTCTTTCTATGATGCCTTCATTCAGTATTGACTTGATGCATAACACAGTAGTTGGTGTTCAGCCCTATATTACTGGGGCCAGATATTGTTTTGTATGTATAAGATTTGTCATTATGAACCAGAATACTACATGGAAACGGTTCTGTTCTGTGTTTTGTTAAAAGAAAGTCATTTGGTTCTTTCCAGGTAAAATCCTCATCTCCCAAAATCTCACACTTTCGTGTCTGAGAGATCTCTACCCTGTTGAGTCTTAGGACCTGATGCAAATCCTTCTCTCCTTCCCACACCATTAAACTGCCCTTTAAAGAGAGAGAACATGTTCCAATCCTTTGAAATGTTTTAATTCTAAATTTGCTTGCTAAATACAAAATTTATCTCTGGTTTCCATATTAAATCATGTTGGTCTTTTCTTCAGCCGTTTCCTCAGTTTTTCATCCTTCTTGGATCACCAGAGCAATAGTGATACTGAGGGAAGACAGGGAAGGGGGCAGGAGTTCATGGAGCTTATGAGGAAGGACAGGTGACATTTTCTCATTCTTTGGTAAAATATAAATAAAAGCATCTGTGGTTGTTTAGATGCCTCATAAAATATGATGAATCAGTGTGTTTGCTGAACTTCAAGGTAAATCCCCTAGCCCTTCTCCCCAACCAGATCATCACTTCTAAGCACCACCCCGTCACCTAACATATGAAGACATTTTTATTTTTCTCGCAATCTTTCCTACCTCATTTCCCCTTTTTAAAATTCCCAGTAAAATCCAAAGAACTCCTTCTTGAAAGTTGTAGTCTATCAGTCCTTGACCCTATCACGTGATTATGCTCTTAATAATTCTTGTGTCTTAAAGACTTTTACAGCGATTGACAGCCTGAAGCCACAGTCCTTGGAAAATTGTCACGGACAAATTCTCCAGGATCATAGCATCTAACATATACAAATTTGATTTATCCAAATTTATCTTACCAGTTTTATCTACAACCTAGACGCTTTCCATTTGCTTTGCATCTGAACTTTCCTCTGGCTTTTGCAATACATGAAAGTCCTTTAATTCCTTTGGCATTTAATTCCACAGCTCTTCTAAAGCATTCCTTCTTTATAACTTGACATTGCTCTGACTAGGATGATATCAAGATTAGTTTCTTCTATGGAGTTCTACAGTTTAAGGTTTAAAGATCCATGTTCTCTTTACATCATTTCCTTCCTCGATAGAACTCATTTACCATCATCAGCCAACAGTGAACCCAGCACCAGGAGCTTTCAGCATAATTTTAAGAAATTTGACTTTATGTGCAATTTAATAACTTTGACCATTTGTCTACTACCTGTCCACTTATCTTACAGATTCATAGGAGCTCAGACAAACGGGATCTTAGAGTTCCCCTGGTACAATGAAGCTGAGCTCAAGGGAAGTCAAGTTACCTTGGATAAGTCATCTTAGCTTCGGGGATGCTTGATTTCCTCTAGCTAAGAAAAAACTAGGTAAAAGCGTAGTTCTTTAACAAAAAGACAAACGACCATTTCATAAGCTTCACCTTTCCTGCCTTCCTCATTTGGCAAGCATATTTTAGCTCCTAATACGGGCCAGACACTACCTTGGGTGCTGATTTTATACAGATCAATAAGTTACAGGATTGCTAGAGGCAAACAGGAGAGACAGATCCACATACAATTAAATGTTATAGAACAAGACAAGCTTATATTCACAACTGGAAAAAAAGCTATGGAAGCACAGAATCCAGAACATTTCTCCCTTCACGTGGTCAGGGAAGGCTTCACAAAAGAGGTAATATTTGAAATGGGCTATGACTCTGTGTGTGTGCATGTTTAGAAAAGAACACATCTTGAAAAAAGCTCATATCAGCTTATGTCCCATTGGCCAGAACTTAGTCCATATTCACACCTGGCTGTCAGTGATGCTTGAAATACAGGCATTATTCTGGGCAGCCAGATACTACCAAAGCTTTTGAAGGTCTAGAAAAGAGAAAGGTGGAGAACAGATATTGGGAAACACTTAGCAGCTTCTTCTAATTGATGAAAAGATATTCACGTCTTAGGTAAATAAACCACATGGCGGCAGAGAGAGCATGCTGGAGTAAAGACATGATCTCAGACGAGGGCATCAGTGAGAAGATAGAGCAATCAAGAGGTTTGGTGCAAACGACCGACACTAACTCTGGCCAACATAAACTGAAAGGTATCCACAGACTCAGTGGTTTGGTTGAAGTGACCGGCTCAGGAAACAAACCAGGCAAAAACCAAGGAAGCGGGGCCGCTGGACCATGACCTGGTTGGGAGACCTCTACCACTGAACACTGGACAATGCGTCTGCTGTTGGGATGAGTTACAAATCGGGCTCAACCTGAGTTACTTGTTCCAGAATCAAAATCTTGGGTGGGAGCCTTAGAATGGCTAAGCTTCATCCAATTCTCTGGGTGTCAGGGAAAGTAAGTTATTGGTTCCTAGGATTCCCTAGCGGGAGATAGAGCCCTGCTTCCCACCAATATTTAACACTGGTGGATTTCCTAAATATAAGGAGTTGCTTCAGATACAAAGCAGCCTCCAAAATGCCATCGTTTGCTTTAGAAGCTACAAAAGTTACTGAACTCACCTAGTTAATAGATGATGAGGGTCTATAAATAAGACAGTGGTATTGATGAAGAGCAGGGGCCAAATTCAAGAGACATCCTGGAGGCCAAATTGACAGGAAGTAGAAATGAATTGTGCTGGGTGAAGAAAAGGAAAGAGTTAGCTATGATCACGATATATCTCTAGGGTGGGTAACTGAGTTAGGAAATACAGGAAAGGGGTAATTTTAGAAAAGCGTTTTTGACAGGTTGATTTCAAGTGGGGGAGACATACAGTGAGATGTTCAATAGATAATTGAGAATACAAGACTGGCCCTCAGGACAACTCAGGGTTAAAGTTATTGAAGTAATTTCTGCCAGCATATGGATGATAGCAGAGCTCTGAGAATGGGAATCGTGCGGAAAGAACATACAGAAAGAAAACAAATGTAGACTAACGGTAAAACTGTATGACACAACTCTTTCTAAGGGTTTCTTTTAAGGAGATGGCAGAATCCCACTTTGAAGAGTGGCGTCTGGGGTCTTAAATGCTAGCAAGCAGCCATCTAAGATGCATCAATTGGTTTCAACCCACCTGGATCAAAGAAGAATGAAGAACACCAAGGACACAAGGTAGCTACGCGCCCAAGAGACAGAAAGGGCCACATGAACCAGAGACTACATCATCCTGAGAGCAAAAGAACTACATGGTGCCCAGCTACAACGGATGACTGCCCTGACAGGGAACACAACAGGGAACCCCTGAGGGAGCAGGAGAGTAGTGGGATGCAGACCCCAAATCCTCATAAAACCATACTTAATGGTCTGCCTGAGACTGGAAGGACCCCAGCAGTCATGGCCCCCAGACCTTCTGTTGGCCCAGGACAGGAACCATTCCCAAAGCCAACTCTTCAGACATGGATTGGACTGGACAATGGGTTGGAGAGAGATGCTGGTGAGGACTGAGCTTCTTGGATCAGGTGGACACTTGAGACTATGTTGGCATCTCCTGCTTGGAGGGGAGATGAGAGGGAAGAGAGGGTTAGAAGCTGGTAAAATGGACACAAAAAGAGAGAGCAGAGGGAGAGAGCGGGCTGTCTTACTAGGGGGAGAGTAATTGGGACTTTGTAGCAAGGTGTATGTAAGTTTTTGTGTGAGGGACTGACTTGATTTGTAAACTTTCACTTAAAGCACAATAAAAATTATAAAAATAAAAGAAGAAGATGACAGAGAAGGCACTCCAAAGAAAGAAGACTGTGCTGATTAGTCTCTGTTTGCTGCCCCTAACCCACATACTCTCTGTATTTCTATGCCTTTCCTCTACCCTGGGTCCCTGAGCTCCAGCGGTGCCATCACTTGAGCTCCTCTGAACTTCAGTTGGATTCAGCCAATAGGAGGTGTTATGGATTGAACTATGTCCCCCCAAAATGTGTGTCATCTTGGATAGGCCAAGATTCCCAGTATTGTGTGGCTGTCTACCGTTTGGTGATCTAATGTGATTATCCTATGTGGTATAAATCCTAACCTCTATGATGTTAATGAGGCAGGATTAGAAGCTTCTATGTTATTGAGGCAGGACTCAATCTATAGGATTAAGTTGTATCTTGAGTAAATCTCTTGAGATACAAAATAGAGAGGTGAACAGTGAGGAGAAGGACCTTATTACCATAAAGCAAGAAGCTCCAGGGGCAGAGTATGTCCTTTGGATCCAAGGTCCCTGAGCTGAGAAGAATCTAGACCATAGGAAGACTGAAGCCAAGGACCTTCCCCTAGAACTGACACAGAGAGAAAGCCCTGGAGCTGGTGCTATGAATTTGGACTTCTAGCCTCCTAGACTATGAGAGAATAAATTTCTGATTGTTAAAGCTATCCACTTGTGGTATTTCTGTTATAGCAGCACTAGGTAACTAAGACAAGAGGCAACAGAAGGAGATCAGAGACCAAGAGGACAGCGGTTGGGCTGTGTTGCCCCAACCTCTTCCTAATTTGCCATAATTCTGGCAGTGTTTGTGTCCCTCTGTCCACAGCTCCTGTCTGGCAACTTCTCTTCCATGACTCTGCTCTTGTCAGGTTTCAGTAACCTTGTTCCCTCCCCTTGTTCTTCAGGCCTAAGGATAGTAATGGCTTTCTGCTGTGGCCAGTGTTTCCTACTCATCATCTGTGAGATTCAATAAAGCTCTCTAGAACTCTAGAGATGGTGCTTTTATTAAATGCTTTATAATTAAAGTCTTTGAGTGTACCATCTATTTCATGCTAAGACCATGTCTAATTAAAAATCTGAAAACAAAAAGTGGTCACTAATGACAATGATTGGGGCCCTTGTGATGCAGTGGTTAAGAGCTCAGCTGCAAACCAGAGGTTGGCAGTTCAAATCCATCAGCTGCTCCTTGGAAAACCTATGGGCAGTTCTACTATGTCCCATAGGGCCACTATGAGTTGGAATTGAATCAATGGCATTGGGTTAATGACAATGATAGAAAAGGTGTTATCAAATAGGAAGGAGGAATCAACAGTGTCAAATGTTGTACAAGGGGCAAATAGAAAGATGAATAGAAATCATTCAAATTGGCAATAAGGTCTTAGGTTCTTAATCCTGCTGTAACAGAAATACTACAAGTGAGGGGTTTCAAAGAACAGGTATTTATTTTCTCACAGTTTGTTGTTGTCATTGTTAGGTGCCCGAGTCAGTTCCAACTCACAGTGACCCTATGGACAATAGAATGAAACACTGCCCAATCCTGGGCCATCCTCACATTGGTATGCTTGAGCATTGTTGCAGCCACTGTGTCAATCCATTTCATTGAGGGTCTTCCTCTTTTATCCTGACCCTCTACCAAGCATGATGTTCTTCCCCAGAGACTGATCCCTTCTGATGACATGTCCAAAGTACATAAGATAAAGTCTTGCCATCCTCGCTTCTAAGGAGCATTCTAGCTGTATTTCTTCCAAGACGGATTTGTTCGTTCTTCTGGCAGTCCATGGTATATTCAATATTCTTCGCCAACGCCATAACTCAAAGACATCAATTCTACTTCATTCTTCTTTATTCATTGGCCAGCTTTTGCATGCATATGAAGGCAATTGAAAACACCATGGCTTGGGTCAGGCGCGCCTTAGTCCTCAAAGTGACATCTTTGCTTTTCAACACTAAAGAGATCTTTTGCAGCAAATTTGCCAAATGCGATTCGTCGATTGATTTCTTGGCAGCTACTTCCATGGGTGTTAATTGTGGATCCAAGTAAAATGAAATCTTGAATTTAATATTTTCTCCATTTATCGTGATGTTGCTTATTGGTCCAGTTGTGAAGATTTTTGTTTTCTTTATGTTGAGGTACAAATCATACTGTAGGCTGTAGCTTTGATCTTCTTCAGTAAGTACTTCAAGTCCTCTTCACTTTCAGCAAGCAAAGTTGTGTCATCTGCATATTGCAGGTTGTTAATGAGTCTTCCTCCAATCTTGATGCCACATTCCTCTTCATATAGTCCAGCTTCTCGGATTATTTGCTCAGCATACCGATTAAATACGTATGGTGAAATGATACAACCCTGACACACACCTTTCCTGACTTTAAACTATACAGTATCCTCTTGTTCTGTTCAAACAACTGCCTCTTGATCTATGTACAGGTTCCTCATGAGCACAATTAAGTGTTCTGGAATTCCCATTCTTTGTAGTGTTATCCACAATTTGTTATGATCCACATAGTTGAATGCTTTTGCATAGTCAATAAAACACAGGTAAACATCTTTCTGGTATTCTCTGCTTTCAGCCAAGATTCATCTGATGTCAGCAATGATATCCCTCACTACCACATCCTCTTCTGAATTTGGCTTGAATTTCTGGCAGTTCCCTGTCCATGTACTGCTGTAACCGCTTTTGAATGATCTTCAGCAAAATTTTACTTGGTGTGATATTAATGATATTGTTTGATAATTTCCAAATTCAGTTCTATAACCTTTCTTTGGAATAGGCACAAACATGGATCTCTTCCAGTCAGTTGGCCAGGTGCTGTCTTCCAAATTTCTTGACATAGATCAGTGAGCACCCTCAGCACTGCACCCATTTGCTGAAATATCTCAATTGATATTCCATCAATTCTGGAGCCTTGTTTTTCCCCAATGCCTTCAGTGCAGCATGGACTTCTCCCTTTAGTACCATCAATTCTTGATCATGTGCTACCTCCTGAAATGGGTGACTGTTGAACAATTCTTTTTGATACAGTGACTCTGTGTATTTCTTCTGTCTTCTTTTGATGCTTCTTGCATCGTTCAATATTTTGCCCATAGGATCCTTCAATATTGCAACTTGAGGCTTAAGTTTTTCTTCAGTTCCTTCAACTTGAAAAATGCCAAGAGTGTTCTTCCCTTTTGGTTTTCAGTCTCCAGGTCTTTGCATATTTCATTATAATACTTTATTTTGTCTTCTCGAGCTGCCCTTTGAAACCTTGGTTCAGCTCCTTCATCATTTCTTCTGTTCGCTTTAACTACTCTACATTTAAGAGCAACTTTCAGAGTCTCTTCTGACATCCATTTTGGTCTTTGTTTTCTGTATTTTTAATGACCCTTTGCTCTCTTCACGTATAATGTCCTCGATGTCATTCCACAACTCAGTGGTCTTCAGTCATTAGGGTTCATCACATCAAATGTATTCTGAAGATGGTCTCTAAAATCAGGTGGGATATGCTCAGTGTTGTATTTTGGCCCTCATGGACTCGCTCTAATTTTCTTCAACTTCGACTTGTAGTTTCAAAGGAGCAATTAATGGTCTGTTCCACTGTTGGCCCCCGGCCTTGTTCTGACTGATGATATTGAGCTTTTCCATTGTCTCTTTCCGCAGATGTAGTCAGTTTGATTCCTGTATTTTCCAGCTGCTGAGGTCCCTGTGTATAGTCTCTGCGTACATTGTTGAAAAAAGGTATTTGCAAGGAAGAAGTTGTTAGTCTTGTAAAATTCTATCACGTGATCTCTGGCATCATTTCTCCCAACAAGGCCGTATTCTCTAACTACTGACCCTTCTTCTTTGTTTCCAACTTTTGCATTCCAATCGTCGGTAATTATCAATGCACCTTCATTGCATATTTGACCAATTTCAGACTGCAGTAGTTGGTAAGAATCTTTCATTTCTTTCTCTTTGTTTTTAGTGGTTGTGCAGACATTTGAGTAATAGCCATATTACCTGGTCTCCGCTGTGGTGAAGGCATATGGATATTATCCTATCACTGACAGTGTCATATTTTAGGATACATCTTGAAATGCTCTTTTTATTTTGATGTGTAGGATTGTTAGTTTCCTTTGTGGTTACCTTAATATTTACCCCTATTTTTCTAAGTTTAAACCAATCTTTTATTTCTTTATATCACCTTGACTTCCTATCCATATGAAAGATCTATGACTACATTTTTTAGTCCCTCTTTTTTATCTGATGTTGTCATCTTTTACATATTGGTGTCCCTGTTTCCCTATTTTCAGTGTTTTAGCTTTGATTTATTTTTGTAACTTCCCTATTTGGGTTGATATCTTGTTGCTCTGTCTTGTATTCTAGTCTTGGATTGTTATCTGATGTTACTGATTTTCTACTGGAGGACTCCCTTTAGTATTTCTTGTAATTTTGGTTTCGTTCTTGCAAATTCCCTAAACTTCTGTTTATCTGGAAATGCCCTAATTTCACCATCATATTTTAGAGACAGTTTTGCTGGATATATAATTCTTGGCTGGCAATTTTTTTCCTTCAAGACTTTATATATGTCATCCCAATTGCCTTCTTGCCTGCATGGTTTCTGCTGAGTAGTCTGAGCTTAGTCTTATTGACTCTCCATTGTAGACGATTTTTCGTTTATCCCTGCCTGCTCTTAAAATTCTCTTTTTATCTTTAGTTTTGGCAAGTTTGATTATAATATGTCTTGGTGACTTTCTTTTGGGGTCTATCTTGTGTGGAGTTTGATAAGCATCTTGGATAGATATCTTCTTGTCTTTCATGATATCAGGGAAGTTTTCTGCCAAAAAATCTTCAACAATTGGCTCTGTATTTTCTGTTATCTCCCCCCTCCCGCCCCCGTTCTGGTACTCCAATCACTCGTAGGCTATTCCTCTTGATAGAGTCCCACATAATTCTTGGGTTTTCTTTATTATTATTATTATTCTTTTATCTGATTTTTCTACAAATAAATTGGTATCAAGTGCTTTATCTTTAATCTCACTAATTCTGACTTCCATTGCCTCTATTCTGCTCCTACGACTTTCTGTTGAGTTGTCTAATTCTGAAATCTTATTGTTCATCTTCTGGATTTGTTTGCTGTCTCTGTAGATTCTTGCAGCCTGTTAAATTTGTCATTATGCTCTTCTATAATCTTCTGAAGTTCCTCTATTGCTTTGTCTGTGTGTTCCTTGGCTTGTTCTGAGTTTTGCCTGATCTCCTTCCTGATCTCTTGAAGAGCTCTGTATATTAATCTTTTGTATTCTACCTCTGGTAATTCCAGGAAATTCTCTTCCTCTAGATTTCTTGATTCTTTGTTTTGGGAGCTTGCTGAAGCCATCATGGTCTGCCTCTTTACGTGATTTGATATTGACTGTTGTCACCGAGCCATCAATAAGTTATTGTATTTTTTATGTTTGCTTACTGTGTCTTAGCTTCTGATTTTGTTTCATTTTATACGCCCAAATAGGCTGCTCATGTGAGCTAGCTTGATTATTGGTGCCTTTGAAGCTCTAACGTCCTGTCACCAGGTGGTTAGATCTGTTACTAGGTATGTGAGCCCAAGAGTCTGTTTACTTTCTGGTTTAGATTCAGCTCAGGTATCCAGGTAGTCGGTCACCAAGTGTGTGATGCAGACTCTCATCTACAGTCCTAGATAGGCAGGGGTGATTGGTGTAGGCACAGGTGTCTGGCTGTAATGGGGGTCACGCGCTGAGCAAGGCAGGGGCTGATGGCTGCCCCTGAGTGTCTGGAAGGAAATCATGCCTCTGTTCCACAGAGTGCGTAGGTGGGTGGGTTTTGCAGCTGGACTATGGGCACTCAGTGATGTTGGCTGTAAGGACTGGGGGGCCTCACTTACTCCTGGGCCCCCATCATGGGTGGCTAGGTGGCGTGGGTAGAGCCACCAGTCCTCAAGCCCCTGATATGGGTAGGCGAGGATCGTGCTTAATGGGCAGAGAGGTGTCAAATGTCACAAACTTACCACTCCACAATATAGCTGACACAGCTAAAGTTGGGCTTCTTGTATATAATGTGTTGTACTGTGCTAATGAGGGCCTGCGCTGTCGAAATGGTCCCATACATGTCTACGCAGGAGTGAAAGGCATTTAAAGTCTGTGTACCCCTTACGCCTGTGCCTAGGCAAAGGAGCTGTGCCTGCCCTAAGTTTCCAGCTTAGGGGAGCTGGCAGATTATTTTTTCCTGTTTGTTAATTTGTTCCCTCTCCAAGGCCAGGAGAATGGCTCAGGATGCACGATGGATCCTACTTCCAGCCCAAGAGACGAAGCAATCTCTGAAGCCAGCCTAGGACCCAGTGCAGAGTGCGGAGGGGGCAGGTAAATGGGAGAGAGGTTTTTCCCAAAGGGGTGTTTTTTGATCCACTTAGTAGGTTAGACGCATGTAGTTATCTTTTGCCGACCGAGTGCCGCTTTTCAGTTGTTCTGGAGGTTGCGATTGAGTGCCACTTTTCACTGGTTCTGGAGGTCTGAGCCAACTTTCCACCACTTGGTCTCTCCCAATGTGGAAAACATGTCATGAGCACCACTGCTTGCCTCACCACACCCAGCCAATCCAGCCTGCAGGGTGCCAGTTTCTGCTGGATCAGGTCTGGCAACTCCTCACTCCCTCCCCCTGCCACTGAGTCCAATTCCTCAACTTTGCCTTTGATGTTTAGGGCTCCTAGATTGTCATATATGATTGATTCACTTTTTTTTTTTTTCAGGTCTTTATTGTAAGAGGGACCACAGGAAGCTTCTGACTACTCTGCCATCTTGGATCCGCCACTCTTGAAATGTTCTTTTTAACAATGAATGTGACACCATTCCTCTTCAATTAGTCATTCCTAGCATAGTAGACCATATGATTATCTGATTCAAAATGGCCAATACCATTCCAGTTTGGCTCATTAGTGCCTAGGACATCGATCTTTACATGTTCTATTTCATTTTTGATGACTTCCAATTTTCCTAGATTCATTCTTTGTACATTCCATGTTCAGGTTATTAATGGATGTTTGCAGCTGTTTTTTCTTGTTTTGAGTCATGCCATATCAGCAAATGATGGTCCCAAAAGTTTGGCTCCATCCATGTTATTAAGGTCAACTCCACTTTGAGGAGGCAGCTCTCCTCCAGCTGTAGTTTGAGCGTCTTCCAATCTGAGGGTCTCATCTTCTGGCACTATATCAGACAATGTTCCACTGCTATTCATAAGGTTTTCGTTGGCCAATTTTTTCAGAAGTAGACTGCCAGGTCCTTCTTCCTACTCTGTCTTAGTCTGGAAGCTCTTCTGAAACCTGTCCATCACGTGTAGATTAAAAATCTGAATTCAGGGCATTGGCTATAGGGAAAGGCTCTCTCTCTCTGTTGGCTCTGGGGGAGGATCCTTGTTTCTTTCAGGTTCTGTAGCCCTGGCATTCTTCGGTTCCATGGCAATTTCATGTGGCATCTATCTTCCCCAGTGTGTGCTCTGAGTCTACACTGTGACTTATAATTTAGAAGTGATTAGGATGAGGAAACACCCTTCACCCACTGCCACTGTAGTTGAGTCAATTCCGACTCATAGCAACCCTGTAGGACAGAGTGGAACTGCCCCCATAAGGTTTCTAAGGCTGTAAATCTTTACGGAAGAAAACTGCTGCATCTTTCTCCCACAGAGCAGCTGGTGGATTTGAACTGCCTATCTTTCAGTTAGCAACCCAGTGCTTTAACCATGGACATGCCCTACACTGCTGATATAGTCTCATTAATATAACAAAGAAAACACTGTTTCCAAACAGAACTACACCTACATCTATGATTCCAACACATATTTTGAAGACACAATTCAATCCATAAAAATAATATTTAAGAGAACAGTTTCAAGAGTACAGGAACAAAAGTCAGCTTACATCTAATAAAGGAGAACTTAAAGGAAGAGAGCGCGGAAGGTAAGGCAGCAAGTGGAGACAAACCTTTTAGTAACTCTGGCAGTTAAGGAATGTACTTTCTTCTTAAAATTCCTCAATGGACTGATCTGCTTTTCGGTTGACTGAATACCTAGGAGGCACTGCAGTAATTAGTTTCCAAATAAGAATTATTATTTGATGCATTTCTGTCTTGAAAATTATAGGCACACTTACCTTCCCCTGCACCCTAGAAAAGCCAACATATAAACAAAAAATGCTCATAAAAACCAAGGAGAGCTTGGAGCTAGAAGCATACCCAAAGACCTACAGGGAACACTGAGAGCTGAAGCCTCAGGACGGAGGAGCCAGAGGCAAATTTCCCAGTAGTCAGAACACTGGAGCAATACAATTGAGAAATAATAGTCCTTACAACACTAAGGAGGGGGAGACACTGAGCCTGAAGCACTCACTCTGAGGAAAAACTCAAGGGAAGCACCCCTTGGTTACCAGAAAAAAGCTTTCCTAAGTTGGGCCTGTGCGATCACTACAGTTTAAAATCAAGCATGACCTCACAAAGATCATCAAACTACAGAAGAGGACAAATAACTATAGGTGATTACCAACAGAAATAAGAGACAATAGACTTAAAACACCAAGTACTGAAGTTGTTGGACATAACATTTACTGAACAACATGTATGGAATATCTAAAAAAATAAAGGATGTGATTGTAAAGATTAGACTATAGCAAGAAACTAGTATAAATGAAAAAATGTGGAACAAAATACATGTAATTGTTGAGATAAGAAATATAATAAATAGACTAAAGAGTAGATTAGACACAGCTGAAGAGAGATTTAATGAGCTGGATAAAATGTCAAAGCAAATATTCAGTTGGAAGCAGAGACAAAATAATGGGAAATACAGAAGAATGAGTAACATAAACAGGAATATATATATATACACATATACATAGACCATATACTAGGAGATGAGAGAAAGAACATGGCAGAAATAAAATTTTAATAATAGCTAGAAGCTTTCCAAAACACATGAAAGTCATCAACCATATATTTAAGAAGCACTAAAAACATCACGCAAGATAGACAGATAGATGGATTCAGACCTAGACACATCAGAGCAAAACTGCTGGAATCCAAAAATGAAAATAAAATCTTAAAAGTAGCCAGAAACTCAAAATGGATCAAAGACCCTGCACCCTAGAAAAGCCAACATATAAACAAAAAAATGCTCATAAATATAAAATCTAAAACTATAAAATTCCTGGGAGAAAACTAAGGGACCTAATCATTTGTAAAAATAAGATAAAACACATAACAACAAATGCATGAATAGAAGACGACAAAATAGATGAACGGGACGACCTCATAAGAATTAAAAACTTATGCTCATCAAAAGACTTTGCCGAAAGAGTAAAGAGAGAATCTACAGACTGCAGAAAAAGATCTTCAAAAATGATGTATCCAATAAGGGTCTAATCTCTAAAATGTATTGAAAACTTCAACAACTCAGCAACAAAAAGACAAACCACCCAATAAAAAAAATGGGCAAAAGACATGAACAAAACCTTTACCAAAGAGGACATCCAAACAGTCAATGAACACATGAAAAGATGCTCACAATCATTAGCCATTCGAAAGAGGCAAATCAAAACTACAATGAGATATCATCTCACCCCTGTTAAAATGGCGCTGGAAAAAAAAAAAAGATAGCAACAAATGTTGGTAAGGATGTGGGGAGATTGGAACCCTTATCCATTCACATTGACTATGAAATGGTACGACCACTATGGAAAACAGTATGGTGCTTCCTCAAAAAACTAGAGATAGAACTACCCTATGATCCAGCCATCACCTCCTAGATATATACCCAAGAGACCTAAAAGTAGTGACATCAACAGATATATGCATACCTATGTTCATTGCAGTTTTATCCACAACAGCAAAAAAATGGTAACAAAGCGCCCATCAGCAGATGAATGGATAAGCAAAATGTGATACCTACATGCAATGGAATACAATGCAACCACAAAAAACAATGATGAGTGTGTGAAAAATATGATAATATGGATGGACCTGGAGGGCATAAGGCTAAGTGAAATAAGTCAAGCACATAGGGACAAATATTCTATGATCCCTTCTTCATGAGAAGACAAGAACAGACATATATAAAGAGTTCAAAGTTCATTGGTGGTTACCAGGGGAGGAGGGGAGGGATGGGAAAGCATGCTGTAGATCATAGATACTTGTTATTTTTGGTGATGGTGAAACTGGTACCAAATGTGGGTGTAGCAAGTACAGCATGACCAAAGTAAATGATGTTGCTGAGAAGCACTTATGAGAAAAAGATGCCTGTACTAAACAATTTGCCATATATAAGAGGGCAACGACTCCAACAAAGATCAAAAACGAGTCTAGGATTACATATGGATAGGTATAGGCATATACATATATGGGTAAGTACAAGTGTATACATATGTGAGAAGAGATAGAAGTATCTATATACATCTGTAAATACAGATACATGTGGACAGGCACATATGTTCATTGAAGACACAACTGCATATACTCCTTCAAAACCCAAAAAAACCCAGTGCCTTATACTCCCTAGACATAACCAAACACCTTTTCAGATTGGTTTTCTGGGGTTGAAAGCTTAGGACCATAGTCTAATAGGACAACTCAGTCAATTGGCATAACGTAGTTCACAAAGTTCATGTTCTGCACGCTAGTGAGTACTGCCTGGGGTCTTAAAAGCTTGCGAGCAGCCATCTAAGATACAACTATTGATCTCTGCTCGTCAGGAGCAAAAGAGTAAGAAGGTAACCAAAATCTCAGAAAAGAAACAAGTCTACAAGGCTGATAGCCTACATGAGCCACAAGACCAGAAGAACTAGATGGTGCTTGGTTACCACCACTGACTGATCTGACCAGGATTAAATAGACGGTCCCGGTTAGAATGGGAGAAAAATGCAGAACAAAACTTCAGTTCTTAAAAAAGACCAGACTAACTGGACCAGCTGAGACCAGGGGACTTCTGAGACTATCACCCTGAGATACTCTTTAAATCTCGAACCAAAACTATCCCCCACGATCATCTTTTAGCAGAGAAGCAGAGTGACACACAAAATAAAGGGTATTACTCATTAGATCGGTGCTCTACTAGCCATCTGTGTGAGTCCAAAAGGTCAACATTTAATCCATAGTAAAGATGAGAGAAGGTAAGGGGGCACGGAAACTAGAGTACTGCAAATGGAACAACCAGAACACAATTAAACAGAATGTTAACACAATATGAAAAATGTAACTAATGACATCGATCAGGAACCTAACTTGCTGTGTAAACTTTCACCAAAAACACAATAAAATATTATTAAAAAAAAAAAGTGTCCAGGAGAAATGACAATCTATCTTCAAAGAAGTAAAAGAGAATGGTAGCTAATGTCTCGAGAAGAATGATAAAATTTGGAACACGACACGAAATCTTCAAGGGACTGAAAGCATATAGCTGTCAACCTATAATTCTATACCAAGTAAAAATAATCTTTAAGAATGAAGCTAAAAATAATGATTTTTAAAAGATAATCAAAAACCGAGAGAATTCATCACCAGCAGACCTGTACTACAGGCAATTCTAAAGGAAGTTCCTTGGAAAGAAGAAATGTGGTCCCAAAAATGCAAGAATGAATGAAGTGCAAGGAAAATGGTAAGTATTTGAGTATAAATAAATGAATATTGATCGTTTAAAAGAAAAATAATATCTTATGGTGTTTTAAATACACAGATATTCTTTTTTAATGCAAAATAAGTAGAAAAAAAATTAGTATAGAGGGGATTAAAAAGAGTTAAAAGGTCCTAAGGTTCTTGCATTTTCCAGGAAGAGACCTGAAGTGTCAATTAAGAAAAGATTTTGGTGAGTGAAGAATGCAAGTCATAATCTCTAAGGAACCACTAAAAGAATAAGGAAAGATCATACAGCTTTCAAGCTACTGAAGGCGAAATGAAATAAGTTAAAGATTAAAAAGGAGGCAAGAAAGGACAGGAAAGGAACAGAGAAGAGGAGGGACAAATAGGAAGCAAATAACCTGTTTCCAAGAGACAAGCTAACACGGAAAGATACGGAGGGATTGAAAGTAAAAGGAAGGAAAAAAGACATACCTTGCAAACACTAATTAAAAGAAGGCTGATATAACTATATTGGTAACAAAGTTGTCCTTAAGTTAAAAAAAATTTACTAACAATGAAGGAGGAAACTAACGATAAAGGGTTCAATTCATATGGAAGATATAACTATTTTACGTTTCCATGCAACTAACATTAGTTCAAGTTTTTTTATTGTGATAAATATGTAGGTAACTAAACATTTGCCGTTTCAACCATCTTCACCTGTAACATTCAATGACATAATTGAGTTCATGAGATTGTTCAACCATCACCATTAACCATTCTTGAAACTTCAATTTTTATTAAGCTAAAATTGACAGGGCTAAAAGACCAAATACCTAAATCTAAAACTTCAGAGATTTTTTTAACATCCCTCTATGAGTAACCAATAAAATGAGCAGGATACTATAAACCAGTATGGGCACACACAAGATGACTAGCACATTTATCAAACTTGACCAAGTGAACATGTACAGAACACCACACCTAAAAACTAAAGAATACATGTTCTTTAAAAGTGACATGGAATAATTACAAAAAATATATATCATGGACTATAAAGCAAGCCTTAACAAATGTCAATGCAATTAAGCCAGAGAGGAAAAAGGAAAAGATAATTTTTTTAAAAAATCACCATAGGGTTTCAATTTTAAAGAAATATGTTTCTAAATTAACCATGGGTCAAAATAAAAATCACAAAGAAAATTAGAAAATATTTTGATGTGAATAAAATACTTTATTCACCTCATTAAAAAAAATTGTATTCAGTCCTTAAATACTTTAGCTCAAAACTCTAAGGATATATTTAAAGCCACACATAGAAGGAAATTTTCAGCTCCTACTGCATATACTAAACCCACTGCCGAATAGGAAAAAGACTGGAAATCAAGGAGCTAGAAAACATTTCAAGAATTCAGGAAAAGAACAGCAAATTAAACTCAAACAAAGAAAAGAAGGAAAATAATAAATATAAAACCCAAAATCCATTGCTCTTGAGTCGATTCCAACTCATGGTGACCCTACAGGACAGGGCACAAGAGCCCCATAGGGTTTCCAAGGAGTGCGTGGTGGATTCGAACTGCTGACCTTTTGGTTAGCAGCCGTAACTCTTAACCACTATGCCACCAGGGTTTCCAATAATAAATATAAGAACAGAAATTGATGAAATGTAGAAAGTACATTAGATATTTCTCCAAAAAAGATAACATTAATAGCCAGCAAGCACATGAAAAAAAAATGTTAAACGTCATTATTGTGTTATTGTTAGGTGCCCTGAAGTTGGTTTCAACTCACAGTGACCTTACGTACAACAGAACAAAAAACACTGCCTGGTCCTGCGCCATCCTCACACTCATTATTATGCTTGAGCCCACTGATGCAGTCACTATGTCAACTCATCCTGTTGAGAGTCTTCCTCTTTTTTGCTGACCTCTACGTCACCAAGCATAATGTTCTTCTCCAGGGACTGGTCCCTCCTGATAATGTGTCTGAAGTATGTAAGAAGAAGCCTCTCCATCCTTGCTTCTAAAGAGCATTGTGGTTGTACTTCTTCCAAGACAGATTTGTTCCTTCTTCTGGCAGTCCATGGTATATTCAATATTCTTTGCCAATACCACAATACAAAGGCATCAATTCTTCTTCGGTCTTCTTTATTCATTGTCCAACTTACATATGCATATGAGGCAACTGAAAACGCTATGTCTTGAGTCAGGTACGCTATCGTCCTTAAAGTGACATCTTTGCTTTTTAACACTTTAAAGAGGTCTTTCACAGCAGATTTGTCCAATGTGATACATCCTTTGATTTTTTGACTGCTGCTTCCATGGGCATTGATTGTGGATCAAAATAAAATGAAATCCTTTACAACTTCAATCTTTTCTCCGTTTATCATGATATTGCTTATTGGTCCAGTTGTGAGGATTTTTGTTTTCTTTATGTTGAGCTGTAATCCATAAGGCTGTGGTCTTTGATCTTCATGAGTAAGTGCCTTAAGTCCTCTTCACTTTCAGAAAGCAAGGTTTTGTCATCTGTATATCCAAGTGGTTAATGAGTTTTCCTCCAATCCTGACACCCCATTCTTCTTCATACAGTCCAGCTTCCTGGATTATTTGCTCAGCATACAGATTGAATAAGTATGGTGAAAGGAAACAACATTGACACACACTTCCCTGACTTTAAACCACTCAGTATCCCCTTGTTCCATTCGAAAGACTGCTTCTTGGTCCATGTACAGGTTCTTCATGAGCAGAATTAATTGTTCTGTAATTCCCATTCTTTACAATGCTATTCATAATTTGTTGCGATCCACACAGTCGAATGCCTTTGCATAATCAATAAAATACATCCTCCTGGTATTCTCTGCTTTCAGCCAGGATCCATATGACATCAGCAATGATATCCCTTATACTGCGTCCTCTTCTGAATCCTGCTTGAATTTCTGGCAGTTCCCTATCCATGTACCGCTACAACTGCTTTTGAATGATCTTCAGCAAATTTTACTTGTGCGTGATATTGACGATATCATAAGATAATTTACACATTCTGTTGGATGACCTTTCTGTGGAATGGGCACAAATATGGAACTCTTCTACTCAGTGGGCCAGGTAGCTGTCTTCCAAATTTCTTGGCATAGATGAGTGAGCACCTCCAGCAATGCATCCATTTGTGGAAACATCTCAGTTGATAATCTATCAATTCCTGGAGCCTTGTTTTTCACCAATGCCTTCAGTGCAGCTTGGACTTCTCCCCTCAATGCCATTGGTTCTTAATCATACGCTGCCTTCTGAAATGACCAATTCTTTTTGGTACAGTGACTGTGTATTCCTTCCATTTTCTTTTGATGCTTCCTGAGTATTCAATATTTTGCTGTAGAGTTCTTTGATGTTGCATCTTGAGGCTTGAATCTTTTCTTCAGTTCTTTCAGCTCAAGAAATGCCAAGCCTCTTCTTCCCTTTTGGTTTTCTGTCTTCAGGTCTTTGCACGTTTCATTATAATACTTTACTTTGTATTTTTGAGCCACGCTTTGAAATCTTCCATTCAGCTCTTTTACTTCTTCATTTCTTCCTTTCGCTTTAGCTACTCTATATTTAAGAACAACTTTCAGAGTCTCTCCTGACATCCATTTTGGTCTTTTCTGTCTTTTTAATGACCCTTTGCTCTCTTCATGTATGATGTCCTGATGTCATTCCACAACTCGTCTGGTCTTCGGTCATTAGTGTTCAACACATCAAATGAATTCTTGAGATGGTCTCTAAATTCAGGTGGGATATACTCAAGGTTGTACTTTGGCTCTTGTGGACTTGTTCTAATTTTCTTCAGCTTCAACTTGATCTTTCATAGGCGCAATTGATGGTCTGCTTCACAGTTGGCTCCTGGCCTTGTTCTGACTGATTGTATCGAGCTTTTCCATTGTCTCTTTTCACAGATGTAGTTGGTTTGATTCCTGTGTATTCCATCTGGTAAGATCCACATGTACAGTCGCCATTTATGTTAGTGGAAAAAGGTATTTGCAATGAAGAAGTCGTTGGTCTTGTAAAATTCTATCATGCGATCTCTGGCATTGTTTCTATCACCAGGACCAAATTTTCCAACTTTCAATCCATTTTTGTCTCTGACTTGTGCATTCCAATTGCCAGTAATTATCAATGTGTCTTGATTACATGTTTGATCAATTTCACACTGCAGAAGCTGGTAAAAATCTTCAATATCCTCACCTTTGGCCTTAGCGGTTGGTGTGTAACTTTGAATAATAATTGTATTAACTGTTCTTCCTTGTAGGCATGTGGATATTATCCTATCACTGACAGTGTTGTACTTCAGGATAGATCTTGAAATGTTCTTTTTGATGAAGAACGTGATGCCATTCATCTTCAATTTGTCATTCCCAGCAGAGTTGGCCATATGATTGTCTGATTCAAAATGGCTAATGCCAGTCCACTTCAGCTCACTAATGCCTAGGATATCTATCTTCAGGAGTTCCATTTCATTTTTGACAACTTCCAGTTTTCCTAGATTCATACTTCGTACATTCCATGTTTCAATTATTAATGGATGTTTGCAGCTTTTTCTTCTCATTTTGAGTTGTGCCACATGAGCAAATGAAGGACCTGAAAGCTTGACTCCATCCATGTCATTAAGGTCGACTCCACTTTGAGGAGGCAGCTCTTCTTCAGTGGTGTTTTGAGTGCCTTCCAACCTGAGGGGCTCATCTTCTGGTATTACATCAGAGAATGTTCTGCTACTATTCATAAGTTTTCCCTGGACAATTTTTTCAGAAGTAGACTGCCAGGTCCTTCTTAGTCTGTCTTAGTCTGGAACCTCAGCTAAAATCTGTCCACCAACGGTGATCCTGCTGGTATTTGAAATACTAGTGGTAAAGCTTCCAGCATCACAGCAACATACAAGCCACCACAGTACAACATACAGACAAACATGTGGTATCTATCATCATTAGTCATTATAAAACCTGTTGCCATTGAGTAGATTCTGACTCATAGTGACCCATTAGTCATTAGGGAAATGGAAATCAAAACCACAATGAGATCTATTTCTTACCCACTAGGATCACTAGCATCAGAAAAATGGAAAATAACAAGTATTGGCTAGGATGTTGAGAAATTAGAACCCTCATCGATTGCTGGTAGGAATATAAAATGGTGCCGCTGCTGTATCAAATGTTTTGGTGGTCCCTCAAAATATTAAACATAGAATTACCTATGACTCAGCAATTCTACTTCTAGATATATGCCCAAAAGACTTGAAAGCAGGGACTCAAACAGATAAGTATACAACAATGTTCATTGGAACATTATTTACAGTAGCTAAATGGTAGAAACAATTCAAGTGTCGATCAGCAGATGAACGAATAAACAAAATTTGGTACGTACAAAGGAATATTATTAAACCATAAGAGAAATAAAGTTCTGATACACATTATGATATAGATGAACCTTGAAAATATTCAGACCTTGAAAAAAGTCAGACTCAAAGGACAAATACTATATGATTCTACCTACATGAAATATCTAGACCAGGAAATGCATAGACACAAAAATTTATCAGTGGTTACTAGGGGGTAGAAGGGGGAAGAATAGGGAGTTATTGCTTAAGAGGTACTGGGTACTGTACCCCCTGGGTAGTGAATAAGCCAAACCTGTTGCTGTCATGTCGATTCCAACTCATAGTGACCTTATAGAACAGGGTAGAACTGTCCCATAGGGTTTCCAAGGAGCAGCTGGTGGATTCAAACTGTCAACCTTTTGGTTAATTTTGAAAATGAGTAGTGGTGATGGTGCATAGCCTAGTGAATGTGTTAATGTCACTGAATTTTACACTTAAGACTGGTTGAAATAGGAAATTTTTTGTGATATGTATTTACCACAAAAAAAAATTGAGGAAATCAACTACACAAATTGTTGGCTTTTTGATAAGACAGAACACGATAAATGTCAGATATGAAAATGGAGACATCACTACAAATCCTATTACACCATTTACAAACCGTAAGACGAGTCCAGAATGTGGAATATTCTACAAGAAAACTGGCCTATGCTCTACAAAAAGTCAATGTCATGACATGCAAATATCATGTGTGAGGGGAGGGAAACAGTTTCAGATGAAAAGAGACTCAAGAAGCAGATTAGTCAAATACAAGGTGTGAACATTAATTGGGTCCCGACTAGAAGAAAAAAAAAATCTACAGAAGACATTTTGGAGACAAGGAAAATAATTTTGAATGCAGACTGTGTAATGTTTAAGACTGTATGTCAAATTGGCTGGGCCATGATCCTCAGTGTTTACATGTGATCACTCCCATGATTGAATCTGCTGTGAGCAGCCAGTTGAAAGGGAGTTTCCTTGTGGGTGTGGACTGCATTCAAATACAAGCAGATGTTCTGGCTCTTTTGCTCCCTCTGGATCCTGCACTGCCTCCCTGTTGGTCTGACCTCTGGCTCTTGGGACTTGAGCTATCAGCTTATCTGCAGATCTTGGAATTCGTCAACCTTCACAGCCTAAGCATGGGAGTCCTGCTCTCTGACCTGCCAATCTTGGGTTCGTCAGCCCCTGCATCTATGTGAATTGAGAGAAGCTTCTATCCTGATACACAGACTTGGGATATTTCAGCCTCTACAAGTACGTGAGCCATTTCCTTGATATAAATCTCTCTGTATATATATTTATAGGCTTTACTGGTTTTGTTCTCTAGAGAACCCAGCCTAAGACAGACTGGGTATCAGATGACAATAATTATCTTAGATGTGATACTGATATTATGACTGTACAGGAGAATGTTCTTACCCTTGAGATTCCTGTTGAAATATTTAGGAAAGAAATGACATAATATCTGCACCCTACTTGTTATTTGCTTAAAAACAACAAATATGTATTAAAAAAGTTAAGTAAATATGAAAAAATGTCAGTTTTTTACCCTGGCTATGAGATATGCCTGTGGTCATTATAATACTTCTTCAACTTTTTTCTGTGTATATAAATTTTCAATTAGCAAATCAAATTCAGTAATGGATAAAAAGCATTATACAGCATGAGTAAATGGAGTGTTTTCCAGGTATTCAAGGCTGATTTAACATTATAAAATCAATCAGTGTAATCTGCCATATCAACAAGCTAAAGAAGAAAAATCATATTATCATATCAGTTGATGTAGAAAAAGCATTTGACAAAATCCAACCACCATTCATTGTAACAAACAAACAACAAAGAACCCTCATCAAACTAACAATAGAGAGAAAATTACTTAACTTTATAAAGAGCATCTACAAAAAACTACAGTTAACATCATACTTAATGGTAAAGACTGAATGCCTTCCTCCTAAGATCAGGAACAAGGCAAAAATGTTCTCATCACTCTTTTCAAAATAGTACTGGATGTTCTAGTGACTGCAATAAGGCAAGGAAAAGAAAAAAAGCACACAGACTGGAAGGGAACAAACAACCATCCCTATCTGCATATAACATGATTGTCTACATAGCAAATCCCAAGGACTCTGGGGGGAAAAAAAAAACCCTTTCCACCTAATAAGTGAGTTCAGAAAGGAAACAAGATAAACATACAAAAATAATTGCATTTCTGTGTACTAATAACGAGTAGGGTCCCAGGTGGCACAGTGGGTAAGAGCTATGGCTGCTAAACAAAAGGTCGGCAATTCAAATCCACCATCTGTCCTATAGGGTCGTTATGAGTCGGAATCGACTTGACAGCAACAAGTAACATGTATGTAAGGCAATAACGAGACTGTGGTAACTGAAATAAAAAATACAATACCATGTATAATCACTCTTGAGAAAATGAAATATTAGGAATACACCAAAAAAAGCATGTACAGAATTTGTATGCTAAAATTATAAACTGTGGATAAAAGACATCGAAGGCTTAAGTAAATGGAGAAATATACTATGTTCATGAACTGGAAGACTCAACATAGTAAAGATGTCAATTCTTCCCAAACTGATCCGTAAATTTAATGCAGTTCCTATCAAAATCCCAGCAAGCTTTTTTTATAGACATGGAAAAGTTTGTTCTAAAATTTATATGAAAAGGCACAGGCCTAGAATAGCGAAAATGATATTGTCAAAGAAAAATAATGTGGGAGTAATCACTCTATTTGATATTAAGGCTTATTACATAGTTGCAGTATTCAAGACAGTGTGGCATTGGTAATGGAATACACACATAGATCAGTGGAACAATTCAGTAGAGAACTCATAACAGATCCACACACATATACCCAACTGATTTTTGACAAAGGTGCAAAATCTACTCAATGGAGGAAGGATATTTTTTTCAAAAATGGTGTTGGAGCAATTGGGCATTGATAGGCCAAAAAACTGAACCTTAACATAAGCCTCACACCTCATACAAACATTTACTCAAAAATGGTCACGGGCTTAAATGTAAAACTATATAACTTTTAGGGAAAAAGAATAGGAGAAAATTTTCAGAATCTAGGGGTAGGCAAAGAATTCTTAGATCTGAAACCACAAGTATAACCCATAAAAGAAAAAACTGATAAATTGGGCCTCGTCAAAATTAAAAACTTTTACTCTGTGAAAGCCATATAAAAAGGATGAAATGACATGTTAGAGATGGGGAGAAAATATTTATAAGTCACATATTCTTCAAAGGACTTTTATCTAGAATATATAAAGAACTGTCAAAATTCAATAGCAAGAAAGCAAAAATCCAATTAGGAAATGAGCAAAAGACACGAAAAGACATTTCATCAAAGCTGATGTTCAGATGACAAAAAAGCATGAAACATGAAAACATATTCAACACCACTAGCCATTAAAAAAAAAACAAAAACAAACCAAACCCATTGCCATCAAGTTGATTCTGATTCATAAGCAACCTGACAGGACAGAGTAGAACTGCCCCATAAGGTTTTCAAGGAGCAGCTGGTGGATTTGAACTGCCGACCTTTTGGTTAGCAGCCATAGCTCTTAATCACATGAAAAGTAAAACCACAATAGATATCAATAACCACATTCCAGAATGGTTAAACTAAAAAAGAGTGACAATTCTAAATGTTGGCAAGGACGCAAAGAACCTGGATCATGCATACATTTCTGGTGGGAATGGAAAATGATACACTCACTTTGGAAAACATTTTGCAGCTTCTTATAAAACGAAACACACAATTACCATATGACTCAGCAATTGCACTACTGGGCACCTATTCCAGAGGAATGTAAACTTTTGTTGCCACGAAAACCCATACATAAATGTTTATAGCAGCTTATTTGTGATAGCCCAAAACAACCCAAAAGTACTTGAGCAGGCAAATGGGTAAACATACTGTGGTACATCCACACCATGGAATACTGCTCAGCAATCAAAGGAACAAATTATTCATCATGTAACAAATTGGATGTATTTCCAGGGAATTATGCTGAGTTAAAAAAAAGTTAATCTCAAAAGGTTACATACTGTATGCTCCCATGTATATAATACTTTTGAAATGACAACATTTTAGAAATGGATGACAGACTAGTGGTTGCCAGTGTTCAGGGATGGGACAGTGGGTGGAGGCGACTGTGCTTATAAAAGGACATCACGAGGGATCCTGCATCTGTATCTCGGCTGTCGTGGTAGATACATGAACCTTCGCATGTGATGATATTTTATAGAACTAAACATACACACGTAAAGAAATGAGTACAAGTAAAACTAGGGAAAAATGAATAAGATGGCTGGATTGTGTCTATATCAACAGCCTGCTTGTGATATCGCACTATAATTTTGCATGATGTTACCAATGGGACTAGCCGGGTAAAGGGTACACAGGTTGTCTCTGTATCATAGCTGTCTTACAACTGCATGTGAATCTGCAATTATCTCAACAAAAATTTCACTTAAAAAAATTGAAAAAGCTATAGGACACATGGAGAACTGGTGGCACAGTGGTTAAGAGCTACAGCTACTAACCAAAAGGTCGGCAGTTCAAATCCACCCGCTGCTCCTTGGAAACCCTATGGGGCAGTTCTACTCTGTCCTGTAGGGTCGTCACGAGTTGGAATTGACATGACGACAACAGGTTTTGTTTTGGTACAAGACATTTGGGGGATATTGCATATGTTCAAAACATTAGTAAGAGAAGAAATCGTTATTTCGTTACCATGATGATGGTATTACGGTAAAGTGGGAGATTATCCTTATTCTTAGAAGATGGATGGCGATATATTTAGTAGCAAAGTGTCATGATATAGACAATTTACTTTCAAACACTGGAAACAAAAAACTTTGTGTTTATACATCCACCTGTGTATGTCTTAGTCATCTAGTGTGCTATAACAGAAATACCAAAAGTGGATGGCTTTTACAAAGCAAGGTTTATTATCTCATAGTAAAATTGGCTAAAAGTCCAAATTCAGGGTGTCAGCTCCAGGGGACAGTTTTCTCTCTCTGTCAGCTATGGAGGAAGATTCCTTGTCATCAATCTCCCCCTGGTTGAGGAGCTTCTCAGTTGCAGGGTCCCCAGGTCCAAAGGACAGCTCTGCTCCTCATGCTGCTTTCTTGATGGTATGAGGTCCCCATTCTCTGCTTGATTCCCTTCCCTTTTATCTTTTGAAAGATAAAATGTGGTGCAGGTCACACCCCAGGGAAACTCCCTTCACATCGGATCAGGGATGTGACCTGGATAAGGGTAGCATTACAATCCCACCCTAATCCTCTTTAGCATAAAATTAAAATCACAAAATGGAGGACAACCACAGAATACTTGGAATCGTGGCCTCACCAAGCTGAGGCATATTTTTGGGGAGACACAATTCAATGCATGACATTCCACTCTTTGGCCCCACAAAAATCACATCTTCATAATAGGCAAAACATATTTATCCCGTCATTTTAGAATACAAGTTATCTGCTTCCAAAATACAATGGCAGGACAAGCACAAGCTAAACATTTCCATTACAAATGGGAGAAACTGGAGGAAAAGAGGGGATGATAGGCACCAAGCAAGTCAGGAGAATACATTACATTAGCCTTCAAGGCTCTGAAAATGATCCTCTGTTCTCTGAGACCATTCACACAATAGCCCTGCTCTCCAGACGCTCTCCAGATTCTGAGTGGAGGCTCCTCGGTCCTGGGCTCCAGCTCCACCTTCCAGGCCCACTGGGACAGCAACTCTGCTCCCCCCGCCCCCACTTTAGGTGCACCATTCTCCTAGTCCACCCTTAGAAACACCAGGGGCCATGGCTCCACCCTTTCAAACACCAGAGGTTCTGGCCATACCTTTTGAGACTGAGGAAGCTCGGCTTCTTGTGCTCATTGTCTCTTCAGCTTCTGGTTCCTGGTTTCTTGGCCTCTTGGCTCCTCTGGCCTCATGCCCGCATTTGCCCTGCCGGGGCAAGTGTTCCAAAGCTCTGTAGCTAAACCAATAAGTGCCCAGAGGCACCCCACTCCACCAGGAAGGCTCCTGCACACAGGCACTCAGCTCTCTCGCTCTGTGGGTTGGCTCCAGCGCTGTCTGTTGCTGGTCTCCTTGTTCTGCTAATGCTGCCAGATCGCTGCTGCTGCTGGCCGTCTGTCACTGCTGCTCCTCTATCTATTCACAGTTTGAAAACCTCTTCCACATTTTAGGTATCTGTTTCAAAAAACTTGGTGTGTTTGTGTATATACATTCATATGTGTGTGTACATATGTACGTGTGTGTGTATAGTACCATACACACATAGAGTGACAAGTCAAGAGAAATAAATATGACAATATGATAACAATAACTGGGTGTGTATTTTGTCATTTGTTCAACCTCTATTTTGAAATTTTCAAAAATACTTGGGAGAAAATCCCTGTAAATTTGGAAATTTTAAAAGTAGTTTATTTTTTGTTGTTGGTGCTGAGAATATACACAGCAAAAAATACAATTCAAGTCTCTACATGTATAATTCAGTGACATTGATTGCATTCTTCAGTTGTACAACCATCCTCACCCTCCTTTTCTGAGTTGTTCCTCCCCATTAATATAAACTCACTACCCTCTATGTTTCCTATCTCATCTTTAAAGCTGCTGTTGTCAATTTGATCTTGTATAGATAGATCTTACAAGAGCATAAGGCTCAAGGCAGACATTCTTTACTAATTAAGCCAAACTATTGTTTGGTTTTGGCATGTGAAAGCTGGACAATGAATAAGGAAGACCAAAGAAGAGTTGACGCCTTTGAATTGTGGTGTTGGCGAAGAATATTGAATATACCACGGATTGCCAAAAGAACCGACAAATCTGTCTTAGAAGAAGTACAACCAGGACGCTCCGCAGAAGCAAGGATGGCGAGACTGCGTCTTACATACTTTGGACATGTTGTCAGGAGGGATCAGTCCCTGGAGAAGGACATCATGTTTGGCAGAGTAAAGGGTCAGCGGAAAAGAGGAAGACCCTCAATGAGGTGGATTGACACAGTGGCTGCAACAATGAGCTCCAGCATAACAACGACTGTAAGGATGGCACAGGGCCGGGCAGTGTTTCGTTCTGTTGTGCATATGGTTGCTATGAGTCGGAATCGACTCGACAGCACCTAACAATAACAACAACATTGTTTGGTTTTAAGAAGACTTCAGGGGATATATTTGGTTTAAGGTTTAAAATATTATCTTAGGGCAATAATTTTGGGGGGTTATAGCTCCAGAAAGTCTGGAGTCCGTGAAAATCTGAAATTCTGTTCTACATTTTCCCCCTTTTGACCAGGATTTTTCTATAGACTCTTTAATCAAAATGTTCCACAATGGTAACAAGGAACCATCCAGTTCTGGTCTCATGGCAAAGGAGACAGTTGTTCATGGGAACAATTAGCCACACATTTCATTTCTTTCTCCTATTCCTGGCTCTCCTTCTTCATCTGTTGCACCAGGCAAATAAAGGTCAATTGCTGTGCCTTGGATGGCTGATTGCAAGATTTTAAGACCCCCACGCATTATGCAACCAACTAGGAGGCAGAAAAGAAGTACTAAGCCCATGATTAGGCCAATTAACTGAGATGTCCCAAGAAACCATGACCCTAAACCTTCAGACCAAGGAATGACATCCCATGAGTGTTTGGTTGTACATAAGCAACCTCAGCAGCTACTTTTTTTTTTTTTTTGTCATCGTGGTACATATAACTATCCTACAATGTTTGCCAATTCAACTTTTTACAGGTGTACAACTAACTGACAGCAATTACATTAATTGGTTATGCAACCCTACCCTTAATCAATGTGATTTTTCTAACACTAAACCAAAACTTAGTACTCTATAAACAATAACCCCTTTTTCCTCCTTCTTTTTGCCCCTCACAACCACTAATATGCTTTAAAGTTGTTAGTGGTTATTGTATGACCTCACTTATATAAAAAGATCAGAATAGGCAAATGTTTAGTTACCAAAGTTTAAATTTTAAATATTCATTTCTAAATAACACATGGGTAAAGAAGGAAATAATGAAAATGAAAAGGTACATAAAACAGAATAACAATTAAAACAATATATCAAACTGTGGAATGCAGTAAAAATGGTGCTTAAGGTTTAACGGAAATTTGTACATTTAGGTGTTTATATGAGAGAAGAAGACAGAAAATTAATGAGTTATTGCCCAAGTTAAGAAATTAGGAAAAGATCAACATGAAAGATAGTGGAGAGGAGATAACAAAAGAAAAAGCAGAAACAAAAAAAGAGAAATAATAGAGAGGATTAATTTAGCACAAAGATGAAGACTTTTTAAGTCTTCATCTTTGGGCTAAGTTAAGACTAACAAAATAGAACAAAAAAGATTGATCAAGGAAAAAGAAGAGAAAGTGAAAATAAACATTTTGTGATGTAGAAAGAGAAAATGCCAAATACAATTCTTTAAAAATTTAAAAAGGAGCATAAGAAACAACTTTAGACCAATAAATTCGGAAATTTAGTTGCATCTGACAAATGTATAGGGGCAGAAGTACGACTTGAAAAAATAATGGCCAAGAATTTTTCTAAACAATTGAGACAACAACCCATAGATTTAAGGAGCTCAGTGAACCTCAATCAGAAAAAATACAAAGAAAACCACATCTAGGTACATAATAATAAAATTGCTGAGAAAAATAAGGAGATAATCCTGAAAACAGTAGGAGGAAAAAAAACACACTATCTGTTGATAAGCAAAAATAAGACTTACACTTGTCTTTTCAATAGAAACTGTAGGAACCAGAACACAATGAAATGAAATCTTAAAAATGCTGTGGGGGAAATGTTATGGGACTCTGGAGGATGAAGACACTGAAGACACCTAATTAATTAGTACTTCACCAGGTAGCAGGCCACCCCCGGTCACCTCCCCACCATGTCACTCACTTCCTGTTTGTTGTTTTTCAGATCTTCCGGAGAGCCCTGGAAGAGTCCTGCTCTGATTGGCTAAGAGGAGCCTGACATGCGCAGAGCAGACCACGATGACTAACAAAGGACCGCGGGCTGCCAGCATGGTCCACAATGCAGGAGAAGTTATGTCAAAGAACCAAAAGACTCATGCCAAGGATCCAAAATCACCGGAAATGCATCGTCGACGATAATCGAGCCCATTTCAAAAGCTTTTGGTCCGTCGGCCACTTCCATGCCAAGTCTTAAGCCCGCCTCGTAATAAATAATCAGTAGAAACTATGAATAGGTAAAACCTCTGATCTTGCCTACCGTCTCCTTCCGCTCCTAAATGAATATGTATAAGTATAAATTGTACATTGCTTTCGTGGATTGAGGAACTCAATCTGAGGTCGATACCTTTGGGTTCCTGCTTGCTAGCCTGCGAAATAAACTCTTCCTCTCAAAACCAGTGTCTGATAGTTCGACTTCTTGCACACTGGGCACCGACCCATTGGTCTGGTTTCAGAAAAAGTGTCAAGCTACTTATTCTATAACCAGCAAAAATATCCTTTATAATTGAAGGAGAAATAAAAAGATTTTTAGTCAAACAAAAGCTAACAAAATTAATTGCAAACAGGCACATAGTATAAGAAATCCTAAAGAAAATTCTTTAGGAATTTTATCCTGAAGGAAAATTATCCCCAATGGAAACCTGAATACTCAGGAAGGAATAAGAAGCACTGAAAAGGGTAAATATATGGGTAAATATGAAAGAATATTGCCTGTCTAAAGCAACAATCTTAATAACATAAAAAGGGTTATAAATGTGAAGTAAACTACTTAACAATAATAACACAAAGGTTAGGAGGATTACGTGGAGTTAAGCTGTTAAACGTTTTTTTTAAAAAAAAAAAACCAGAGTGGTAAAAGTACTAATCTAAATAAACTATAATGTGTCAAGGATATATATAGTAATTTCTACGGTAACCACCAAAAGAATAATAAAAAAGGTATTTTAGAAAGTTCTATGACACCATAGATGTGGGAGCTTTATGATTTGTGCACTTCTCTGTATATTACATTTCAATACAAACCTTTTCGCCCCCCCAAAAAGTTCTATGACACCAAAAGAAAAAAAGATAAATCAAACTTTATCAAAATGAAAACTTTTTGTGCATCAAAGGACTTTACCAAGAAAGTGAAGAGACAACCTTGGGAGAAAATACTTTGAACCATATATCTGATAAGAGTCTAAAATCAAGACTATATTAGGAACTCTTAACTCAAAAACAAAAAACATAAACAACTCAAGTAAATGGGCAAAGGACTTGAAAAGACATTTCTCCAAAGAAGGTATGCAAATACGCCAATGAGCACACAAAAAGACACTCAAGGTCATTGTCATGTTGATTCAAACTAATAGCCACCTCATATGTGCAGAGTAGAACTATACTGCATAGGGTTTTCAAGGTTGTGACCTTTTGGAAACAGATCACCAGTTTTGTCTTCCTAGGCACCTCTGAGTGAGTTCCAACAGTCAACCATTCGACCAGTAGTCAAAATGCTTAAATGTTTACACCGCTAAGGGACACCTTTGTTGTTAGGTGAAATCGACTCTGTTCCAACTCATAGCGACCCTACATACAACAGAATGAAACACTGTGCAGTCCTGCACCATTCTCACAATCTTTGCTGTGTTTGAGCCCATTGTTGCAGCCACTTTGTCAATCTATCTTGTTAAGGGTCTTCCTCTTTTTCACTGACTCCCTACCAAGCATGATGTCCTTCTCCAGGGACTGCTGCTGTCACTGATGACATGTTCAAAGAAGGTAACAGGAAATCTCACCAGCCTCCCTTCTAAGAAGCATTCTGGCTGTACTTCTTCCAAGACGGATTTGTTTGTTCTTCTTCCAGTCAGTTGGCCAGTTAACTGTCTTCCAAATTTCTTGGCATAGACCAGTGAGAACCTCCAGCACTGCATCCATTTGTCGAAATATCTCAATTGATATTCCCTCAATTCCTGAAGTCTTGTTTTTTGCCAATGTCTTCAGAGCAGCTTGGAATTCTTCCTTCGATGCCACCGGTTCTAGATCATATGCTATCTCCTGAACGTCAACCAATTCTTTTTGGTACAGTGACTCTGTGTGTTCCTGTCATCTTTTGATGATTCCTGTGTCATTCAATATTTTGCTCAGAGAAACCTTCGGTATTGTAACTTGAGGCTTGAATTTTTTCTTCAGTTCTTTCAACTTGAGAAATGCCAAGCTTGTTCTTCCCTTTTGGTTTTCTAACTCCAGGTCTTTGTACATTTCATTATAATACTTTACTTTGCCTTCTTGAGTTGCCCTTTGAAATCATCTGTTCAGCTCTTTTACTTCATCATTTCTTCCTTTTGCTTCAGTCACTCTACATTCAAGAGCAACTTTCAGAGCCTCTTCTGACATCCATTTTGGTCTTTTCTTTCTTTCCTGTCTCTCCAATGACTTTTTGTTTTCTTCATGTATGATGTCCTTGATGTCATTCCACAACTCATCTGATCTTTGGTCATTAGTGTTCAATTCATCAAATGTGTTTTTGAGATGGTCTCTAAATTCAGGTGGGACATACCCAAGGTTGTATTTTGGCTATTGTGGACTTGCTTGCTCTAAGTTTCTTCAGCTTCAACTTGAACTTGCTTATAAGCAATTGATGGCCTGTACCGCAGTCGGCCCCTGGCCTTATTCTGACTGATGATATTGAGCCTCTGCATCGTCTTTTTCCACAGATGTAGTCGATTTGATTCCTGCGTATTCTTTCCAGAAAGGTGCACGTGTATAGTTGCTGTTTATGTTGTTGAAAAAGGCATTTGCAACGAATGAGTCATTGACCTCAGAAAATTATATCATGCAATCTCCAGCATTATTTCTATCACCAAGGCCATATTTTCCAAGTACCTATCCTTCTTCTTTGTTTCCAACTTTCACATTCCAATCACCATTAGTTATCAATGCTTCTTGATTGTATGTTTGATCAATTTCAGACTGCAGAGGTTGGTAAAATCTTCAGTTTCTTTGTCTTTGGCCTTAGTGGTTGGTGCGTAATTTTGAGTAATAGTCTTATTCACTGGTCTTCCTTTAGGCATATGGATGTTATCCTGCCACTGACAGTATCATACTTCAAGAGAGATCTTGAAATATTCTTTCTGATGATGAATGCAACACCATTCCTCTTCAATTTGACATCCCCAGCTAAGTAGACTATATGATTGTCCAATTCAAAATGGCCAATACAAGCCCATTTCCGCTAATGCCTAGGATATCGATCTTTATGTGCTCCATTTCACTTTTGACAGCTTCAGTTTTCCTAGATTCATACTTCGTACATTCCATGCTCCCATTATTAATGGGTGTTTGCAGCTGTTTCTTCTCATTTTGAGTCATGCCACATCAGCAAATGAATGTCCCAAAAGTCTGACTCCATCCATGTCATTAAGGCCGACTCTACTTGGATGAGGCAGCTCTTCCCTAGTTGTATCTTGAATGCCTTGCAACCTAAGGGGTTCATCCTCTGCCACTGTATCAGACAGTGTTCTGTTGATATTCGTAAGGTTTCCACTGGCCGATTTTTTCAGAAGTAGACTGCCAAGTCCTTTCTTCCTACTCTGTCTTGGTCTGGAAGCTCTGCTGAAACCTGTCTACCATGTGTGACCCTGAAGGTATTTGAAATACTGGTGGCATAGCTTCTAGCATCACAGCAATATGCAAGCTGCCACAGTATGACAAACTGACAGACAAGTGATGGCACAATATGGTGAAAGTAATTAATGTCACTGAATTGAACACTTAAAATTTTCAAAATTGACAAACATATATATGTATACATAACCACAATAAAACTAAAATTAAAAAAGTTTTAGAACCTGGATCAAAGGAGAATGAAGAACACCAAGGTCACACGATAACTCTGAGCCCAAGAGACAGAAAGGGCCACATGAACCAGAGACCTACATCATCCTGAGATCAGAAGAACTAGTTGGTGCCCGGCCACAACCGATGACTGCCCTGACAGGGAGCACAACAGAGAACCCCTGAGGGAGCAGGAGATCAGTGGTATGCAGACCCCAAATTCTCATAAAAAGACCAGACTTAATGGTCTGACTGAGACTAGAGGAATCCCGGCGGGCATGGTCCCCAAACCTTCTGTTGGCACAGGACAGGAACCATTCCCGAAGACAACTCATCAGACATGGAAGGGACTGGACAGTAGGAAGGAGAGAGATGCTGATGAAGAGTGAGCTATTTGTATCAGGTGGACACTTGAGACTGTGTTGGCATCTCCTGTCTGGAGGGGGGATGGGAGGATAGAGAGAGTTGGAAGCTGGCAAAATTGTCACGAAAGGAGAGACTGGAAGGGCTGACTCATTAGGGGAAGAGCAAGTGGGAATATGGAGTAAGGTGTATATAAACTTATATGTGACAGTCTGACTTGATTTGTCAGCGTTTACTTGAAGCTCAATAAAAGTTAAAAAATATATATTCATCACCAATACCACAATGCAAAAGAAAAAAAAAAAGTTTTAGAGCACATACAATGGAATAATAAAAATATTTGTTTAATCCAAAATATGAAAGAAAAGAAGGTATAAAGTAACAAAGAACAGGTGGAGTAAGAGAGCAACACATAGCAAGATAGCCGGCTTGTATCAGTAATTATGTCTAAATGAGTCAAATGCTCCAATTAAAATTTAGACTAGATAAAAATCAAATATATGCTGGTCACAAGAGACACAGAAAGGCCGATAGTTAAAAATATGGGAAAAAAGATATGCTATGAAACATTAATTGAAAGATGTCTGATGTAGATATACTAATATCAGACCAAATAGACTTAAAAGGAAGAACTAGTACTGAAGATGAAGAGAGACATATCATGATGATAAACAGGAAGCTGTAACAGTCCTAAATGTACATGTACCTAGCAACATAACTTCAAAATACATAAAGCAAAAATTGATTCAGCTAAAGGGAGAAAAAGGACAAACTCTCAATTATAATATTTACATATATCTCTCAGCAAGGATATAAAAGATCTGAATAATACTATTAACTAACTTCATACAATTGGCATATATAGACCACTATACGCAACAATTGCAGAATACATATTCTTTGCAATTTCATGTAACACATTCATAAAAATCAACCATATGGAAAGCCGTAAATGCAGTCTTTAAAATTCTGAAGAACGTGTCCACAAAAAATTAACCAGTAAATTTTCAAATAACTTGAACTTAAATAAAATATTTTAAATAAATTACATGTCAAAGAAGAAACTACAATTGAAATTAGAAAATATTTTGAATTTAATCAAAATGAAAATAACCATATAAAAATTTGTGGCATGCCACTAAAGCAAGAGCTGGAAGAAAATTTTAGTCTTAAAATGCATATACGAGAGGAGAAGGAAAGCTGAAAATCAGGGATCTAACATTCCTTATTAAGAAGCTATGCAATGGAGGAAAAAAAAGAAGAAATTCAAGAAGGAAGGAAGTAAAAATCAGAATCTATATTAAAAAAAAATACAAAAAATTCAAAGGTTGGTTCTTTAAAAAGACTTTTTGCAATACAAAATTGTTGTTGTTGTTGTTAGGTGCCGTCGAGTTGGTTCCGACTCATAGTGACTCTATGCACAACAGAACAAAACACTGCCGTGTCCTGAACCATCCTTACAATCATTGTTATGCTTGAGCTCATTGTTGCAGCCACTGTGTCAATCCACCTCATTGAACGTCTTCCTCTTTTCCGCTGACCCTGTACTCTGCCAAGCATGATGTCCTTCTCCAGGGACTGATCTCTCCTGACAACATGTCCAAAGTATGTAAGACGCAGTCTCGCCATCCTTGCTTCTAAGGAGCATTCTGGTTGTACTTCTAAGACAAATTTGTTCATTCTTTTGGCAGTCCATGGTATAGTCAATATTCTTTGCCAACACCACAGTTCAAAGGCATCAATTCTTATTCGGTCTTCCTTATTCATTGTCCAGCTTTCACATGCATATGATGCAATTGAAAATACCATGGGTTGGGTCGGGCGCACCTTAGCCTTCAGGGTGACATCTTTGCTCTCCAACACTTTGAAGAGGTCCTTTGCAGCAGATTTACCCAATGCAATGCGTCTTTTGATTTCTTGACTGCTGCTTCCTTGGCTGTTGATTGTGGATCCAAGTAAAATGAAATCCTTGACAACTTCAATCTTTTCTCCGTTTATCATGATGTTGCTCATTGGTCCAGTTGTGAAGATTTTTGTTTTCCTTATGTTGAGGTGCAATCCAAACTGAAGGCAGTGGTCTTTGATCTTCATTAGTAAGTGCTTCAAGCCCTCTTCACTTTCAGCAAGCAAGGTTGTGTCATCTGCATAACACAGGTTGTTAACGAGTCTTCCTTCAATCCTGATGCCCCATTCTTCTTCATATAGTCCAGCTTCTCGGATTATTTGCTCAGCATACAGATTGAATAGGTGTGGTGAAAGAATACAACCCTGACACACACCTTTCCTGACTTTAAACCAATCAGTATCCCCTTGTTCTGTGCGAACAACCACCTCTTGATCTATGTAAAGGTTCCTCATGAGCACAATTAAGTGGTCTGGAATTCCCGTTCTTCACAATGTTATCCATAGTTTGTTATGATCCACACAGTCGAATGCCTTTGCATAGTCAATAAAACACAGGTAAACATCCTTCTGGTATTCTCTGCTTTCAGCCAGGATCCATCTGACATCAGCAGTGATATCCCTGGTTCCACATCCTCTTCTGAAACTGGCCTGAATTTCTGGCAGTTTCCTGTCAATATACTGCTCCAGCCGTTTTGGAATGATCTTCAGCACAATTTTGCTTGCATGTGATATTAATGATATTGTTCTATGATTCCCACATTTGGTTGGATCACCTTTCTTGGGAATAGGCATAAATATGGATCTCTTCCAGTCAGTTGGCCAGGAAGCTGTCTTCCATATTTCTGGGCATAGTCAAGTGAGCACCTCCAGTGCTACATCTGTTTGTCGAAACATCTCAATTGATATTCCACCAATTCCTGGAGCCTTGTTTTTTGCCAATGCCTTCAGAGCAGTTTGGACTTCTTCCTTCAGTACCATCAGTTCCTGATCATATGCCACCTCTTGAAATGGCTGAATATCGACTAATTCTTTTTGGTATCATGACTCTGTGTATTCCTTCCATTTTCTTTTGATGCTTTCTGCATCGTTTAATATTTTCCCCATGGAATCCTTCACTAATGCAAATCGGGGCTTGAATTTTTTCTTCAATTCTTTTAGCTTGAGAAACGCTGAGCGTATTCTTCCCTTTTGGTTTTCCATCTCCAGCTCTTTGCACATGTCATTATAATACTTCACTTTGTCTTCTCGAGAGGCCCTTTGAAATCTTCTGTTCAGTTCTTTCACTTCATCAATTCTTCCTTTTGCTTTAGCTGCTCGATGTTCGAGAGCAAGTTTCAGAGTCTCCTCTGACATCCATCTTGGTCTTTTCTTTCTTTCCTGTCTTTTCAGTGACCTCTTGCTTTCTTCATGGACGATGTCCTTGATGTCATTTCACAACTCGTCTGGCCTTTGGTCACAAGTGTTCAATGCGTCAAATCTATTCCTGAGATGGTCTCTAAATTCAGGTGGGATATACTCAAAGTCGTGTTTTGGCTCTCGTGGACTTGCTTTGATTTTCTCCAGTTTCAGCTTGAACTTGCATATGAGCAATTGATGGTCTGTTCCACAGTCGGCCCCTGGCCTTGTTCTGACTGATGATATTGAGCTTTTCCATCATCTCTTTCCACAGATGTAGTCAATTTGATTTCTGTGTGTTCCATCTGGCGAGGTCCATGTGTATAGTCGCTGTTTATGTTGGTGAAAGAAGGTATTTGCAATGAAGAAGTCGTTGGTCTTGCAAAATTCTATCATTCGATCTCTGGCATTGTTTCTATCACCAAGGCCATATTTTCCAGCTACTGATTCTTCTTCTTTGTTTCCAACTTGCGCATTCCAATCACCAATAATTATCAATGCATCTTGATTGCATGTTCGATCAATTTCAGACTGCAGCAGCTGATAAAATCCTTCTATTTCTTCATCTTTGGCTCTAGTGGTTCATGCATAAATTTGAATAATAGTCGTATTAACTGGTCTTCCTCACAGGCGTATGGATATTATTTAGGTGTATTGCAAACCCCTAAAGCAGTGGTTGTCAATGATGAGTGATTTTGTCCCCAGGGAGTATTGGCAATATCTGGAGACATTTTTGTTATCACAATGATATATGTGTGTGTGTGCGCATGCATATGCATGCACGTGCTTCTGGTATCAAACAGGTAGAGGCCAGGGGCTCTGCAAATATCATGGTGCACGCGGTAGCCTCCACCATAAAGTAGTACCTGGACCCAAGTGTTAACAGCATTGAGGTTGAGAAACTGCCTGAAGAGATTCACCAGGAAAATAGGAGAAAGGGAGCAGAAATCCTCAGAATAGGACAGAAAAGGATATCATTAGTAATCCTAATACAGTAAAATTATAATGAATAGTTATTGTGAACATGTTTATGCCAATAATTAAAGAATAATTTTTATTGAAATATAACTTACATACCATAAAATTCAACATTTTCAAGTGTAAAATCCAGTGGTTTTTAGTATAATCACAGAGTTGTGCAACCATCACCGCTATCTAAACCCAGAATATCTTTGTCACCTCAAAAAGAACTCCCATGCCCATTAACAGTCATTCCCCTTTGCCCCCCAGCCCCTGGCAACCACTAATCTATTCCCTGTGTCTATGAATTTGTTTATACTGGACTTTTTATATAAATGGAATTATGCAGTATGTGATCGTCTGTGTGTGGCTTCTTTCTCTTAGAATAATGTTTTCAAGGCTCATCATAGTGTGGCATGTATCAGAACTTCAGTCCTTTTTATGGCTGAACATTCAAGTTTTTGTGTGGATATATGTTTTCCATTCTCTTAGGTGAAATAGATGACCATGCTGGGTTATATGGTAACACTGTGTTTATCCATTTTAGGAACTGCAGGACTGTTTTCCAAAGGGGTGCCCCATTTTACATTCATGCCAGCACTGCATGAGAGTTTGGATTTGTCCTTATCCTTGGCAAAGCTAGTTATTATCTAACGTTTTAATCTTAGCCATCCTAGTGGGTATGAAGTAGTATGTCATTGTGGATTGTGTGTGTGTGTGGTATATATACATGTAACAAAACGTTTGCCATTTCAACATTCCTCACTTGTACAATTCGGTGACATTGTGTTCATCATGTTGTGCAACCATGGACATTATTTACTTCCAAGTTTTTCCATCACTTTTGACAGAAGTCACTGTCCCCTAAGCCGTGCGTACCCCTTTCCCTCTCTCCCACCAGCCCTTGGTAACCACCAATACACTTAGGGCTGTATACATTTGCCTATTCATGTAGTTCCCACTAGTCGGCAATGCATCTGGGTTTTTTTGTTTGTTTGTTTGGAATCATACAATATTTGTCCTTTTGTGACTGACTTATTTCACTCAGCATGGTGTTTTCCAGGTTCATCCATATTGTTGCATGTATCAGGACTTCATTTCTTATTATGATGGAGTGATATCCATTGTATGTATGTTGAATCAATTTTTGCCTTATATATTTTGAAGTCATGTTGCTAGGTGTGTATACAAACTTGGTATGTATACATGCACCAAATTTTATTCTTTGATATGATTTTGTATGTGAAATAACCAAAGGAATCTACTAGAACTAATTGGTACCCACCCAGCAAAAACTTTTTAGTACATTTAGACAATTCTCTGGACAGAAAGTCAAGGCACGATAAAGTCCATTATATTTTTGTATACTAAGAAATTTCGGAAATATATTTTTTAAATATTATTTTAAGTGGACTAAAAAATCAAAGAATTAGAAATTAATTTAAATGTGACAAATTTTATACAAAAAACCTTACAAAACATTATTTAAAAAAAACACTAAAATGTTGGAGATACACCATATCCATAGACTGGGAAATACAATATTGTTCAGATGTCCATTTTCCCTGAGTTAACCTTTAGATTCCGAATACAATCTCAATAAAAATTCAAGCAGAATTCTGACAGGGTTACAATAGCGGGTCCTGGACTGAGCAGGAGAAAAGTGTAGAAAAAAATTCAATCTCGCAAAAAAAAAAAAAAAACAGATAACTGGTCTGACAGAGACTGGAGAAACTCCGAAAGTATGGCCCCTAGACACTCTTTTAACTCAGTACTGAAGCCACTCCTGATGTTCACACTTCAGCCAAAGATAGTGTTGTTGTTAAGTGCCGTTGAGTTGATTTCAACTCATAGCAACCCTGTGCACAACAGAACGAAACACTGCCTGGTCCTGAGCCATCCTTACAATTGTTGTTATGCTTGAGCTCTTTTGAGTGCCTTACAACCTGGGGGGCTCATCTTCCAGCACTATATCAGACAATGTTCTACTGCTATTCATAAGGTTTTCACTGGCTAATGCTTTTCAGAAGTAAACTGCCGGGTCCTTCTTCCTAGTGTCTTAGTCTGGAAGCTCAGCTGAAACCTGTCCTCCATGGGTGACCCTGCTGGTATCTGAATACTGGTGGCATAGCTTCCAGCATCACAGCAACACACAAGCCCCACAGTACAACAAACTGACAGACACGTGGGGAAGCCAAAGATTAGATAGGCTTATAAAACAAACAATAATACGTGTAGCTCAACCATGTATACGAGACTAAATGGGCACACCAGCCCAAAAGCAAAGATGAGAAGGCATGAAGGGACAGGAAAGCTGGACAAATGGAAATGGGGAATCCGAGGTCAAGAAGGAGAGAGTGCTAACACATCATTCGGTTGGTAACCAATGTCACAAAGCAGTATGCATATTAATTGTTTAATGAGAAACTAATTTGCGCTGTGAACATTTACCTAAAGCACACACAGATACAAAAATTCCAGCAGATTTTTTCTTAGATGTTGACAAGATAATTTAAAATTTATATAGAAAACCAATGGACCTAATAACACCAAGGCAACCTTTTTTTTTTTTTTTTTTTTTTAACCCAGTAGGCTTTTGTTTTAGTGAAATATTTCTTCTCTTGGGGCTGGGTCAGGATGGTAGAATAGACAGACACTTCCAGCGAGCCCTCTTACAACAAAGACCCGAAAAAACAAGTGAAACGATTATATTATGACAAGCTAGGAGCCCTGAACATCAAAGGCAAAGGTAGAAAACGGACTGAGCAGCAGGAGGAGGAAGAGACTGTTCAGAAGCAGAAAGAAGTTACCGGACCCGAGTCACCAGGAGCCCTCAGGTGCCATTCCCAGAAGAGGGCTGTGGCGGGCTGGTTGTAGCATTTGGCCACAGTTTCCTTAGCGGGAAGCAGCCAGCTGCACAGCCTACTCACACCTCTGGAACCAGAGAAGACCGGTGCTCTTGGCAAAAGCTAAATACTTGTGCATATTTTACTGCACCCTCTGCCCCCAAGCCAGCTTCAGCTGTGTTGATTTCCCTGGGCCTGAGATAGGCCCTGTTGAGCACCTAGAGCCATCCTCCCAGCCTTGGAGAAGGAATAAATTTGCAGTTGGGGGAAAAGATAATTTGCCAGCTCCACTAACCTGAGGGGCTCAGGACAGAAGCGGCGTAAATGGTCCATGGACTTTGAGTAACTTTCCCCCCTGCATGGACCTGTGTGGGCCTATTTCAGGAGAATAGATCCTTGTTGGCAGATTACAGCTGTTTCAGCTGTGCAGTGGAGAGGTGGGTGTTTGATGTTTGACACTGCTTTGCCTATTAAACAGGGTCCTCACTTACCCACATCAGAGGCCTAGGGACTGGTGGCTCCACTCAGATCACCCACCACCTGCTACAGGGGTCCAAGGATATCTCGTACCTCCCAGTCCTTACAACCAAAAACTTTGGGTGCCCATGGTCCATCTGCAGAACCTACCCACCTGTACACTCTAGGGAAGAGGGACGTGCCTTCCTCAGAGACACTTGAGGGATGATTCTCAGTCCCCTGCCTTGTTCAGAGTGTGACCCCCTGCAGCAATCAGATACCAGTACTACACCAATCACTGCTGCCCCTCTAAGACTGTAGGACAGAGCCTGTACCACACACTTTGGTGAGCAGCTACCTGGACACCTAAGCTGAATCCACACAGGAAAAGTGAATGGACTCCTGGACTGATATACCTGATAACAGCTCTAGCCATCTGGTGACAGGATGTCAGAGCTTCAAAAGTGAAAATAATCAAGCTAGCTCACTCAAGCAACTCATTTGAGCATATGAAAACAAAACAAAGCAAGGAGCTAGGATACGGTAAGCAAATATAAAATAAACTAATCCAATAACTTAGGGATGGCTCAGAAACAACAGTCAATATCAAATCACATAGAGAGACAGACCATGATTGCTTCAACAAGCTCTCAAAACAAGGAATCAAGGGATCTACTAGATGAAAGTGCCTTCCTGGAATTACTGGATGCAGAATACAAAACAGTATTACACAGAAACCTTCAAAACATCAGGAAGGAAATCAGGCAATACACAGAACAAATATTTCTTCTCTTTACTACAATAAACTCTTAAAAATATATATTTTATTGTGTTTTAGGTGAAAGTTTGCACAGCAACTAGGTTCCCATTTAGCAATTTTTGTACAAATTGTTTCATGACATTGGTTACAGTTTTTGCAATGTGTCAGTATTCTTTATTTCCATTCTGTTTGTTCTATTTATCTAGCATTCCTGCCCCTCCTTGCCTTCTCATCTTTACTTTTAGATAAATGTTGACCATTTGGTCTCATATAGCTTATTGTTTAAGGGAGTAGATCCCTCATGGGTGATACTGTTTATTTTATAAGGCAGTCTATTATTTGGCTGAAAGGAGATCTCCAAGGGTGGCTTCAGTTCAAGTTAAAAGGTTATCTTAGTGCAATAGTGTCAGGGATTTCTCTAATCTCTATCAGTCCAGTAAGTCTGGCTTTTTTTTTTTAAGGAACTTGAGTTTTGTTCTACCTTTTTCTCTCATTCTATCCGGAACCTTCTATTGTATCCCTAATACCAAGAAAACCTTGAAGAAGAATAGCAAACATGAAGGACTTACACAACCAGATTTCAATGCCATGTTATGACAATGTGGTGATGGCCTAAGGATAGGTAAATAGGTCAATGAGACAGAATAGAAAATTTTGAAACAGACCCACACATTTATAGTAACTTGGTTTTCAACAAAGGCACCAATGCAACATATTGAGTAAAAGAAAATCTTTCCAATAAACGGTGCTTGATCAACTGGCTACCCGTGTGGAAAAAAAATGAATCTTGATCTCTAGCTCATATCACCCCCCAAAATTAATTTATGAAAGCAAAAAACAAATTTTCTTGGATAATACAAAGGAATATCTGTACATAACCTTGGGATATACAAGGATTTTTTAAACAAGACAAAAATAGCACAAACCATGAAAGAAAAAAAGTATGAATTTCACCAACATTTAAGACTTCTACTCATCAAAAAGGCACCATTAAGAAAGTGAAAAGACCATGCACAGATTGGAGAAAATATTCACAGCACATGTATCTAACAAAGGACTCATAGCCAGAATATATAAAGAGCAACCAAAAATCACTAAGGAAAAAATTTTAAAAATGCTTTCAAGACCCAATTATTTTCCACTTTGAATTTTTTGTTGATACTGTGTGTTTTCACTAATGGAAGCATACTGAATCATTGAATGTTGTTGAAATTTTGTAGGTAGTATGGATTTTTTTTCCTTGCCCCTTCCCATAAGCCTACTCTTAGATTACAGAGGGACATATGTTGTCCCACTAATTCTACCCCACCCCCAAGAGGCTCCCAAGTCCTCTGAGACATATATGTTCCAAAATTTTTTTTTCAAAATTTCTGTTTTTCTTACTAAAAATGCACACACTTCATACAATACCCTGTAGAAAGAGTAATTTGTGGCACACGCACATTTTTTTGTTGTCATTTCAAACAGTTATAAAGGTTCCTGCCTTGTGGCAACATGCACTGTCAGTGGGAATGCAGCCTCCTGATGAACCTGAGAGGCAGAAGATGTTGGTGGGCAGACATATCCCAGTGGTCATGAAAAGGTTTAAGCAATGGAAGATATAACATGATGTGCAATGGACAGAGTTGAGGGTCCTTTACCTATAAAGCAAAACAGACATTTATCACAAGGTTAATGACAACTTGGTTTATTGTTTTCTGTCCCACACACAGACCCAGAATTAAATTTAGTGTTGTGTTTAAACACTGCACAGCCAGCCTATACTAGCAAGCAGGTTGACTCAGCTAATAAAAAAAAAAAAAAACCTAACATACAAGCTGGAGTAGAAATATGACTCTGTTAAATATCATTATTTGGCAATAATTATTTTTGTTTTTAATTCTTATTTTCTTATTACAAATTACATTGCAACAAAATGAAAAAAAACCTTCCCTATACTGATCCTGGTGGTACAGTGGTTAAGTGCTTGGCTGCTAACCAAAAGGTCAGCAGTTTGAACCCACCAACCACTCTGCAGGAGAGAGAGGTAGCAGTCTGCTTCCTTAAAGATTTACAGCCTTGAAAATCCTATGGGGGCAGTTCTACTCTGTCTGTAGGGTCCCTGTGAGTTGGAATTGACCCAATACCGATGAGTTTAGTACTGATCTAGTTTCTCTGGTTGACACAAATGGTTTGCCCTTGTCTACTAACCGAATGGTTGTCAGTTTAAATCCACCCAGTGGCACCCATAGGCATTGGCATAAAATAGTTCATAAAGTTATTTTCTACATTCTAGTTTGGTGAGTAGTGTCTGTGGCCTTAAAAACTTGTGAGTGGCCATCTAAAATACAACTATTGGTCTCTACTTGTCCGGAACAAGAGAAAAAGAAAGAAACCAAAGACTCAAAGAAGAAACTAGTCTACAGGACAAATAGTCTACAAGAATAATGACCTCATCTACCCTGAGACCAGAACTAGATGGTACCCAGCTACCACTACTGACCATTCTCATCAAGGCCACGAGAAGTGCGAAACAGAACCTCAAATTCCTAAAAAAAAAAAAAAAGACCTACAGGATTAGCTGAGACTGGAAGACTCCTGAGACTATTGCCCTAATATACTCTTCAAATCTTGAACTGAAACTAACCCCTGAGGTCGTCTTGTAGCTAAATAACAATTTGGCTCAAAAAATAATGAATATTACCAGTCAGTACTGTACTTCTTTAAAAAAAAATCACCTATATGAGACCAGTTAACGATTACTTTAAAACAAAGATAAGAATGTAAGGGGGCAGGGAAACTAGATTAATGGGAAAGAAACAACCAGAACAAAAACAATGAGAACATTCACGCATGGTAAAGAATATAACCAATGTCACTGAACAATTTGTATAGAAATTGTCAAATGGGAACCTAAACTGCTGTGTAAACCTTCATCGAAAACATAATAAAATATTCTTTAAAAAAAAAAGATTATAGTCATTGAAAACCCTATGGAACAGTTCTACTCTGACACACATGGGGTCACCATGAGTCAGAATCAATTAAAAGGCAACAGGTTTGGTTAGGGTTTTGCTTAGTACTGACCTAGAGCAGAGTTTGCCACAGGTCCTTAAAGAATCCCCAGGCATTCACAAAAGTGTTACAAGGTTTATCCACTAATGGAAGTAAAAGTGCACTTTTAAGTACACACATAAAATTCTGAAATAAGATGTTTCTTAAAAACATTTCTTTCTTATTAAAATGGGAGTGTTTGTGGGTCTCTGGGCTGTGTCGAGTAAGCTCTCATGGGGGTTCATGAATACCGAGAGTGTGGGCTCCTGTCTCCCACAGTCAGCTGCAGCCATTGTGAAGTGTTGATTTATAATCAATTTTTAATTGGTTTTATTTTTAATCATGTGATGATTAATTTAAACCCATCAGGGACAGTTGATTCAAGTCAGGAAGCACGCGTTTTCTATGAATGCCACGGCAGCCTCCTAACTGCTCTACCTGCGTGTGCTTACACCCCTCACGCTCCAACCACCCCCTCTGGTCTGCTCTCCAAACTAAAGTGTGATGGTAAAAATCAAAAACAAAACCCAACCTGTCTACTCACATCACCCCGTCACCCTCACCCTCTTTATTCCTTTCTTAGGATAAAACCCAAAATTCTTTAGAAGCGTGCTCTGGTCCCTGCCTCCCCTCAGCCTCATTCCTGGCCCTGACCCCTCACTCTGCACTCCAGCTCCCCACCGTCCTTCCCACTACAAGGTCTTGCAGCAAGCTGTTTTCTCTGCCCGGAGAGCTCTCCCCACCTCACCCCCCATTGCCTGGTTAATGCCTGTTCTCCTTTTGGATCTCAGTTTAGATATCACTTCCTCCTGGAAGCCTTCCCTGACCTCTCTGACTCTGTCAGTTCACCCATTAAGGACTCTCACAAGCAGCTCTGTTCCTTTTTGACACAGTTGTGATTTTGCATTGATCTGTGTGATTCTTTGATTAACATTATTCTTCTCCATGGCTATATACGCGATGAAAAGAGAGACATGTCAGCTTTTGGCCCCCATTTTTCTTACCAGCAGCTAACGTAGTGCCTGGCACAAAGTTAGTTAAACCCATTGCCACTGAGTTGATTCTGACTCACAGCCACCCTATAGGACAGAGTAGAACTGCCCCATAGGGCTTCCAAGGAGTGCCTGGTGGATTTGAACTGACAACCTTTTGGTTAGCAGCTGTAGCTCTTAACCATTGCACCACCAGGGCTCCGGTACATAGTTAGGAGGAAAGAAATAATTGCTAAATTAATTAATTAAAAACATAAAAGTGGTAATGATTTTGAACGTCTGCATCCAAATGCTCCCGCATATACAGCAGGCTTTATGTTCCCCAAAAGTTCTCCCATAGGCCATCAAGATAAACCCAGTGCTGTGCAAACCAGATGGACCAATCTAGTGGATGAGGGGAAGCTGACAAGGAAACCCAGCCCACAAAGCTTCGGTGCTGAAAAAGGCCAGAGGAGACTTTGCACAGTTCACCTTCTCACCTTGTTCTTCTCATCCACCCAATCTAATCGGCCTTTTGTGTTACATAAAACGTCAATTGTTTTTTGCATGGAAGGTTGCAAACTGTAGCCAAAAACCTTTTTAACTTCATCAGTTGGAAATTAACATGAAATGCATATTAGTTAATGAATGCTTTTTAATGAAAAAATGCAAGAATTCCCAACGCCAGGCGATAAAAGTACTATTAGTTATTGGAGTTTGGGCCAGTGCTGCATCAAGATTTAAACATGCTATTCTCTTCAGGAGGTTTTCCCCTATCTTCCATCTGGGTGGTTTTGGGGCCTTCTGGAAGTCAACCGGATATACTCAGAGGCTAAGCTGGAGGACATTCATGTGCTGTGAGTCAAGGTTCCTGGCAGGGCTCTCTGTCCGCCTGTCTATCTGCACATACACACATATGCACATACACATGCAAGAGATTTACTATTTTGGGCTCTAACCACTGGGTATAATTTTTCCTAAAACCACCCCTGCTTGATAGACAAAAGCAGAAAAAAAACATTTAGGATAGCCTTGCAGGGTTATTGTATTAAATGAACTAACGCATGTAAAAATATTTACAAGTTTTTGAGCCTAGTGATGGGTCCTTGGGCGGCACAAATGGTTAAGTGCTCAACTACTAGACCAAAGGTTGGCAGTTTGAACCCACTCAGAGGCACCTCTGAAGAAAGGCCTGGCAATCTGTTCCCGAAAGGTCACAGCCATGAAGCCCTGTGGAGTAGTTCTACTCTGCACACATCGGGCTGTGCCATGAGTTGGAATCGACTTGACAGCAACTAACAACCACAAGCGTCAGCAAACAGGGATATCTGCAAAATGGGGATAATAGATTTATCTAACTTGCGGAATTCTTTCTTTTTTTTTTTTTAATACTGTACTTTAGATGAAGGTTTACAGAACAAAATAGTTTCCCATTAAACAGTACACATATTGTTTTGTGACATTGGTTAACAACCCCATGATATATCAACACTCTCCCTTCTCAACCTTGGGTTCCTTATTACCAGCTTTCCTGTCCCCACTTGCCCTCTTGTCCTTGACCCTGGGCTGGTGTGCCCCATTAGTCTCGTTTTATCTTAAGGAACTGTCCAATCTTTGGCTGAAGGGTGAACCTCAGGAATGACTTCATTATTACTGTGCTGAAAGGGTGTCCAGGGGCCATACTCTCAGGGCTTCTCCAGCCTCTGTCAGGCCAGCAAGTCTGGTCTTTCTTTTTGAGTTAGAATTTTGTTCTACATTTTTCTCCAGCTCTGTCTGGGACCCTCTATTGTGATCCCTGTCAGAGCAGTCAGTGGTGGTAGCCGGGCATCATCTAGTTGTACTGGACTCAGTCTGGTGGAGGCCATGGTAGATGTGGTCCATTAGTCCTTTGGACTAATCTTTCCCTCATATCTTTAGTTTTCTTCATTCTTCCTTGTTCCCCAAGGGGTGAGACCAATGCAGTATCCTAGATAGCCACTCACAGGCTTTTAAGACCCCAGACACTACTCACCAACGTAGAATGTAGAACATTTTCTTTATAAACTATGTTATGCCAGCTGAGCTAGATGTTTCCCAAGACCTTGGTCCCCACAGCCCTCGGCACAGTGATTCGGTCCCTCAGGGAGTTTGGATGTGTCTACAGAGCTTCCGGAAACCCTGGTGGTGTAGTGGTTAAGTGCTATAGCTGCTAACCCAAAGGTCCGTAGTTCGAACCTGCCAGGTGCTCATTGGAAACTCTATGGGGCAGTTCTACTCTGTCCTATAGGGTCACTATGAGTCGGAATTGACTCGACAGCACTGGATTTGGGTTTTTTGGACAGAGCTTCCACGACCTTGCATTGTACAATCAACTTGCAGAATTGCTGGGAAAACTTAATGAGATAATTTGTGTCAACTCTTAGGACAGTACCCACACTATTAAGTGCTCAGTATCATGGTGGTAGCTTTACTTGAGAATAAAGTCAGCAGATTATTGGGACAGGCCTATGATTTTTGTGCATGGGTACTCAGAGTATCAGGCAAAGGCAGCTGGCTCATCATGCCCACTGCTTCCTTGAAATCAGGTCACCCTTGCTTTACTCTGTCTGCGAACTTGGGATCTAGTTCTGATAGCCCAGCTTCCCTTTGTTCTAAACTTGGCCTAGTTTTATTCTAAGACTGAGGTTTTCCTCACCAGTCTCCAGCCTCCTTCCACACCTAAGACCGGAATCATCCATCCAACATTCACTGAGCAAGCTTATATCAGGCCCCGGAGGTAGAAAATTGAGTAACACACTGGCCTTGTCCCTGAGAAGTGCAGCCTAGCTCAGAAGAGAGATGTAGGACCAGGTACTTATATACAGTGTAAGAAGCATGAATAACAATAACAGCAACAGATGTACATATGAGGTTCTACAGAAGGAAAGGATCCAGGGTCACCAACAAGGTGTGACTACAGAGAACTACGGTAAAGAAGATCTGAAAACGGGTCTTCAACAGAGGCTTCAGAATGGCTTAACAAATTGACAGCATCGTTGCAATAAACATGAGATCCTGTGGTGAACATGTGAATGCTTCCTTGGGTCCAAAAATTTCTGAAGGATTTGTTTTAAAATGATCAGTAACAACTATTTTTGCACTCACTCTTTGCAGCTATAACTCTGTTGTTGTCATGTGCCGTCGAGTCGATTCCGACTCATAGTGACCCTATATGGCAGAATAGAACTAGCCCAGAGGTTTTCCTAGGTTATAATATTTACAGGAGCAGATCTTCTGTTCTTTCTCCCATGGAACAGCTGATGGGTTCTAACCACCAACCTTTCAATTAGCAGCCAAGTGCTTAACCATTGCACCACCAGGGCTTCCTAACTCTGTTTGGTGGAATGCAAAAGAAACCAGCCTTCTCCCCGCCCTCTCTGCTGTGTCTCTGAAGGCTATACTGCTGTACCTTGTGAAGTCCTAGAGGGTGGTCTGCAGGCGTGTAACTGTATTCATAATGGGTAGTGCATGTACTCGCCACTCTGTCTGCCCTGATAGTTATTGGCCAAGTGCCCTACACACACACACACACACACACACACACACACACACACACACATCACGCACAGTGTCCCACTTAATCCTGGCAACCATGCTGGGAAGGAAGGTTCAAATCTTTTTTTTTTTTTTAACTAAGGAGGAAACTGAGCATTAAAAACCAACCAAACCCATTGCCATCGAGTTGATTCTGACTCATAGTGACCCTATAGGACAGAGTAGAACTGCCCCATAGAGTTTCCAAGGAGCACCTGGTGGATTCGAACTGCCAACCTTTTGGTTAGCAGCCATAGCACTTAACCACTACTCCTCCAGGTTTTCCAACTGAACATTACTAAGATTAAAAACAACGGTCTGCAGGAGAAAGCCTTAGTTCTCTCTTGCTGTTGTTACAACCTCATTGCCCAGCTCTGCACCGTCCCCACGATCAGTTGGGGATCTGCTCGTTGCATCCAAAGGCTGATTTTTTGTGTTCATTGGCTCATTTCCAGCAGTAGATTGCCACGTCTTTCTTCCTATAGTCTGGAAGCTTCACCAAAACCTGCTCAGCATCATAGCAACACGTAGGCATCCGCTGACAGGTGGTGGCTGCACATAAAGTGCATTGGCCGGGAGTTGAACCTGGGTCTTTGGCATGGAAGGCGAGAATTCTACCACTGAATCATCACTGCCCCTCTTAATCCCTTAGCAAGGTATAAAAGGCCTTTAGCACCTGAGGCTCAATCTATCTTTGGAGTCTCATCCTGCCCTCCCACTGGCTCTATCCCTGATGTCTCAACACACAGACCCACTGGGCCTTCTAGTCACACAGATACTTTCTGGGTCCCATACAGGCCACGTCCATGCTGGCCCTCCTCTGTTCCTTTGCCTCTGCCAGTTCTACTCCCCTCCTGCGTATCTTTCAAGGCTCAGCTCAATTCTCATCCCTAATCCCATAGTGGGACCTGAATTCTGGCCTCCACAGTTGTGCTTTTCTGTTTTCTCTACAAAGGACAGTGGAAGTATAAAGGGGCATTTCCCAGGTTGTGTTAGAGTTATTTGCCTATGTATCTGTGATGGTTAAGGTTATGTGTCTACTTGGCTAGGCCATGATTCTCAATAGTTGGGCGGATATTACATAATAATCCTTCATCTTGTGCAAAGAGTCCCTTGGACTCTGGCTGCTTTTCTAAATACAGCTTGGCTCTGGGTTCCCCTTTGCCATGAAACATCCAACTGTCAGGACACCTCAGAGTCTTTCCTCACACACCCTCTACCCTGACTATGCCAACTTTCTGTTGTCAACTGCCTTATCATTTGGGACACTCCATATAGCAGGTCAGAGTGGGCTTCCGTCTGAGTCTTATAGCTGAGGCTTCCGCTTCCCTCCCAGCATGTGGACTGCCCATGTGAGCAGAGGATTATATTAGACTATAAGGGACAGAAAACATCATGCCTCAGTACCTTCAACAAGGTAAAAACTTGTCCTCTCCCACATAGGAGTCTGGATAGGCTGTCCAAGAACCCTGAGAACTAGGTGCTGGTGAGGTCTCACTGCCACTTGGAGAGGACCATTGTGAAGCAGCTTGTCCTTTGGTGAAGAGGACCCTCTGTCATGGCTGTTCTTCCCTCCTTATCCGGGCCTGTGTTGTACCCAGTGCCAGAGATGCCGTAAGGGAAGGTACTGGACAGTACAGACCTGCCTAACATGACAGCGTAGCCAACGATTCCTCAACGATCCCTTTCATCTGCCCTGGGAAGACTGTCCTGGAGCCCTGGTGGGGAGCCAGGCAGATCCCAAACCACCATAGCCCTTGCCAAGCACAGCTCACCCCATTCCAGCCCACCTTCCTGAGGAGCAAGTGCACCCTCAGAGCCTCCATCGCCACTGATGGATTCATCCTACCTGCCAAAGAAATAAAGTTTAACTCTGTTTCCAAAAAAAAAAGCCTTATGATGCTATGTGGCATCAGGGACCTGAGTTCATTTATTTTGCTCCATTGTGTGTGGATGCCATTTCAAAGTTTACTTCATGGTTCAAAGTGGCTGCCCCAGCTCCAGCAGTCATAGTCACACTCTGAATAGTAAGAAGGAGAAAAGAGAAAGAAGGGCATGCCTTCTACATTTAAGGACTGTTTATGGAAGGTGTACACTCAGTTTCACTTACATCCGATTGGCTGTGGCTATAAAAAAAAAAAAAATTTTTTTTTTTTTTTTATAAGTCTGCTTTTGCTTTGGGTCTGAATGTGAAGCCAAGAAATATTTATGGAGAAGGTACTACAGTAAAACCTACGATAGCCGGAACCTGTGTAAGGCAGAAACCTGTCAGAGAAAGAAAACTCAAATATTTTCCACTAATAGAGAGTGTCAGGAATCTGGTAAGACTACACCCGGTCAAAGGTGGAAAACTTGTGAGACTCAGAAAAACAAAGCAGTCCCGTCAAGTTCTGGCATTTATAGGTGCCAGTGTATATGCCAGGGACTGTACAGATCCTGGGAGTATACAATGAATAACATACACATTTTAGCAGGACCTGCAGATACTAGACAAATAATGACACCATTAATTATTAATTAGATTGGTGGTCAATACCATGGAGAAGTATTAGGTGGTGTAAGAACATAACAGAGAGGCCTGACTCATCCGGTCTGTAGTTATCTGCAAAGTTGCTCCAAGGAAACAATGTTTCACTTAAGATCTGAAGGACAAGTCGGAGTCAGCTAGGTGAAGAATGGGACACACAGATTCTTTCCATGAAGACTGCAAAGTCCAGGAGCAGGAAAGAATTTGGCATCTTGGAGAATAAAAGGAGACTAGATGACTGATATATCATCAATGAGGAAGAAAGGGCCAAAATGAGGTTTGATAGACTGGACCAGGCAGGTCTTATGCAGTGTTGAGGTTATGGAATTTATTTTAAGAGTGGATGGGAGTTTTGAAGGGTTTGGAGCAGGGGATGGCTTTTTTTTTTTTAACTTATATTTTGAAGTTCCTTGCCAGAAATTCAAGCTGGATTCAGAAGAAGATGTGAAACAAGGGATACCATTGCTGATGTCAGATGGATCACGGCTGAAAGCAGAGAATACCAGAAAGATGTTTACCTGTGTTTTATTGACTATGCAAAGGCATTCAACTGTGTAGATCACAACAAATTATGTATAACATTGCAAAGAATGGAAATTCCAGAAATCTTTATTGTGCTCATGCGGAATGTGTACATAGACCAAGAGGCAGTTGTTGGAACAGAACCAGGAGATACTGCATCGTTTAAAATCAGGAAAGGTGTGTGTCAGGGTTGTATCCTTTCACCATACTTAGTCAATCTGTATGCTGAGAAACTAATCTGAGAAGGTGGACTATATGAAGAACAGGGCATCAGCATTGGAGGAAGACTCATTAACAACCTGATATGCAGATGACACAACCTTGCTTGCTGAAAGTGAAGAGGACTTGAAGCACTTGCTGATGAAGATCAAAGACCACAGCCTTCAGTATGGATTGCATCTCAAAGAAAACAAAAATCTTCACAACTGGACCAATAAGCAACATCATGATAAATGGAGAAAAAATTGAAGTTTTCAAGGATTTCGATTTCCTTGGATCTGCAATCAATGCCCACAGAAGTAGCAGTCAAGAAATCAAAAGCTGTATTGCACTGGGCAAATCTGCAGCAAAAGACCCCCCTAAAGTGTTGAAAGCAAAGATGTCACTTCGAGGACTAAGGTGCGCTTGATCCAAGCCATGATATTTTCAATCACCTCATATGCATATGAAAGCTGGACAAGGAGTAAGGAACACAAAAGAATTGATGCCTTTGAATTATGGTGCTGGTGAAGAATATTGAATATACCATGGACTGCCAGAAAAATGAACAAGTCTGTTTTGGAAGAAATAGAGCCAGTGTATTCCTTGCAGGCAAGGACGGTGAGACTTACATACTTTGGACATGTTATCAGGAGGGACCAGTCCTTGGAGAAGGACATCATGTTTGGTAAAGTAGAGGGTCAGCGAAAAAGAGGAAGACCCTTAACTAGATGGATTGACACAGTGGCTGCCACAATGGGCTCAAGCATGACAATGATCATGAGGACAGTGCAGAACTGGGCAGTGTTTCATTCTGTTGTACATAGGGCCACTATGAATCAGAACTGACTCTATGGCACCTATCAAGAACAACATATTTTGAAGTAATTTTAGATTTACAGAGAAGTGCAATAATAATACAAAGTTCCCGTATACTCCTCATCCAGCTTTCCCTAACATTAACATCAATACCAGGAAATTAACATTGATACAATACTACAGATCTTATTCAAATTTCACCAGTTTTTCCACCAATATTCTTCTCTGTACCAGAATCCCATCCAGGATCTCATGTTGCATTTAGTTTTTATTTCTCCTTACCATTCTACAGTGTGTGACAATTTCTCATCTTTCCTTGTCTTTCCTGACCTGAACACTTTTGTGTGTGTGTTTTAGGTGAAAGTTTACAGCACAAGTTAGTTTCTCATACAAAAATTTATGCATACATTTTATGTGACCTAGTTGCTATCCCTATAATGTGATCGAATATTCCTCCTTTCCACCCGGCTTTCCCATGTCTGTTCAAGCAGCTCCTATCCCTTTCTGCCTTCTCATCTCACCTCCGGACAGGGGCTGCCCATTTAGTCTCATGTATCTGCTTGAACTAAGAAGCACACTCTTCACAAGTATCATTTTATGTCTTGCAGTGCAGTCTATTCTTTGTCTGAAGAGTTGGCTTTGGGAATGGTTTTAGTTCTGGTTTAACAGAGAACCAAGGGGCCATGTTTTCTAGGGTTCCTCCAGTCTCAGTCAGACCATTAAGTCTGGTCTTTTTACTAAAATTTGAGTTCTGCATCCCTACTTTTCTCCTGCTCTGCCAGGGACTCTCTGTTGTGTTCCCTGCCAGCGCAGTCATTGGTGGAAGCCAGGCACTATCTGGTTCTTCTGGTCTCAGGCTGATGGAATCTCTGGCTTATGTGGCCCCTTTTGTCTCTTGGGCTAATATTTTCCTTGTGTCTTTGGTGTTCTTCATTCTCCTTTGCTCCAGGTGGGTTGGGACCAATTGATGCACCTTAGATGGCTGCTTGCTAGCTTTTTTTTTTTTTTAATTAACTTTTATTGAGCTTCAAGTGAATGTTTACAAATCAAGTCAGACTGTCACATATAAGTTTATATACACCTTACTCCATACTCCCACTTGCTCTCCCCCTAATGAGTCAGCCCTTCCAGTCTCTCCTTTCGTGACAATTTTGCCAGCTTCCAACTCTCTCTATCCTCCCATCCCCCCTCCAGACAGGAGATGCCAACACAGTCTCAAGTGTCCACCTGATATAATTAGCTCACTCTTCATCAGCAGCTCTCTCCTACCCACTGTCCAGTCCCTTTCATGTCTGATGAGCTGTCTTCGGGAATGGTTCCTGTCCTGGGCCAACAGAAGGTTTGGGGACCATGCCCGCCGGGATTCCTCTAGTCTCAGACCACTAAGTATGGTCTTTTTGTGAGAATTTGGGGTCTGCATCCCACTGATCTCCTGCTCCCTCAGGGGTTCTCTGTTGTGCTCCCTGTCAGGGCAGTCATCGATTGTGGCCAGGCACCAACTAGTTCTTCTGGTCTCAGGATGATGTAGGTCTCTGGTTCATGTGGCCCTTTCTGTCTCTTGGGCTCTTAGTTGTCGTGTGACCTTGGTGTTCTTCACTCTCCTTTGATCCAGGTGGGTTGAGACCAATTGATGCATCTTAGATGGCCGCTTGTTTGCTTGCTAGCTTTTAAGACACCAGATGCCACTCACTAAAGTGGGATGCAGAACATTTTCTTAATAAATTTTGTTATGCCAGTTGACCTAGATGTCCTCTGAAACCATGGTCTTCAGATCCCTGCCCCTGCTACACTCTCCCTTGAAGTGTTTGGTTGTGCTCAGGAAACTTTTTGGTTTAGTCCAGTGGTGCTGACTTCCCTGTATTGTGTGTTTTCCTTGCCTTCACCTAAAATAATTCTTGTCTACTATTTTTCACTATTTTTTTTTTTTTTAGTGGGATCTAGTTAGTGAATTCTTCTCTCCCACCCTCCCCACCCTCGTAACCATCAAAGAATGTTTCTTCTGTGTTTAAACCTTTTCTAGAGTTCTTATAATAGTGGTCTCATACAATATTTGTCCTTTTGTGACTGATTAATTTCACTCAGCATAATCCCTTCCAGATTCATCCATGTCTTGAGATGTTTTGTAGATTCATCATTGTTCTTTATCATTGCATAGTATTCCATTGTGGGAATATACCATAATTTGTTTATCCATTCATCCATTGACGGGCACCTAGGTTGTTTCCAACTTTTTGCTATTGTGAACAGTGCTGCAAATGAACATGAGTGTGCGTATATCTTTTTGTGTGACGGCTCTTGTTTCTCCAACGACCTGAACAATTTTGAAGATAGCTGGTTAGGATATCCCTTAATTTGGTTTTGTCTAATGTTTTCTCTTGATTAGAATGAGGTCATTCACTTTTGGCAAGAATACTACAGAAATGATATCATGTTTTTCTCAGTGCATCGTATCAAAGGGCTCATAATATTAATATGTCTTATTACTGGTGTTATTATCCTTGATCACTTGGTAAGGTGGCATCTGTTGGGTTGCTATAAAGTTACTACCTTTCCCATTATAATTTATAAATATCTTGGCAGTGGTACCTTGAGACTATGCAAATATCCTGTTTCTACTCAAACTTCACTCACCAATTTTAGCATCCTTCGGTAGATCTTTTCTGCAGCAATTATTGCTGTGGTGTTTGCCTAATGGCAATTTTATATTTCCCTCTTTCTTTATGTATTTATTAGTTGAAATTCCTCTAAAAGGAAGAGCCGTTCCTTCTCCCCCATTTATTTATTTACATCAGCCTGAAATCGTGGGTATTTATTTTATTCTACGGGATAAAATCCAGTGCTATCATTTATTTTGTTGCTCACATTGTTCCAGATTTGGCCATTAGGTGCTCCTTCCAGTTTGTGCTTGTGTCCTTTCAAAGGGGTGATTTTGAGAGATTTACATGTTTTCAAAGCCACCCTGGTTGCCATGTGGAATGGAATAGGGCAAGAACCATGTAGCATGGCCAGGGGTACCCTTTCCAGGCTGTTGTTCTCACTTGTAATATTTTCATCTCAATTACTGACAAGAAGGTGAAAATTGGTGGTGAGAAAGTCTTCCTTAATAATTAAAAAATTATATTAATTGTCCTGGCCTTGGACAAACTAAGAGTGGTCAAAGGACTAATGTGATATACATTTAGGTTCCATGAATGTTTTAGAGAGAGAATCTGCTTTCCTTTGGGGTCCTCTTTTATTTGCTCAGAGATAACACAAACTTCTTAGCCTTGTAATCTCAGAAGCAGGTCACCTAATAACAAACTCTAATTATAAGCAGTGGCAACTCAGATTTTGAAGTGGAGACTCAATTCAATGGGTTACCAAGAGTAACCAAAAATGGATTCAGAAAAGCAAAGAAGTTTCCAGGATAAACTGAATGCTTCAAAGGTCAGAGGAGCAATGGCGGGGGTTTGGGGACCATGGTTTAAGGGGACTTCTAAGTCAATTGGCAAAATAATTCTATTATGAAAACATTCTGCATCCCACTTTGAAATGTGGCGTCTGGGGTCTTAAATGCTAACAAGCGGCCAACTAAGATGCATCAGTTGGTCTCAACCCACCTGATCAAAGGAGAATGAAGAACACCAAGGTCACACGACAACTAAGAGCCCAAGAGACAGAAAGGGCCACATGAACCAGAGACCTACATCATCCTGAGACCAGAAGAACTAGTTGGTGCCCGGCTACAACCGATGACTGCCCTGACAGGGAGCATGACAGAGAACCCCTGAGGGAGCAGGAGATCAGTGGGATGCAGACCCCAAATTCTCACAAAAAGACCATACTTAGTGGTCTGAGACTAGAGGAATCCCGGCAGTCATGGTCCCCAAACCTTCTGTTGGCCCAGGACAGGAACCATTCCCGAAGACAGCTCATCAGACATGAAAGGGACTGGACAGTGGGTAGGAGAGAGATGCTGATGAAGGGTGAGCTAATTATATCAGGTGGACACTTGAGACTGTGTTGGCATCTCCTGTCTGGAGGGGGGATGGGAGGATAGAGAGAGTTGGAAGCTGGCAAAATTGTCACGAAAGGAGAGACTGGAAGGGCTGACTCATTAGGGGGAGAGCAAGTGGGAGTACGGAGTAAGGTGTATATAAACTTTTATGTGACAGTCTGACTTGATTTGTAAACGTTCACTTGAAGCTCAATAAAAGTTAATAAAAAAAAAAATGGATTCAGGCAGCCTCTTGGTAACTTTATTCTTCCTTAACAGGTTTCCATTTGCAGGACCAAAAATAAAGCAAAAATAAAGAAGCAAAACAAGCAGATAGTTTGGGATCTGTAGCTCACAGTAGCAGAGCCCTTCCTGTATCCCATATTTCCCGACCTTCAGATTGCCAGCAGCTCTTTACTTGAAGGCTTTCTTGGCAGCTGGGACCCACTCTTGATAAGTACAATCAGACAGAAGTGCAGGAGAATCAGCTCCCCCCAGGAGTCTTTAGACAATAACTGATGCAACCAGTGTATAAATACCCCAACTCCCTCGCCCCTTGGATGCAAACACTCTGAAACACACGTTCTCAGAGTTCCCAGAGGCATTAAACTATTACCACAGTAGAAACTTGTTTGACAACAAACAACTTATCGAATGTTTTCTCTTACTGTCTCACTAGCAGTGTGTCCTGGGATCACCTCCCTAAATTACTTGCATTCAAATTCTTGTCTCTGCATTTGCTTCTGGAAACTTAGGCAAGAAAGCTGTGGAGAACTATAATTCCCCAAAGATACATGTGCACTCACCAATAAAGAGACTAAAATTGTTCCACAGTGACCCTGCACCACCACACATTTCAGGGTGCAGGATATTTCTCCCCCATTCATTTTGCTTTGAATGTAGTACCAAATCCAAAGCTTTTCCTTTTAATATTTTAAAACAGAAATGGTATATTGGATCCTTCAAAATTCATTCTGCTTGTCTTCTAGTACTACAGAGGTTAGACAGCTATAGACTACATTTCCAAGACTCCTTTGCAGCTAAGATTTTATTTATTACCTGAGTTCCAACAAGCTGTTTTACCTGCAAGAAATTCAGAGTCAGGATTCAGGAACATGAGGAAGCACCCACATTCGAGAGGCTTGGATCTTCTGGCAAGCCAAGTGACAGAACTTTCTGGATATTCTGGGGAACTGTGGCCATATTTCTAGGGTCCAGTTCCTAGAATCACGGGCGCCTTGTGATAGACAATAGTGGCAGTGGTGCTTCTGCGAACACTACCATCGTGTGCTTAGGTATTTCTCTTGGCTGCATTGTCATTGGTTGTATGACACCCAGGTCTGGTTCTCTGCCTGCCTACAGATTCTATGAGCTAAACCGGCCAGAGGGAGTATTCTATTGTCTGCAGCTGAGCCCCTATAACCAAAAAGGAAAGATAGAAAGGATTTGGAACGGGCATTGCGCGAACTAATCTTTAGTTAGTTTCTGCCAGATACTTCCTCCAGGTCTACCAAGTTGGCAGCAGCATATTACTTGTACTTTATTTAGTATATTTATAGTATATAAATATATAGTATATTTCTTAATTCAGTGAGGCAATCAGAGCAGAGGTTAAGGTCTTTATTCTATACATAATGAAAAGAGGGTGCAGAGAAGCAAGGCTATTTATTGTAGTTTGTACAGCATATCTGTGACCCAGCCAGGTCTCGCTCCGTCTTCTAACTCGGTCCTGTGTTCTTTCCATGGACAAAGTGTTTTCCATCAAACTTTGATGGAAGCATCTTTCATGCTTTGGAGCAGCCCAGTCCCTCTCACTCACACACCCTGACCTTGTCACTCCCCTTGTGAAGCACAGAGCATCCTGTTTGCCCACGCATGAAAAATGAGAATAAAAAGAGACTCGCATGGCATCTTTGGGGACACCTAATTCACCTCTAGAGCACAAAACAGACTCCTAAAATGCAGATTTTCAGGAGAAAATCTAATCCCTACAGACTCTCCCACTAATGTGCCAGTCCCAATACTCACAAGCAAAGGCCTGCTTAACCTAGTTGTCACTTTTGTGATTGCGTAGCAGCTTTCCAGATATCCTAACCACTTCAGTTTAGGTTAAGTTCATCAGATAAAGTACCTTGAGAAATTGGAGGTGGGGGGGGTGGGGGGGGCGGGGAGGCTGGACCTACAGATAAACCAGAGAACAAAAGGAAGGAATGTGTATAAAATCAACTTCTTCCCTTTCTATTGCCTCATGCTCCTACTGACTGCATGTGAACAGGCATGGCGTCATTCCTGAAATCGGCAGTAACCCTCCTCTGCTCCAAAGAAGGCAGGTGTGAAATGCTGCACTCATTTCCAGGCATCTAAAAAATACACACTCAGAAAAAAATATAGTAATAATATAGAAAAAAACAAAACTAACCTACAAAAGAAAGTCAGAGGCTTTTGAAAGTAATTTTCCTTAATTAATTCCCAAAGACTATATATATATATTCATTGTCAGGCTTGACAAGTGTTCTTCCTATATGAAATATCTGAAATACACAATGGTTAAATCCAGAGAGACAAATTACTCAGCATTTCTCTAAGAAGGCTGCGTTATATAATAAGGTAAAGAAAACAGACAATTAGAACATGATGAGAATTCTTCTGCATACAATGATCTGTTCATCTGATCAAGTAGATGTTAAGTCCCCAGGTATATATTTTTTTCCTTAGGATTGCATTTGTAAAAAAAAAAAAAAAAGGAGTTCAGTATGTAATTTTATCACAGAACACTTTTCTAAGTTCAGATAAAATTTAATTCTCAGTCTTAAGACTAATGTCTTGGCCAATTTGAAGTTTTGGGTATTTTAATTTTGGGTACTTTAAATATATTAGGAAACCCTGGTGGTATAGTGGTTAAGAGCTACGGCTGCTAACCAAAAGGCGGGCAGTTTGAATCCACCAGCCGCTCCTTGGAAATGCTATGGAGCAGTTCTATGAGTAGGAATCAACTTGATGGCAATGGGTTTGATTTCTGTTTTTTTTTAATTTATTAATTTCTAAAACAGTTACTACTCAGTGGCGTTGGTGTCAAACTGGATCCCCAAGGAAATCTTTGTGAGGGGAGGCCCTCTTGGCAATCACTGAGGCATGTGGCCTCTTTTTAGCACTTGTAGGCCTTGCAAGTCATCTTCTTGACTGTCCAAAAGAATCCATGGCAGAGTTTCTGGGTTCAGTCAGAGTATTTCTGGGCAGAAGAGGGACACCCCTTTTGTAGACACCCATCTGAGTTGGAGCTGAAGCACACACACCCCTCACGTTCTGAGAGGCTGCGTGAGTGGCATCTGTTCTTACACCATTATCCAATCACACCCATGAATAGTGACTCCTCGGAAAAATAAGCGATGGACAATAACTTGCATTTTAGGCAGTTTCCTAAGTTCAGTGATGATTCATCTATGTACTGTGCATCTCCCTCCCTCCACCCCAAAATCCGTCAGGAAATTTCAAATAAAAGAGCAGTGACAACATTTCAGACTTTTGAAATCAAGACATCATGTCCATTTTTAGCATTCCTAACAACGCCATGGGGCCAGTGGTGGTTCAGTGATAGAATTCTCACCTTCCTTGGGTTTGATTTGTAGCCAATGCACCTCATGTGTGTCTGTCAGTGGATGTTTGCGTGTTGCTGTCAAGCTGAACAGGTTTCAGTGGAGCTTCCAGACTAAGATGGAGGAAGAAGAAGGGCCTGGTGATCTACTTCCGAAAATCAGTAATGTAAATCCTATGGATGGCAATGGTTGGTCCGATCCACAACTGATCATAAAAATGGTGCAGGATCAGGCAGCATTTCTGTTGTGCATGAGGTCACCACGAGTCAGGGGATGACTTCACAACAGATAACAAAAATAAAGCTACCATTTATCAGGTACTTATTTGTCTCTACCAGGTGGCATACTGAGCACTTATCATTCAACCTTCACAACAGTCCTAAGTGGTAGATTCTATTATACCTTACAGGTGAGGAAACTGAGCTGAGGAGGGTGAAAGTGCTCACCCACAGTCACCTAATTCAGGAGCGGAATGCAGGCAGCTGGGCTTCAGAGTTAGTGCTCTTTAGCTCCTACAACCAAGTTTGGGCCTTTGAATATTTTTACAGCATTTATTCAAATTTTTTTTTCCTATGCCCCTCAAAAAAATTATTTCCAAACATAACCTCTCCTGCTTTCTCTCATGGGAGTCAGTTCCCATTAGTTAATATCAGTGTTAGAAACAAAATATAATATCTTCACTCTTTCACCACTATTCATACCAAGTTGTGTCTTGTGGTCTGCAAATTCTTTTTTCCCCACACCCCACATTATCATTATGAAGAATGTCCAGGCTCTTGATCACAGGAAACCGTTCATGCTTTAAGCAAAGTCCAGGCAGAACAAAGTTCTCTTCCCAGGATTTATGAGAACAAAGTTCCTGCCCCAGCATTCCAGATGATTTCCACAGCTTAGCAAGAAAAAACCTGCCAGTTTCTTCCTTCCTTGTGCTTTGTATTCTGCTGTCAGTCTCTTGAATGTTGCCTGTGAGCAGCTGCTCTCGTTTGCTTACTAAAACTTCCTCCCTTCTTAGCCTCTCCCCTAGTCTTCCTCAACACTCTCCTCATTCCATTTGCCACTCGCCTCTCCAACCCGTGAACTTTTCCCTGCTCGAATATTGATATACAATTCTGACAGACTACTCTTATTCTATTTGGTTCCTTGCTTTTTCAGGAAAAGAGACCACGCTTTCTTTCACTTGGAATTCTGGCCAAAAAAGAGATCTCTTCTTGAAAGAAGCATTACCTAGGCTTCAAGGCATCCACTTAAGCTGTCTAATGGTGTCAATCATTTCTGGAGTTTGTCATCAAACATACTTGCTGAATATACCAAGGGTTCATTCAGGTGCCAAAACCAGTAAGTTCAATGGGCCATGGGCCCCAGAAGCTCAAGCACCTTGGGTGGAAATGTACTGGAAGAGAGACTGAGGCCCTACACCTGACTAAATTCAACGTACTATTTATCAAATAAGGATAGTAATACACGTTCTACCTGCTGCATGGGGCATCAAATGAGATGTTATGTGTAAAAGTAGTTTGAAAAAGTTGGAACTGCTGTAATTTACAAGGTACAAGCCTCAGTGGCCTGGCAAGGAATTACACTTCTGTCTTATTTCTATTTCTCCCTCTCTTCTATGGGTTTTTAAGTTCCTTCCCCTCTTCTGAGGAAACCCTGGTGGCGTAGTGGTTAAGTGCTACCGCTGCTAACCAAAAGGTCGGCACTTCGAATCCACCAGGCACTCCTTGGAAACGCTATGGGGCAGTTCTACTCTGTCCTACAGGGTCTCTATGAGTCGAAATCGACTTGACAGCAATGGGGCCCCTCTCCTGTAAACACAGGAGATTTAGTGGTAACACAGTGATTAAGTGCTCGGCTACTAACCAAAATGTCTGTGGTTTGAAACCACCAGCGGCTCCTCGGGAGAAAGACGTGGCAGTCTGCTTCTGTAAAGATTACAACCTGGGAAACTCTATGGGGCAGTTCTACTCTGACCTGTAGGATCACTACGAGTTGGAATTGACTCAATGGCAATGGGTTTAATTTTTTTATAGTGGTTGGGTAGTAATAAATATAGAAGAATCAAGAACCAAGAGCATCAAGGGAAAATAATAACAGAATGTTCTCAAAATTACGGCCTGCCATAAACAAAAAATGCAAATGTATTTTGTCCTGGATGATTATGTCCAAGCACACCCTGGAGAAATTGAAATGACTGTTTTCTGTATTTGCCATCTAAGATGGACAGCAATGCCTTAGGAATTGTTTATGTAGTCTAAGAGACAAAAACACTAAATGAAGATGTTAAAACGAAATGTTAAGGAGAAATATTTGTTTTATCCACACATGTTGGCATTCATTGTGTTTATGTTGTGAAAGGTGTAAGATACATAAAAGAATAAAGAGGAAAATTTCAGATCTTGGGCTTACTGCCAGTTTATTTTTTGCTATTCTAGGGGAAAAAAATGTGGAAAAGGCATGGAATGGAATCTTTGAAGAAGGAAATATATTGTCCTATTTTTTCAAACCTTGATCTCCAGTTATCATGGTGTCATAATTTTTGGAAATCAGTGGGCGTATGAATGATGAATACAACTAGTTATCAGGATTAAATAAGTGACAAAGGTGAAACCTATGCTAAAATATTTTATAGGAGTCAACTGTCAACTAAGTTCTGATTACATAGAACTTTTTTTTTTTTAAAGCTTTTTTGTCTTAGGATGAAAAATGAGTAGCCTTGCTGCAAAGGATCATTTCATCAGAGTGATTTAAGATAAAAGCTTGAAGACGTTCGTGTTTTACAATCTCAAATTAAGAGCAAGCTCAGACATCTTGCTGGAGATCACTATACTTTATCATTTTATATTACTCTCCACTTTTAAATTGTCTGTCATATTTTGACTCACAGCGACCTTATAGGACAGAGGAGAACTAAGAGTCAGAGTCGACTTGACGGCAGTGGGTTTGGTTTTTGGTTATCATGTTTTGACTTTTATATCTCTGACTTCTTTTTCTATAATGTCTAATTTTCATATTTTAACTGAAAGTTTTGAGAAAAATGACAATTACCAATATTAATTCAAACTGTACATAAATATGATGAAAACAGCCTTTCAAGCCAAGTTTTAACAAGATTCTTATTTTATATATTGTAATAATTCTCTTTGTGTGTATTACTATATAGCTGAGTAAACTTTAGTAAAGAGCTTAACCTCCTTTGGCCTCCATTTCCTGCCAAATAATCTGCAAACTGAAGGTGTGAGCTGTATGATTTCTCACAGTTTTCTAGCTCCAGTGTCTATGATTCTATGGCTGTGCTTTCTCCAGCGAACTAAGCCTGCTCTGCCCAAGCTCATGGAAGCTGTTGTTGTTGTTGGGTGCTGTGGAGTCAATTCCGACTCATAGTGACCCCATGTGACAGAGTAAAACTGCCCCATAAGGGTTTCTAGGCTGTAATCTTTTTGGAAGCAGATCACCAGGTCTATTCTCCCACAGAGCCACTGGGTGGGTTTGAACTCCCAATCTTTTGTTAGCATCTGAGCTCTTGACCGTTGTGCCACCAGAGCTCCTTATGGAAGTGTTAGAGAATTAATTTTCTCTAGGAGTAGCCCTCAGCCAGTGACAAATGAGAGTTCATGTATAAAAATCTAGCCCTCTGGCCCATTGGTTGGGCTAACTCTGAGGTGTGTTCTGCACAGGCTCCCAGAACTCCTTAGTTCTCATAGCAGTTACTGCTTTGATAACAGACTTTCAGCAGCTGTCTTCCCTTCCCTATCTCACTTCCCCACTGGCTTCTAGTGCTTTCTGGGATCTCTCTCAAATAAGCTGCTTGCACAGGAATCCTTGTCTCCTGGTCTAAGACACTACTCTTATGCATTTACCCTCCTCTTATGTTAGAAATACATGGGTAGATTAAAAAACAAAACACAAGGCAAGACTTCTTAAGAAATGGCTATGGAGACAACCTAAGTGCCCATCAACAGACGAATGGATAAACAAATTACAGTACATACACACAAGGGAATACTACACAACAATAAAAAATGATGAATCTGCAAAACATCTCACAACATGGATGAATCTGGAGGGCATTATGCTGAGTAAAATAAGTCAGTCATGAAAGGACAAATATTGTATGAGACTGCTATTATAAAAACTGAAGAAAATGTTTACACATAGAAAAAAACAACTTTTGATAGGAGGGAAGGAAGGAGTGTGGAGGGGAAATCACTAGATAGTAGGCGAGTGTTGGGTCGCTATGAGTCAGAATTGACTCAACGGCAGTGGGTTTTTTGGTTAACTCTGGTGAAGGGAAAGACAAAACACAACACAGTGGAAGTCAGCACAACTTGATGAAAATAAAGTCACAGACGCTTCCTAGACACATCCAAACACCTTTAGGGATCAAGTTATTGAGGCTGAGGGCTGGGGACCATGGTCTCAGGGGACATCTAGCTCAACTGGCACAACATAGTTCATAAAGAAAATGTTCTACATCGTATGTTGGTGAGTAGTGTCTGGGGTCTTAAAAGCTTGAGAGTGGCCATTTAAGATGCATCTATTTTCCCATCCCATCCAGAGCAAGGAAGAATGAAGAAAACCAAAGACACAAGGAAATTATTAGTTCAAAAGACTAATTAACAGACCACATGAATCACAGCCTACACCAGCTTAAGCCCAGAAAACTAGATGGTGCCCGGCTACCACCACTGGTCACTCTGACAGGGATCACAATAGAGGGTCCTGGACAGAGCAGGAGAAAAATGTAGAAAAAAATTCAAATTCACAAAAAAAGACCAGACTTACTGGTCTGTCAGAGACTGAAGGAACCTCCAAGACTAGGGCCTCCAGACACCCTGCTAACTCAGAACTAAAGCCATCCTGAAGTCCACCTTTTAGCCGAAGATTAGACTGTCCTAGAAAACAAACAATAACACATATGAGGAACGTGCTTCTTAGTTCAATCAAGCATACGAGACCAAATGGGCAACACCTGCTCAAAAGCAAAGAGAAAAGGCAGGAAGGGACTGGAAGAATGGACACAGGGAACCTAGGTTGGAAAGGGGGAGAGTGCTGACACATTGCAGGGATTGTAACCAATGTCACAAAAAAATTTGTGTATAAATTTTTGAATGAAAAACTAATTTGTGCCATCGATTTTCACCTAAAGCACAATAAAATAAAATAAAAAATCCCATAAAAGTCTGTTTTTTTCCCTCTTTAGTCTTCTCTAATGAAACTTTTTCTTCAGAAACCAGCATTCAAAATAAGTGTTATTTTTATCCAAAAAAAAGAAAGAAAGAAAGAAATGGCTTATTTCGCACATAGGGCAGAGAGTGTACAAGACGAGTCAGTATATTTTGTTGGGCAACAATGAGATATCACTTCACACCCACTAAGATGGCTCTGGTTTAAAAAGTGGAAAATAGCAGGTGCTGGTAAGGACGTGGAGAAATTGGAACCCTCATCTATAACTGGTGGGATTGTAAAATGGCACAGCTGCTGTGGAAAACAATTTGGCAGTTCCTCAAAAAGTTAAACGGAATTACCATATGATCCAGCAATTCTCTTTTAGGTATATACGCAAAGGCAGGAACACAAACAGATTACTTGCACACCAATGTGCACTGTAGCACTATTCACAATAGACAAAAGGTAGAAACAGCCTAAGCGTCCATCAACAGATGAATGGATAAATAAAATGTGGTGCATACATACAACAAAATACTACTCAGCCATAGAGAGACATGAAGTGCTGATACACACTACAACATGGATGAACCACAAAAACGTTATGCTGACTAAAACAAGTCAGTCACAAAAGGACAAATTTTGTATGATTACACTTATATGAAATATCTAGAATAGACAAGCACATAGAAACCAAAGTGGTTGGCCAGTGACAGGCAGGAGGGGCGAAAAAGGGGGACTCATTACTTAGGGGACACTGAGCTTCTGTTAATGCTAATGGACAAATTTGGAAATGGACAACGGTGATGGTTGAACAACATGACGAATACAACTAAGGTCACTGAACTGCACATGTGAAGGCTGTTGAAATGGCAAGTATTTTTTACGTATACAGTTACCACAATAAAAAAAAATCACATTGGTCACCAGTAGAGGTTACTGAGGCACAAACTTGTTATTCTAAAAATTGATACAGAAAGTAAAAAAATAAGTATCTTGCCTTTACTATATAAACTGTATTTTAGGATGCCCGAATCAGTGATAAGCTCTTCATTACAGGAAAAATCCCTCAAATGAATGCAGAAGAAATGATAGAATCAGAAAAGCACCATTTTGCAAGCCCTGATGAAATAAATTATAGGGTTGCTATGAGTCGGAATCGAGTCGATGGCATTGGGTTTGGTTTTTTGGTTTTACTGAAATAAAGGGAGCCCTGGTGGCACAGTGGCTAAAAGCTCGTCTGCTAACTGAAAGGTCGGTGGTTCAAACTCACCCAGCTGCTCCGTGGAAGAAAGAACTGGCGATCTGTTCCCGTAAAGATTACAGTTTAGAAAACCCTATAGAGCAGTTCTACCCAAGGGATTCTTATAAGTCAAAATTGACTTGATGGCACTTAACAACAACAACAACGATGAAATAAATTGTTGTTGCTGTGTACCGTCAATTTTGACTCACAGCGACCCTATAGGACAGAGTAGAACTGCCCTACAGGGTTTCCCAGGCTGTAATCTTTATGGGTCTTTCTCCTGTGGAGCCATTGGGTAGGTTCGAACCACGGATCTTTTGGTTAGCAGCTGAGCTCTTAACAACTGCACCACTAGGGATCTTTAGGCAATGATTATTAATGTTAAATTCATTACGTAAAAGGTTGATAAAGAACTTCCTAATGAAGGGATCTGGCTGACACCCCCTGAACCCACTAAACAATCTTAGCTTCACTACAAGGGACAACCAACATTATACACCTCATGATGTGATAAAATATGAAGTATATGAAAACACCTAAAATATTCTTGCCTAAAAAACTGAACCTGAATCAAATTGGATCAGTAGATCTATCAAATTTCAGGAAATAAGAGGAATAGAACAGCTTAAACAACACCACAAGGAAGCAATTAGCCAAACTCAGCATTCCAGACCATCTATGAAGATAAGTGATCTATTTCCTCCAACAAATTAATGGTACAAAAAAGACGGGAAAAAGAACTGGTACAGAATATAAAAGAATTCATCAAATGCTATGGGTGAAACTTCCTTAAAAAAAAAAAACTCTAAAAAAGACATTTTTGAAATAATAACATTTGAATATGGACTGGCTTTCAGATGATATTAAGGAATTACTGATTGTTGATAATTTTGATAAGGGCATGGTGATAATGTAAGAAAAAAAGTTTTTATCAGTTAGGTATGCATCCAGAAGTATTTACACGGAAAATAACAGGATGTCTTTTGTGAGAAGCCTTAATTGTCCCTTATGATATGGTGTAAAAAACTCTAGAAATACAAAAAATCCTCCCACCGAGTTGTGTACTTTAAGAGGCTGAATTTTGTGGTATGTCAATTATATCTAAAAAAAAGAAAAAAAAATCTCCAGGAAAAAGAAAAATGTGTGTGTGAGAGGCAGGGAGTGGGGAATTAAGATTTATGAAATGTTTATTAATGTTGAAGCTTGGTTTAGGGTCCATGGGAGATTTTATTATAATATTTTCTCTATGTGCGTGTTTTTAAAATTCCATAATTAAGATAAAAAATGAGAAAAATACTTTGCTGGAGAAATTTGAAGAGCACTGTTGCAGGATATTTGGAGGGCTTAGGTGATAAGATTATATTTGTAAAAATCTTAATGCCTTAATGCTTATAACTATCTAGACAGGAGAATTGCTAAGGTGTTAGAATATGCTATATCCTCTTGATTCTCATTTATACCCTCCTGCCCCCATTTCTGTACTCTGAAATTGGAACCCTCTGACAATGCTTATTGTTAATGCGGTAGTATTTTTTTTCTCCCCCAAAGCTGTTATTAAATTAATTGTGTGGCTTACAGTAAATGGAATCTTAGATTTGCAGAAATACATTAAATTGTACCACTCTGTGTCAGAGCTAAAAGTTGAGGTTTTGGGGTGAGAAGGCTAATTTGTTCCTTATGGTATCAATCTAAACAGGCTAGAGATCTAACCCACTGTGTCTTTTAAAAAATTATTTTGATTTTTATCAAAATAATAGATTTACAAAGGTAAAAAATCAAGTGGTATTAAAAGGTTTGTAGTGAAAAATAGTAACTCAGCCTACAACCCTTTCCTCAGAGGTGGTGGTGGTGTTGTTAGGTGCTGTCAAGTCGGCTCCAACTCATAATGAGCCCATGTATAACAGAAAGAAATGTTGCTTGATCCTGTGCCATCCTCACAATAGTAGGTATGCTTGAGCCCATTGTTGCAGCCAATGTGTCATTCCATTTCACTGAAGGTCTTCATCTTTTCGCTGACCCTCCGCCAAGCATGATGTCTTTCTCCAGAGATTGGTTCCTCCTGATAATAGGTCCAAAGTAAGCGAGACAAAGTCTTGTCATCCTCCCTCCTAAGGAGCATTCTGGCTGTATTTCTTCCAAGACAGATTTGTTCATTCTACTGGCAGCCCATGGCATATTCAATATCCTTCGCCAATACTGTAATTCAAATGTGTCGATTTTTCTTCGGTATTCCCTTTTCACTGTCCAGTTTTCACATGCATACGAGGTGATTGAAAATACCATGGCTTAAGCTGACAAAATGGACACGAAAAGAGAGAGTGGAGGGAGGGAGTGGGCTGTCTCATTAGGGGGAGAGCAATTGGGAGTATGCAGCAAGGTGTATATAAGTTTTTGTGTGAGAGACTGACTGAATTGGAAACTTTCACTTAAAGCACAATAAAATTTTTTAAAAAGCTGAAAAAAAAAAAAATACCATGGCTTGGGTCAGGTGCACCTTAGTCCTCAGAGTGATAGCTTTGCTTTTTAACCCTTTAAAGCGGTCTTTTACAGCAGATTTGCCCAGTGTAATATGTGGCTGGAAACAAAAAAGAAGGATCAGTAGTTGGAAAATATGGCCTTGGTGATAGAAACAATGCCAGAGATCGAATGATAGAATTTTGCAAGACCAACGACTTCTTCATTGCAAATACCTTCTTTCACCAACATAAACGGCGACTATACACATGGATCTAGCCAGATGGAACACACAAAAATCAAATTGACTACATCCGTGGACAGAGATGATGGAAAAGTTCAATATCATCAGTCAGAACAAGACCAGGGGCCGACTGTGGAACAGACCATCAATTGCTCATATGCAAGTTCAAGATGAAACTGAAGAAAATCAGAGCAAGTCCACGAGAGCCAAAATACGACCTTGAGCATATCCCACCTGAATTTAGAGACCACCTCAAGAATAGATTTGATGCATTGAACACTGGTGACCGCAGACCAGGCGAGTTGTGGAATGACATCAAGGACATCATCCATGAAGAATGCAAGAGGTCACTGAAAAGACAGGAAAGAAAGAAAAGACCAAGATGGGTGTCAGAGGAGACTCCGAAACTTGCTCTTGAGCGTCGAGCAGCTAAATCAAAAGGAAAAATTCATGAAGTAAAAGAACTGAACAGAAGATTTCAAAGGGCGGCTCAAGAAGACAAAGTATTATAATGACATGTGCAAAGAGCTGGAGATAGAAAACCAAAAGGGAAGAACACACTCGGCATTTCTCAAGCTGAAAGAACTGAGGAAAAAATTCAAGCCTCAAGTTGCAATAGTGAAGGATTCTATGGGGAAAATATTAAACGACGCAGAAAGCATCAAAAGAAGATGGAAGGAATACACAGAGTCATGATACCAAAAAGAATTAGTCGATGTTCAACCATTTCAAGAGGTGGCATATGGTCAGGAACCGATGGTACTGAAGGAAGAAGTCCAAGCTGCTCTGAAGGCATTGGTGAAAAACAAGGCTCCAGGAATTGATGGAATGTCAATTAAGATGTTTCAACAAACCGATGCAGTGCTGGAGGTGCTCACTTGACTATGCCAAGAAATATGGAAGACAGCTTCCTGGCCAACTGACTGGAAGAGATCCATATTTATGCCTATTCCCAAGAAAGGTGACCCAACTGAATGTGGAAATTATAGAACAATATCGTTAATCTCACATGCAAGCAAAATTTTGCTGAAGATCATTCAAAAATGGCTGCAGCAGTATATTGACAGGAAACTGCCAGAAATTCAGGCTGGTTTCAGAAGAGGGCGTGGAACCAGGGATATCATTGCTTATGTCAGATGGATCCTGGCTGAAAGCAGAGAATACCAGAAGGATGTTTACCTATGTTTTATTGACTATGCAAAGGCATTCGACTGTGTGGATCATAACAAATTATGGATAACATTGTGAAGAATGGGAATTCCAGACCACTTAATCATGCTCATGAGGAAACTTTACATAGATCTAGAGGCAGTTGTTCAGACAGAAGGGAGTACTGATTGGTTTAAAGTGAGGAAAGGTGTGCGTCAGGATTGTATTCTTTCGCCATGCCTATTCAATCTGTAAGTTGAGCAAATAATCCGAGAAGCTGGCCTATATGAAGAAGAATGGGGCATCAGGATTGGAGGAAGATTCATTAACAACCTGTGTTATGCAGATGACACAACCTTGCTTGCTGAAAGTGAAGAGGACTTGAAGCACTTACCAATGAAGATCAAAGACCACAGCCTTCAGTATGGATTGTACCTCAACATAAAGAAAACAAAAATTCTCAGAACTGGACCAATGAGCAACATCATGATAAACGGAGAAAAGATTGAAGTTGTCAAGGATTTCATTTGACTTGGATCCACAATCAACAGCCATGGAAGCAGCAGTCAAGAAATCAAAAGATACATTGCATTGGGTAAATCTGCTGCAAAAAATCTGCTGCGCTGCAAAGGACCCCTTTAAAGTGTTGAAGAGCAAAGATGTCACCTTGAAGACCAAGGTGCGCCTGACCCAAGCCATGGTATTTTCAATCGCATCATACGTATGTGAAAGCTGGACAATGAATAAGGAAGACCGAAGAAGAGTTGACGCCTTTGAATTGTGGTGTTGGCGAAGAATATTGAATATACCATGGACTGCGAAAAGAACAAACAAATCTGTCTTAGAAGAAGTACAACCAGAATGCTCCTTAGAAGCAAGGATGGCGAGACTGCGTCTTACATACTTTGGACATGTTGTCAGGAGGGATGAATCCCTGGAGAAGGACATCATGTTTTGCTGAGTACATGGCCAGCGGAAAAGAGGAAGACCCTCAACAAGGTGGATTGACAGAGTGGCTGCAACAATGAGCTCAAGTATAACAACGATTGTAAGGATGACTCAGGACCCGGTAGTGTTTCATTCTGTTGTGCACAGGGTCGCTATGAGTCAGAACTGACTCGACAGCAGCTAACAACAACAACAACAGTATGTGGTTTGATTTCTTGACTCCTGCTTCCATGGGTATTGATTGTGGATCCAAGTAAAATGAAATCATTGACAACTTCAATATTTCTCCATTTATCATGATATTGCTTATTGGTCCAGTTGTGAGGATTTTCGTTTTCGTGTAATCTCACTTTAAAGTCTTTCATCTGCTACAAATTTCTAAATAGAATGTTGATGATATTATTTTTTAATTCTTTGATGTATTTTGGACAGTATCAACTGACTTTCTGAGATGACAGTTGAGGATTTAGCTTCTTATATTCCCCGACACCTCACTTTGTCTTTCCCACCTTACCAATAAGAGTTGTATCACATTTTTTTTTGTAAAACAATCAGTGCTTACATTATTATGACTATGTAAAAATTTGTTCATTGCTGAGTCAAGCAGCACAATGGATTTTATTTTTTTCTCATATAATTTATGAGTTAATAATTGCTTTCATTTGTCATTTGCTTAGTACTCTACTTTTTAAAAATGTTCCAACAGACCTTCCCAATGCCCACCAATAACTGACCCAGATATTCAAATCCATCAGGTGATATATCAGCTGTATTTCTTTTTCCTGGATAGTCCCCTCCCATAGATTTCCGTCATTTTCCTCCAATCTGGACTGGTTGCTCTGTAGGCTGGTGAGCACCTAATGTCCCATCATTTCCCTTGGAAATTCTATGTTTGACCCAGTTTGCTGGAGCCCTGGTGGCATGGCTAACCAAAGGATCGGCAATTCGAATCCACCAGCTGCTTCTTGGAAACTCTATGGGGCAGTTCTATTCTGCTCTATAGGGTTGCTGTGAGTTGGAATTGACTCGACAGCAACAGAGTTTTTTCTGTTGTTGTTTTCTAGATCCTAAGTCATTTCTTTCTCCAGTTAATGCTCTACTTCAGAAGCAACCACTGGTTGAATTTCTACCACCACAGGTTAGTTTTGCCTATTTTAGAGTTTTGCATATTTGGAAAAATCATTTACTAATCTTTAAAATGGGAATGATTAGTTTGCAAGCTTATTCTGATGTTTAGAGTGTTCTCAGTTCACAAGGTATCTGCCATGTAATAAGGATGTAATAAGTGTCACCCTCTGTTGTTTTTACTGTACGTTAAATTTATATTCAGGTTTGGGAGTGATAAGTAAGATTACTGGAGAATGTCCAAAAGCAGAATTTGTTCATTTTTTCTATATTTATCTCTTTGATAAGTGGGGCTTACTAGTTGTGTAACAATGGAATAGAATCATAATGTTGAAAGAAAACAGAGCCCATCTGTCTCCACTTCCTTGTTTGTAGGTGGAAAATTTAATTTCTAATATGAGAGAATCTGATGAATTCCCCATTTTAGGAACTTAGAATCTTCTTTCCTGAAAAGTCCTAATTATCTTTAGTATGCCCTCGTGTGCTCACACACCTTTGTACTTTTTAGTTGATATGTTTAAGCACCAGTGACAGAAATCATCTCTTCTAGTGGTTAAGTGCTATGGTTGCTAACAAAAGGGTCGGCAGTTCAAATCCGCCAGGCGCTCCTTGGAAACTCTGTGGAGCAGTTCTACTCTGTCTTATAGGGTCACTATGAGTTGGAATCGACTCAACGGCGCTGGGTTTTTTTTTTTTTTTTGGATAGAAATCATACATGGCTTGATTTCATCACATCTGTGGTGCGACGGATCACTTTTCCGTGGCCTTTCTAGCCATGGTCTTGTAATTCCCACCCAAGTGATTGGGCGGGACTGTGTGATAGAGTAATTGTGGCCCACCAAAAGGATTGGTCAATTTTGACATCCCTCTGGTCTTGAAACGAGCCACTCCAAAGGTGGGAGAGAGAGGATCCCACCACCACCAAGGAAAAACAGCCTTTGGACTGGGGATCCCTGCACTGAGAACCTCCTAGAACCAGGAGACCTAGATAGAGAGTGAGCTGTAACCCTTAAGATGGCAAGAAGTGGTGGCAGGAGAGGCTGACAGGAGACTGTGCAGTGGGCTTCCTGGCCCACGGAGTGAGAAATCTGAGTGCCTGAGGTGCCCCTGGGACTTATTGGCAGGGGCTAAAAGGGCTTTGTAACACTTGCCTGAGCAGGGCAAAGGCCTAAGGCCAGAGAGAGGTGTGCCTGTGGCATTGAGAGGAAAGAGGCTATCCTGATCGAAGAACTGTATCCTGAGTGTTCCTGAGACTGAATTGTAACCTGTTACTTCCCTAATAAGCCCCATAATTGTGAGTATTGTGTATGAGTTCTGTGTGGCCATTACAATGAACTATTGAACCCAGCATAGAAATAGAAAATGCCATGGGAGGGAGGGCTAATGTCAGAATTGGCAAAAATAGCGGAGAGAGGAGGCATGTCAGACCTCCATCTCATAGGAATCAGCCTTGGGCTGTTGATCTTGATTCTCTTTCCCCCTTGTGAAGTTAGAGGAGGTCAGACACTGCACCCACATTATTTTTACATCTTTTTGAAGTGTTGATGAAAATCAGGGAGAGTTCATGTTTTGTTCATTCAAGTGAAGTGGGAGTCCTCCAGGACCGAACTGAAATTAGCAGAGAGTGTGGACTTTCTTCTCAAGACTGATGCATGAAATGCCACAATTTTTATTTTTCTAAATTAAATAAAATCTGACTTTGACCTGCCATCCACCTGGCCAGCAATTTCATCTGAATCATATTTTGGGGTATCTTTCCTGCTCCCAGAATCAAACTAGAACCTTGTGGGCTTCACACAGTTGTAAAACTTAGGGAAGTACCTCTGGTCTTCGGGCCCTTATGGTAGAAGCTGAGATGATAAATGTCCAGATCTACACGATCTAGGCGAGAGCAGGTGTTGGTCACCTCCATGTTCAACAGGAAACTTTGGCATGGTTTCTGAGGCAGTGGGGCTTAGGGCTCAGTCCCCAAGCATTCATGAGCCTTAACTTCAGAGGACTTATAGCACAACAAGGGCACAGGTACGACATTCTCATAAGTGGCCACTCGGTGAGTCAGCTGGGTGAAGAATTCCAACTTCAGTCAATCCCTCTTTCAATTCCTTGAACACCCCTCTACTTTGGATAAATAGCTCTTTCCTTCTCTAAACCTATGCAAAAACAAAACCTCTTACTTCTCTCCCAGGGCTAGGGAAGTCATAGGCCAGTAGGACACCAAACCCTTCTTACCCTCTGGAAGAATCTCATTCTTTCTGGCTTCGAGTATTGGAAAATGAGACCCAGCTAATTTCTCTGTTAAGTCATCCTATCACAGTAAGCATGAATTTTCTATGGGCCACATTTGCAAAGCTGTGCATGTTCTTCCAAAATGTTGGAGAGACTGGGTAGTAGGAGAAATTAAGACTCATTTAAATGATACAGTAGCAAAAGGTCTTACTGAAATAGCTGACATTGGGCTCCAATGTAGACACAAAGGGAAGGGTAAGAGACTCAAGGTTTTGGTGGAAGAAAAAAACAGGCAGAGAGAAGGAGGGAGAAGGAAGTAAATAGGTTAAGAGGGTGATGATGTCTATTAAATCTGAGGCCTTGGAAGGGGAAGGGAGTCTCATGGTAGCTAGGTACAGAATGTGGTCATGTCACTGAGTGCTTGTGAAGGACCGTACTTGCAGGTGAATGAAGGCAAGTGTTATAGACTGAATTGTGTCCTCCAAAAATATGTATTGTAAATCTTAAACTCCTATATCTGTGGATGCAATTCCATTTGGGAATAGGACTTTCTTTGTTATGCTAATGAAACCATATTGGTGCGAGTTGTGTTTTAAACTAATTCCCTTTAAGATATGAAAAGAGCAGATTAGACACAGAGAAGGAAGCATTAACTGAGTGATGATATATACCACATGAAGATCACCAAGGAACCGAGGAACAGAAGCTGAAAAGGAACAAGGACTTTCCCAGAGCTGACACAGAGAGAGAGAGAGAGCCTTCCCTTAGAGCTGGTGTCCTGAATTTGGGCTTTTAGCCTCTCTGTCATATAGGGTCACTATGAGTTGGAAATGACAAGATGGCACACAACAAACTGTGAGAAAATAAATTTCTGTTTATTAAAGTCACTCGTTTGCATATTTCTGTTATATCAGCACTAAGTAACTAAAACAGCAAGGATGAAGAGGCACAGTTAAGGTAAGGTTTCAGATGGATTGCTGATCTCCACAAGACGAACAGCAGAAGATAGGGTGGAGGGATGGGGAAACATGAGGCTGATGCTGAAATCATACAGGAGGAGAAAACAGAATCCCAAAGGCCATGGAAGCTTTATTTGGAAGGGAAGATAGAAGTACATGGCATGGATTTTGAATGAAGGGGGGCTGAAGGAACCTCCTTTATAAAAGTACTGCTGCAGCCAATGGCTGAATATCAGAATAATGTCCAAGAGATGCCAGGTTGAGCTGGAGCAGGATGTACAAAGTTAAAGATATCAAATGAGAGATATAGTGCCACACGGCACAGCTGAGACACAGGACAAGCTGAAGCCTATATTATAGTTAAACCCACTGCATAATATAATATTATATATTATATTATAATATAACAAATATGATATATATATTATAGTTAGTGGTGTCCTATTAGGATTTTACAATCTGCATGTGAGTGGTGGAAGCACAATGTATCCAAAGGGTATATATCTCTGTTTGTGTTGAGCTCATTATGGAAATATAGTTTACAAATTTAATTTAAAAAAAAAGCCAAATGGATTTCAAACTTTTCTCTTTAAAATCCATTCATGTTTTTTATAATGTCTTATTTCATTAAAAATATTGCATGTTTTCATTCATTTATTCATTCAATAAATACATCCTGAGTTCATATTATGTGCCAGGGTTAGGATTTTTGTCATATATGTTGCAAATATTTTCTTGATTTTTAGTTTGGCTTTTAATTTATTTTTATCGTGCTTTAGGTGAAAGTTTACAGAGCAAATTAGTTTCTCTTTAAATAAGTAATAACACATATTGCTTTGTGACACTGGTTGCCAACCCCACAATAAGTCAACACTCTCCCGTTCTTGACCTTGGGTTCCCCATTTCCATTTGTCCCATTTTCCTGCCCCTCCTGCCTTCTTATCCTTGCCCCTGGGCTGCTATGCCCATTTAGTCTCATATATATGATTTAACTACATGTGTTATTTTTTGTTTTATAGGCCTGTCTAACGTTTGGCTGAAGGGGTGAATCTCAGGAGTGACTTCAATACTGAGTTAAAAGGGTATCTGGGGGCCATACTCTCAGAATTTCTCCAGTCTCTGGCAGACCAGTAAGTCTGGTCTTTTTTTGTGAGTTAGTTTCATTCTACATTTTTCTCCAGCTCTGCCTGGGACCTTCTATTGCGATTCCTGTCAGAGCAGTGGTGGTGGTAGCTGGGCACCATCTAGTTGTGCTGGGCTCAGTCTGGTGGAAGCTGTGGTAGCTGTGGACTGTTAGTCCTTTGGACTAATCTTTGCCTTGTGTCTTTGGTTTTCTTCATTCTCCCTTGCTCCAGATGGAGTGGGACCAGTGGAGCATATTAGATGGCTGCTGACGTGCTTTTAAGACCTCAGACGCTAGTCACCAAATTAGGTTGTAGAACGTTTTCTTTATAAACTGTTATGGTAATTGAGCTAGATGTTCCCCAAGATCAGGGTCCCCAAGTCTGAGTACAGTAATTTGATTCCTCAGGGAGTTTGGATGTATCTATGAAGCTTTTAGGACTTGGCCTTGCTTAGGATGCTTTGTGATTGCTGAAATATTTTATATTTTTTGTATGATCAAATCTCAATCTGTTCAAACTTCAGTATTTCCTCCACTGCTAAATTCCACATGTCCACTTAAAGCATCCTATTTTAAATATTGAATTTACTCACATTTTATGAGCATACCCTTTCCAAGTCCTTCCCTTCTCTTGATGCTTTGGACTCTCCCTTCTAGCTCCTCGAGCATCTTACTCCGTCAGTTACCTCTGACATCTTTCTTTCTCTCTGCTGTCTCCTTCTCCTCGATCTCTGCCTTCCTAGAGAACCCTCCCTTCACCCTGCCTTCAGGTCACCATCTTCTCCCTCGCTCCTCTACTACCTCCACACGACGGCTCTGCCTTCAGGTCACCGTCTTCTCCCTCGCTCCTCTACTACCTTCACACGACGGCTCTGCCTTCAGGTCACCGTCTTCTCCCTCGCTCCTCTACTACCTTCACATGACGGCTCATTAAATATCTGCCAACCAGCTGTCTTCTCAAAAGAGTAGTCTGCGCTTGCCGCCTATTGACCTCCAACAATTCCTTCTTGTTCTTCTTCCTGCAAGATCTCAGCATCACTTGGAACCACTAAAGCCCATCGTGGAGTCCCTGGGTGGTACAAGTAGTCAATGTGCTTGGCTGCTAACCGAAAGGTTGGAAGTTTGAGTCCTCCCAGAGGCACCCTGGAAGAAAGGCCTGATGATGCACTAACAAAATATCAGCCATTGAAAACCCTATTGAGTGCAATTCTACTGTCACGCACACAGGGTCATGATGAGTCAAAACAAACTTGGCGACGACTGGTAATGCCCATCTTAATCCCCTTAGCTCACTGGCTGCCTTTATCTGACCTTCGGCAATCCCCGACTTTATCTCTTTGCAGTTGCTCATAAATCTGTCATAGTCTCTACCTCCATCCGAGTGTCAGCTACAGCTCTACTTCTGTTTTTCAGGCACAGAAAATGTCTGTCCAAAGTAGATGTTGTTGTCTCCTTGCTTTCTGGAGAAAAATTTTTCCCCCGGTGGCGCAGTGATTAAAGCAATGGACTGGTTTTGCTTCTCTAGAGAACCCAGCCTAAGACCCCACTGTATATTACATAGCTATCATGATATTTGACATTCTCCTTTTGATTCCTACAAACCTGAATGAAGTTTCAAAACATATTTAGTACAACACCTTATACACCAAAACCCCCCCTAAACCCGTTGTTGTCGATTCCAACTCATAGCAACCCTATAAAAAAAAAAAAAACAACCCATAGGGGGCTTTAAATTATGTGAGTGCAATTGATTTTATGCCCATCAGAGTTTTACCGAATGCCTACTTTAGTCTCAGCACTGATAAACAAAACTCGAAGAAAATTAAAAGATGTGAACGGTCATTGCCTATTAGAAGTTTAAAATCTAGTTCAGGAGATCGTGCTTATAGACACCTGAAATTAAGAACATTATATAAACGGGTGCTAAAATGCTACTGAATAAGTATTACAGTACTTATGGAATTAGATGCTGGGAATAGCAGAGGAACACATCAAGGACATGGGTCACAAACTGAGCTTTGCTCAGGGTATAGAAATGAGGAGGCCTTGGGTAGCAGATGAAAAAAGATAATAAAAACAAAATAAGAAATAAAAAAATGGCCTGTGTGTAGAAAGAGTGAGGAGACTGGTCTAATTATAGCTGTCTTATATTAGGAAATTAGCAAGAAATCAAACTGGAAGAGATCATGCAAGTTTAAGGTTAGAGCTTGAGATGAGACTTGATAATCCATACAAAGTGCTTAACGGAATACTTAAAATATGGCAAGGGTTCAGTAAGTGTAAGCTATTGTTATTGTTTACTTATTTGTGTTTTTTGAGGTGGCCAACACACTATGTCTCAGCCTGGTTTTCAAAAGTTCTAGTTTCAGAAACTCAGTTCTCTAAGTATGGTCTTAAATGTTCATCTCTTAGGAAATGACTCATCAATCAGATCAATTTTTTAATTTATGATGAAAATGTAACTATCAGGCTGGTTAACATCACATTTTTCCTATAGCAAATGTATCTGGATGCCCAAATTTTAACTAGAAGTTTGCTTAATGAGGCCGCAGTCAGCCTAAGAAGTAGCCACTATCCCCACTCTCTCCTCAAGGCAGGTGGACACTTACTGATCTTTACTTTGGGGGGTACCTCATTTCTAGTATCCGTATGTTCTTTGGATTAGATACAACCAAATTGGTTAGCTAAAGATAGCATGTTGTTGTCATTGTTGCATGCCATCAAGTTGATTTCCTATTCATAGCGACCCTATGTGACAGAGTAGAACTGCCCCATACAGTTTTCTTGGCTATAATCTTTAGAGAAGCAGATTGCCAGGTCTATCTCCCACAGAGCCACTGGGTGGGTTTGAACCACCAAACTTTTGATTAGCACCCAAGGGCTTAACTGTTTGTGCCTCAGGGCTCCTTAAAGACATCACGATATGCACAAATTCCTCTGAAATACTGTTTATCACAATTTAAATTTATATGTTACTGAGACTTCTTAGCTAAACATTTACGGTTATTCAATTTTTTTTTTAATCTAATTTATAACAGATACTGTGCTGGGAACTAGATAAAAAGATAATTAAGACAGGGAAAGTTTACTGCCCTCCAGGGCTTATAGTGTAATTGGGGGATGGGTGGGATACAGCTAAGTACAGATAATAGAAGTTTACAGGGGATGCTCAACTAAAAATAATCAAACCTACATCTTAGAAAGCTCATGAAGCAGCAGCGTTGACTGGGGAAAAATAGAAACAAGGCTATATGGCAAAATGTGCCAACCTCAAACTCACAATGTCTAAACAGAACTTACCAGTATTTCACTGCCTCCCCCAAATCTGTTTGTCCTCCTCCTTCTCTGTTTTCTAGTCACATATTACTTGTACAGAAGGCTGTAAGAATAGCAGGTTTGGCATGGAAAGAGGATAACAAAGCCAGCTTAATGGTATGGGCCATTCAAGTACCGTATTATCTAGGAGGTACACGGACTAGGAGGTAGATGGGTCTGGAGTATCTGTGCTGCAGTGGGTAGTCTACTCCTTTCCAGATGGCTGGATGAGAAGAAGAGAAAGAGGAATTAGTTCGAGAGAGGGTTTTACTGTTAGTTTAGTATGGGACAGACTAGAGCAAGTTTATTTATTTATTGTGCTTTAGGTGAAAGTTTACAAATCAAGCCAGTCTCTCATACAAAAGGTGATACACACCTTGCTGTGTACGCCTCCTAGCTGCTCTCCTCTTAATGAGACAGCACATTCCTCCTCTCCACCCTGTATTCCCTGTGTCCCTCCAACTAGCTCCTGTCCCTCTCTTCCTTCTTATCTCGCCTCCAGACAGGAGTTGCCCACATAGTCTCAAGCATCTACTTGAGCCGAGAAGTAGAGCAAGTTTATAGAGGAAGTCACTAATAGAGAGGGTAACGGCAAGATAAATGGTTAATAGAGCAAAGTCCTGAAGGCTGGAGGTAGGAGGGATCGGACTCCAGGTAGATGAGTGCAGTTTAAAGGTCATGGGATCATTTCAATACTCTTTGAAAAGCATTTCTCTGTAGGCAATTTAGGTATTAGCAAGATATCTGAATTCTCAGTTAGGCACAGATTCTCTACAGGTGTTTCCTCTTGTTATTAAGTACACATTTTTATTAATTATAATTTATTAAGTATGTTTTAAAAATAATTTTATTAACTGCATATAATGAAAAGACTGATATTCTGTGCAAAGATTAGCTCAAGAAAAAAGCTTAATTAAAAAAAAAAGATTTTCAATAAGTTTAAATGAATTATACCCTGATCATAAATGATCTTTACTAAAGAATGCATATTCTTGTGATTCAAAGCCATTCTCACAGAATAATAACTTCAATTTTGGGGGAAACAATATCACCCCCATCAATTAGGGTTCATTTAGTTCAATGAAATTTAACAAGCTCCTGACTCTGGCGTAGATGTTGGAGATACAAAAAGAAATACAGCATATCCAAATAGCTTTCAACATAACCTAGTAGCCTTCAGTATAATCATTTGCCTGGGTGGGGAAACAGGCGTGAAAACAGATAAAATGTGATAGATGTTGTGACAGGACATTCAGGATAAAAAATGATGGACAAGTCAATTTCAGATAAACGGGACGTGACCAAACCACCTCACTTACATTCTGCAACATTTAATGCAGCCAAACAATATGGAAAGGAAAATGGTGCTCAGGGCTGGATTAAGACATATGAAGCCCACAAACTTTGATAATCTGCGGTGCCCCCTCCTCTTCTCACCATTACGTGAGTTAAATACATACACACATATATGTGTCTTAGCTATCCATGATGTAACTTTTTAAATGTGATTATAATCTTAATGATTGAATGCAAAAGTGGTGTATGCCATTTTAGCTGAATGAGATTAATTGGATTATGACATTTTTAGTGGATACTGGGTAGTAAGATTTATATCATATACCACATTTTCTAATAAAAGAATATTCCATATATTTTACAATGTCTTAGACTGGGTTTTCTAGAGAAGCAAAACTAGTGAAACATAAATATATAGATATATGAAATGGACCCCTGGTGGCACACTGGTTAAGAGCACAGCAGCTAACCAAAAGGTCAGCAGTTCCAACCCACCAGCTGCTCCTTGGAAACCCGATGGGACGGTTTTAATCCATCCTGTAGGGTTGCTATGAACTGGAATTGACCCAACAAGTTTTTTGTGTGTGTGTGTGTCTGTATATACACATATATATATAGAGAGAGAGAAAGAGGTTTATATTAAGGAAATGGCACGTATGGTTGTAGAGGCTGGAAAGTCCCAAGTCCACGGGTCAGGTGTCAGGCTGGAGGCTTTGCCTAACTCACATACCTGCGTAAAAAAAGGCTGATAAATCCAAGATTGGCAGGTAAGAGAGCAGGCAGCTGGCTCAAATCCCAAGAATTAGAGGTCAGATGATAACGAGCTGAATGCAGGATCCAGAGCAGAGCAAAAGCCAGCGAGCTTTGCCAGAAAGTCCACATATATTGGATGCAGGCCACACCCCCAAGGAAACTCCCTTTCAGCTGACTGGCTGCTCAGAGAAGATCTCAACTTGGAGATGATTACATTATATCAGATTGCATCATGGAGGTGATTACATCAGTATATAACTGCCAAACCACTGAGAATCATGGTCCAGCCAAGTTAACACACAACCTTAGCCATCACATACAACAAAGAAAATGAGTCAGTGAACTTAGTTGTTTCAACAGTCAATGTAAAATTCTGTTGCTCTCCCACAACGAAAACTTGACTTTCACCAATTTTGCTTTGAACAGCTCATATTTCAATTTTGATGTTTGTTTCATAATAAATGCTATAATTATAAATGAACAGATGAAAAGATATCATAAAAGAAAATTTAATGATCAGAAAACAAATATTACAACAAATTATATTTTTAGATAGTTCTTTCATCTCTAACATGTTACAATTAAAAACACTTCTATTCTTTGCTCTTACAAATTCTCCAATGATTTAATCACAATCAAGCTGCTGAGGATCTACTTCCACACATAGCAAGGATAATCAATTGAGTCTTTCTTTAATCATTGTTGTACACTGGGGGTTTTTGAGTCTCTCTTTTTTTTTTATTTAGTGGCAAAAATGAATGTTCCATTGTGCAGTTTGTGATCATTAAAGTTAGGAAGATGTGTAATTTCAACATTGGGAAATACACTGTATTTTATCTTCTATTATGGAATCATACATGCCTTCGTGAGTAAAATTTGTCATTCCTAATCTGTAAACTTAGTTTTCATGTAAGAATAAAATTGTTGCACTTCTCTGTAAAGGTTTGTATTTAAGCCATCGGGATAAGTCTGCACTAATTTCTTGGATGCCTTCATACATTCTTCTTCATCAAGTATGTTCACATTGTTTAAGAAGGAAAATCTATTTGAAAGATCTTCATGCATTTTCACCCTTCTTTTCATGCAAGATTCAAATGTGTCAATGATGGTGTAGTGTGTGGTTACATAAAATGGATTTCTGGATCAGTAATACTTCTGGAGCACTTCTGTCATTTACTTGGTTCTTTCTAATGCTTCTGTGATGGTGAACTGCTTGATAATCAGTATTTGACAGAATTTGTTTTGTTGTGCTTTCAAAATCTTCTCTTAGATTATGTAAATATGCTGTTAATGACTGGTAGAGACCTGTGCAAGTCTTTAAATTTACTTCTGAATCTTGCAGAGCTTGACTTGTCTGATGAAAATGTTGCAACATACTATTCCACATAGCCAACATAAATATATACTCTAGTGTTTGCATTTTGTTGGCGATGTTTTCAGCTTCTCTTTTGGAATCTCCTTTTTGTGCCTGGTCTTCAGCAATATTTTCTATGGCATCTAGAATCTGAGTGTATGCTTCCAGGACTGCACTCATTGCTACAGCATATGCTTCCCAACGTGTATTTGAAAGACATTTTAATATTTGATCACTGTCTGTATATGTTTTAAGAACTGCCCATCAGTGAGCAGAGGCAGCAAAAAATGTATAGAGTAACTGAACAGCAGACAAAAAACAACTGCTTCCAGACAACAATCTACCGTGCTATGTCCTACGAGATTAGGTGAATGCATAGCACATGGTATGAAAATGGCATATTCATTACCTTCTAAAATTTCTTGTTGCAGATCTTTATAACATCCTAATATACTGGCAATATTATTATAGGACTGGCCTCTGCAATTAGAAAAGTCAGTTTTGCAAATGTCACATCAATAGTGAAGTATCCGATTTGCAGTTTCTTTGCCAGTATGACTTTTTAAACTAGTAACTGTGATAAATCCCTTGACAGGTTTTCCTTCTGTTGGAGATACGTATCTTAAAACAATACTTAGCTGATCTGTATGAGAAAGGTGAGGAATGGAACCCAGAGACAACCTGAAATGCCAAACTATCTTTATTTCACTGAAAACAGTTGATTGAACTTTATCACTTAAGTTTAGTAATTTTAGACAAACGATGGGTTGCCCTTTCTTTTGTTGCCATATTTTGAGATGTGACCTGCTAAAAAATGGATCAAAGTGAGCAACAAGTAAACCTAAAATATTTTCATTTTGTGGGGACCCAAATACTTCATTTCTTCCTCGAAAAGATAGTCCACACTCAGCGATTGTTACAGTGACAGCAACATGTTGTAAAATAGCTTTCCAATACTGATGTTCTTCATTAATTTGTGTTTTCAGTTCATTAGTTAAGCCAAAACCATGTCTTCTTTTTAAATATGATAATATACAATCTCTGTGAATTGAACTGTTTTCATGTTTATCAATCATATTCCAGTTGCAACAATTGCTAAATCCATTCACGGTGAATCAAGAATTAAATGTGTCAGGACTGAATAGTTTGCAAACAAAATAATAAACGGTCAACTGATGGAGAATACAGTAGCCACTCCCTCTTACAATTTTCACCATTAGTTTTACACCCTAGAAATATATTCTGGCTACAGAACCTTGTTTGTTTGCTATCTTGAAATTTTTGACATGAATTTTCAAATGGTCCACTGTGATGTTGACAATCACTTGGCCCTCTTTTGATCCAACAACTTACATCATTGGAAGAAAAATTATCCCACCAAGCAGGATCTGTATTTTTGTTATTTATGGGGTCTGAAGATGCAACAATTTCAGATACTAAAGTAATTTCAATTTCTACACTTTTTTTTTTTTTTTTACTACGGTAAGGAATAGATGCAGAATTTGGAAAAATTCTGTTACCTATGTATTGCTAATAGTATTTTCAGCACTAGTGGTAACAGCACAATTATCTGCACCCCTTAAACTCGAGCATTCAATGGAAGAAGTCTCTTCTGATTCATCACATTTTAAAAAGGAAGTTAATTTTGTAACTGTCTTTAGAGATTGACAAATTCTTTTCTTCTTATCTTCTGTGAGCTTTCATTTTTGCGCTCCACTTAAGTTACTGCCATTTCATTTTACCTGCATATAAAATTACGTCGCTTTTAAAATTTGGTTCTACTGTAGCAAATAAATTTGAATAATTGAAAATAAATAAAATTTACAAAACAAGTAGAATTTATAAAATAAAATTCACATTCTCAAATTTTGACATTAACATGAAAATTTATATTTGAAAACTAGTAAGTAAAAAAGCTGATTTGGAACATGTACTTTTGTTCTTCAGGCCTGAGATAGTAAAAGAAACTAGTACTTACAAGGCAGTTGGAAATAATTTCACTCGTTTGTTGTGCAATGTTTACTAGGGGGCCCTTTGCAGATCTCCACTTGTGTGCTTACTTTCCATCCTTTGATGCTGTCTCTTCACAGTTCATTGGATTACTGCTGATAATTGACAAGGGCAAGAGCGATCACAAAGAGCACAATACAAATACAAGGGTATGCTCGATCTGAAGATTTGGTTTGCTCTGGACAGGACCAGATACGTCACGAGTCAGGTGATGATAGTGTTGCTGGCGTGCTCTTACGTGGTTGATGAGAGAGAACTGAATGTGAGGCTATACCCAATAGGTCCAAAATGAAAAGTAAAGTATAATTTGTTATTGTATACAAAACTTATAAAATGGTATCAATTTCACTTAGTGCCCTGTCATTTCCCTTCCACCGTGGCACTCGTTTTTCCTTTTGTCCTGTCTGCTGGCGTCTATGGCTCTCTGCTTTGGCAGCTGGTGCCTCCGTTTTGTTAATGTTCTAAGCACGTGCTTACCTTGCTTATTAGGTAATCAGTTCCTGATGGTGGCAGACAATTTGGTGTAATTTAGAACCTACTAAAACCAATGCTTTATTTCTAAAAATAAACACATTTACAAAATTATTTCTCCATTGATTTACTTCAGATAAAATTTACTTCATCTTACTTCAAAGTGTTTTAATTTATATTACTGATTAATCTGCAATTCCTAACTAACATTTTTGTCACTCCAGACTTTCCCCTGTATGGCTTTCTAAAATAGGGCATACATTAGCCACAACACATATTTTAAATATCAAAGTTAGAACTTAGGTTTTGTTCAATAGCACTGCATTAACCTGGTCTCTTGGAGAATAACATGGTAATATATAAATCATGTTATAAAAAAATTTGTTGGTATTTTATGCAAAGATTAGCTTAACAAAAACTTGAAAAAAAAAAGATTTTCAATTAATATACCCTGATCATAAATTATCTTTATTAAAGAATGCATATTCTTTCCATCTAAAGCCAAGTATTTTAAAATAATCACATACTTAATAAAAACAGACGTGAAACTATTTTATTTAAAATTGTTATGGTAAAAAGCTAATAGACATCTATAATATATTCATTTCATTTTAGAAAACATAGGTTTTAAGGATTAAAAGTAAGATTCCAAACACATTGCCGGAATTAAAATTTCACATCACAGAAATGCTTAATAGCAAATATTTGACGAACAGATTACAACTCTAAAGTTGCCCAATAAATTAAAAACCTTTCTAATTTTTCTTTCTTCCCCCAAAATCATGAACTGATGAATTAACCATAGAAAGTTAACATTAATTTCAGAAAGAAAGGCACATCCAGGCAAAATAGTCAAGGCGATATATACAACGCAATGTTACATTTCTACCGTGCGTAATCAATTGACTCCATATAAATCACTCTGGAAGGTTCTAGAATATGACAAAGGCTATTGAGTAAAGGCTGGGCAAATATGAAGACACCAGCCCTTTATTATAGTGTTATTTTGTTCCCAATGTATAAAGCTTGTAAGAATTCTACAACTGTCTGATTTCTGCTTTCTTGTACAGAGGTTTGCTTTTTTTCAAAGTTGTTTATTATTTCAGTGTTACTGAGTCTGTCAGATACTTGATCGTCTTTCTTGTCTTGGTACACATTTCATAATTGCAGCTTTCCACAATACTGGAGCAAGTAAAAGACTAAGAGTAGTCACACTTAATATAAGGAGGTAGACCTGTAAATCGAAAGTGCAAAATCATTATCTCTTTATGACATATTACAGCACAGCCAAAAAGAATGTGAATTGGAACTGATACTTGACATTCAATGCAAAGCTATAATCAGTTCTAAACTGACAGTAGGTAAATAGAGGGCCAAGAAATTGGACTATTTTTTTTTTTGTCCAGACTTGCAAGTTGTGGTAAATTAGCTCTGGGGTCTTATCATAGGGTCTACACTATAGGATCTGCTAATAAATCATGTTATTGTTAGTTGTCATCAAGTTGATTCTGATTCTTGTCATACTGACTTATAATGAATTATTTATACTAAGCATCCTTGGACTAGGTCTCAGAGCTCTGTTACACATAATTCCATTCTTCAATAATTATTTCTAGTGTATTTTAATATTAAGACTTATATTACACACATTTACCAGATACAAGAAGACCATCATTTAATTTTGAATATTTAGCAGCATCTCACACTGTATTAATAGAAAATGTACCATTCATTCAGCCCAAATTTATTAGGGAGCAGATCTGCATAACCCAATATTAAAATTGTCATATGAACATACCCACACGATTAAAATTGTCATATGAGCATAGGGGATTTTAATCTGCAATATGGCAACAAAGGGAATGCAGCTCTCTCTGTGGGGGGGGAGGGCAGAATAAAAGAGGACCAGAGTCAAGGAGAGCGAAGATGAGGCAACTCTATTAATGACTCTCGCCAGCTCTATGATGACATTTGTTGGATCAGAGAATATGAAAATGAGAAGAAAATTCTTGCTAGGCTTTAAGAATCAGCCTGAACATATCCTAACTTTGCTCGCTTAGACATCAGAAAGAAATAAAAAGCTGAGCTTAGATTAAGACAGAGAGCTAAAGGTTAAAAAATAATTTTTAATGGAAATTATAACACATGAAATTCTGTGTCTACAAATCAACAATTTAAAAGAATCCTGAAGCTGACTATTTCTAAACTGGGAAATAGAGAAGCAGAGCTAATTCAGCACAACTTGGGAAGCCTGGACCAAAAAAAAAAAAACAGTCTAGTTTTCTTGGCCCTCTTCAGAACACACGCAATTTCACAGCACACCAATGAGTCAAAGTATGGTAGTTTGGGGAGCAAGTAATTCAGATTTCTACAGCTATTACCCAATGTGTTATCCATCAAAAAAACAAAACAAAACAAACGAAAGAATTCCATTTCGTCTCCACCTTGCTTTCACTGAAACAGTAAGGCTCTACTTTTAGTTATAAAAATGTTTTCCTTAGTTACAATATCAATTTGTACTCAGATCATTCATGGAAAATACTTATCTCAGGTCTGTGATCCTCAAAGAAAATTTAGGTTCTAAATGCTATTAAACTTTTAAAATCATATATATTTACACAATAACCCACATCCCACAAGCAAACACAAAACTTCTTACCAATTTTAAAAAGATAATCACGAATCATCAAATTATATTCATCAAGTTCTAATTAACAGCCAGTTAAAGAAGGCAGAAAATGAGCAAAAATGTAGAAGATGAGGTCACCCCAAAAAAGAGCAGACGGACACATAAGTGAACTCACACACACAACCGCCATGTACACACACCACAAAGGAACACAGAGAAAGCCACACAGAGACACATTAAAAGACGCACAGATCCAGGATGAAAAGACCAGATAACAACAACAAAAAAAGAAGGCAGATGAGAACAGAAGGAAAGCGTAAGGCCAATTCATTTTATGCGTGTAGTAAATAGAGGGACATGTGGGGACATTTGTGTTTGAGAGTACATACACACAACTCGGTGTGCCTAAAGTTATGGCAATGCCAACTATTGTTCAACAATGTCTAAAGATAAAAATGTAACTCGTCTACTTATTGTGGAGGGGAGGAGGGGAGGAGGGGAAAGATGGGTGCTGATCAAAAAAGCCAACAGCTTTTATATACGTTTATTAACAGGAAAAAGTTCTAGGCATTTTATACAGAGGAAGCTTTGTTATCGTCTGTATTAAGGTTTTAATTCCAGCTACCCAGAATTTGGAGACAGTGCTTTTAGAAGCACTTTTAACAACAATTCTAAGTCAACTTCTGAAAGTAAGGAAATGTTACAATGTATTTTGCAAAGAAAGATACTTTCATGGAATAACATTCACATCTTATACTTTCAAAAATGGTCGATATTTTCAGAATTGTAAATTCAAATTACATCTCTTACAGATATCTTCCCTAGAGGACAAGCCCAGAGAAGAAGTTAGTAGTTCTCCAGGCCTGGTTTATAGCTATAACGGATGCACACAGATAAAGTTCGTATGAGATTTTGTATAAAGGCACACTTTTATGTTTCTTAGAAGTTGTTATTAATGTGCAAGCTAGTGGTTCCACTTTAAAAAATTAGTTTACTTCTTTTCACAGGAAATATCAGTTACTTAATTAGATTCGTTGGAAAAGATTATGATAACCGTCGAGCAGTATTAACTGGTAACTTTAACCTAAAAACTTCCACATCACCTAAAAATCATCCTCCGTGAGAGAGCAGCAAGGCCCAACCTAAGTGGTACCTCACAAGACAAACAGTTTCAATCTCAATTCCAATTCTGTTGCTGAATGTGAGCCTACCCACGTCATTCAGTCCTGCTCCGCCTGGTTTTCTGTAATCTTGACTTACGCTATCTGCCTAGGGTTAGGGTAATCAAGCATTTATTATGAAACATTTGCAAATAAAACACCATAAAGTGTTAAAACATTGAACAAACATGGAAAATCTGCAGAAAATGAATGAGAGGCTCACCTCCCGAGAAATGATTCCTGCTCTTCGTGCTCTACTTCCCAGAACAAAAGAAAACTCACTGACTTGGGCCAGCCCAGCGGAGACAATCCATTTGATATACTGGCTGCTCTTTGGCAAAATGAGAGATAAGACTAGCGCTGCCAAAACAAACTGCGAGAACAGCCTTCATGTTATTTTTTTAAAACAAAGCCCCAGATAACTTCAGATACTTGTAATTAAAACACATATAAAATACAAAAACTACATACAAAATATCAAGACACTAAAACAGTACCTGAATAACATATAAAGTAGGGGAAATACACACAGAAGCACTTCAAATATGCATGAGGTACCATATAAATAAACATTTAAAAATAAATCCATAAAGAACAAGAAGGTAAAATCGAAGGTTTAGGTTCACTAGTAGAAAACGAGGCTTTTTTTTCCCCTCTAAACTAATTAATAGCCTTAAATATTATACAGCATTCAAGATGTGTTTTCTTTTTTTAAAAATTTAAGAGAGAAAATTTATTCTTTCAAGTAAACAAAATCCAGAAGTAAGCAGTCCGGAGCTGGTATGACAGCTCGACAATCATTAGAGATTCTGGTTCCTTAAGATAAAAATATTTTAGGTCAATTTTTATAATCCAAAAAACCAGGCTGCTACTGAACAGGTAATTACACCTTCAACTAAATGTCGGTACAGGCAACTCAGTAATTTGTAGCAACGAAGAGGAGACTAATGGGAAAGTTGGAAATAATTTTCAGTTAATTGTCATACATCAGAACAGCAGGGCTCTGTTCTCTACAGTCATTTGGAGCAACAGTCAAATTACAATGCAAGGACTTAACCTGAGGATACAGAAAGTCGTTTCTCCCATTCCAATTTTCGGTAATTCCCAATTTTAAACATACGAAATTCTGAGACAGTCTACTAGACTGATGCAACCCAGCCCAGTCTAATATAAACCCGCTTGCCCTGAAGCCTCTGCCAAGAGCAGATGAGCAGAAGAACCTCTTCTAAACTGTGGGTTATAACCAATGTCTGATGGAGACGGTGAGATTTCCAAAAAGTGAGCAAATGAAAACTCTCAAACAGACTTGTCAGAAGAAAATGAAATTTCTGGGGTTTCATAAACATAATGTAGTTATTGGTAAGAAATTAGGCCCAAGGGAAAGGGAGTAATTTGTGCTTTTGTAAAATAAAATAATATGAACTTTACCAATCACGAAATACCTAGGAGAAAAACTGATACCTTCATGATCACCACTGACAAAGTAAGGAACATCAGGACAGTGAGTTCATATACTACAAAAGTAGGGAAAACATGAAGCCCTGTTAGAAAAAAAGAATAAATCAGTTAATTCTTTTATGAGTATAGGAATAGGCTCCAAACAAATTTACATTCATTTGCAATTATAATTCTACAGATTTTAGTGTGGTCATTACATTTGTTTCAATAGAAGAATTAAATCAAAATCCTAAATTCTTGTATGATTTTTTCATTTAGCACTCATAAAAGCATTTGGAATGAGCCTGTTCCTTATCTGGAAACCCTGGTGGCACAGTGGTTAAGAGTTTGGCTGCTAACCAAAAGGCTGGCAGCTTGAATCCACCAGGCGCTCCTTGGAAACCCTACGGGGCAGTTCTAGTCTGTCCCGCTAAGGTTGCTATGAGTCAGAATCGACTTGATGGCAATGGATTTAGGGTTTTTTTGTTTTTTGTTGTTGTTCCTTATCTAGCTCTCTCTAAAATACTCTCCCCTTTTCCAGCTTAACCAGAGAAAAGGCTGCCCCCAAATGGACACATTTAACTGGGTGCTGTATCCTCACTACTTCACCTCCTCCAACAGATTTTACCTTCAGAAAAAGAGAGTAAAATCTGATCGGCAGCAATTACTAAGTCTAATTTTCCTTTATGAAAATACTCTAAGCAAGATGCAGGTAATTCCGGGCATCTACAAATCCGTAAGAATAGCCACCAAAAAGGAAAGTTAAACACATACAGTATACGTTTATACAGCACCAACGACGTCACCCACCAACTCAATTCAGAAGGCCATTTAAGTGATGACAAAGCTCTCACTAGAGCCTTTTCATAGTGACGCTCAAAATTTTTAATTTTTGTTTGCCTCACACGCTTTGAAAAAACAGCAGAATACATTTTTCCCTGAATGTATTTTCTCTCCTTGCTCTAAAATCTTCTCCTGGAAACCTCACCATCCCATTTTAAAACCACAAAGTTGCTTTCTATAGCACCTTCTCAGGCACCTTTGTCCTTGCCAAGGTAGACAAAGGAACATGCTTGCTGGTGGGATGGGGAAGAGAGAGGAATCACTTCCTGTTCTACACAGCCCTCATTAAATGCTTCTCTTCCCTGGGCTACCTACCTGTGTAAGGCTATCTCCACCTCTCAGTATACCTCCATCCCGCCACAAAAAAACAAAGACTACCTAGGGATCCTCTTCTTTCCATCAAAAGTGCTTGTATTTAAAAATTGAAAAAAAAAAAAATAGACTCACCAATTTAGTTATTCACAAACTATGTTTTACTCAGAAGCACAATGTAAAAATCCCCCCTTTTCCTCCAAAAGTACAATTTCCTCTTTCCTCGAAATTCAAAGCTATCTACCACCTTTATAATATTTAAAACTCTAGCTGGCATTCTAGTAATGAATGTACTTGCTTTCACCCACCTTCTTCAACTTTTTTTTCTGGCTCCACATTCTCAGTCTCCTTCTTGGGCTCCTCTTCCTCCAGATCCCCCCTTAAGTACTTATATTCGTTAGGATTCTGTCTCATTACCCATCCTCCTTTGTTAATATCTATTCCCACAACTTACTTCCCAAACCTGTGCCTTGAACACAGATCATTCTTTTGAACCCCAGACTAACCGCCGAATGAACATTTCTGTTGGGATGAACTTCTGGCCCTCACACTTGACATGTTCCTAACTGAATTCCTCCTCCACTAAACTTTGTGTCCCCTGAACCAATGAATGGCAACACCATTTTCCATTTGCTCAAGCCAGAATCTGAGCGTCTTCCTAACTCTCCACATCAATTATTTATCAAGTTCTACAGACAGCACCTTGGTAATTCTCAAATACATTCACCTCCTGCCAGCCCTACTGTGACTATTCTGGTTCAAATAACAGTGTTTTACCAACTGTTAAAACTGCCATCTACAGAATGAAATTATTTACCTTACGATCCAATATCAATACATAACTGAAATAAATTTAATGAGTAATTCCTACACTTACCATGTGTGTGACATGTTGTGGTATCTCCTATCTATTCCATCTCATCAGAGGCTCACTGAATGGAGTTCACACTCTCTAACCTGCAGTTTGGAAAACACTGGTCTCCATTACTTCAGTGGCTCTCTGCCTACCTGGTTTCCTGCCCCCAATCACAGGGGAGTCAGAATTTTCTTTCAAACACAGATCTGCCTATGTCATGGTCTTGCTTAAAATAAAAACTTCCAATGATTTCCCCAATACCTCAGGATAAAGTCCTAATTTCATCTTGATTTGGCCATTACCACTGTAGCCTAATCTGTTTCTCTTCCCCTTGGGAATGGTCTATTCCAATCATACAGATCTTGCCATCCCTATCTCTTGGTTCTGGGCTTTGCATATGCCTTTCTTTCTTCCTAGGACCTTCCTGTCCTTCCTCTCCTCTGTACCTGACTAACTTCTCCTTCTCCTCAGGATGTCAGCCTGGCTTACTTCTTCAAGAAGCTTTTTCTGCCCTTCCCAAGGGTGAGTCAGGTACTCTCCAATGTATTCTTGTATCTTTTGCTTATTAATACTGTGGAATATTTATACATTTACTCATTTGTCTCCTGCATCAGTCTGTAAACTCCTTCAAGACAGGGACTGTGTCTGTAACGGTCACAGCTAAACACTTGGCACTGGACAAGCAGTGAGCTCTCAGCAAAGACTCGAGGATAGGGACTCTGACTCAATCATGTATCTTTTGCAGCAAAAAGTACAACACCTTGCACAAAGGAGGCATTTAATGAATAATTATGAAACAGGATGGATTAAAGTCAGTACGTAGAAACATTAGCAAAAGGAAGGAAGAATATGAAATTTAATTCCAATATTTTTGCCACATCAACTTTGACAGGAGGGCAAATGAACAATATTATAGCTTTTTAATTTATGTTCATTCATTCTCTAAATAATACCAAACATATATTTAACAATAGTAAACAGTATATATACACTCTCTGGGTTAAAATCCTGGATCTATCACTTACTAGTTGTGGATCCTGGGCAAAATTTTTAACCACCTTCTGTCTCAGTTTCCTCATCTGTAAACGGGGATTTTGAGGGGAGGATGAGTAATAAAATACGATGTGTGAAGCACATAGCCCATCTGATATCCAGCACACAGTATGTGTTAATAAATGCTAGCTAGCTATCATGATCAGGGAGCCCTACTGGTACGGTAGCTAAGAGCTCAGCTGTTAACCAAAAGGTCGGCAGTTCAAATCCACCAGCTGCTCCCTGGAAACCCTATGGGGCAGTTCTACTCGGTCCTATAGGGTCACTATGAGTTGGAATCAACCAGATGGCAACGGGTTGGAAGTATGCTGTATCTTAGATTCTACACACGAAAGTAAAGCTTATCTCCCAACTTAAAAAAGCCCTGTGGTCAAGTGGATTCTGAGTCATAGCAACCCTACAGGACCGAGTAGAACTGTCCCATAGTGGTTTCCAAGGCCTTAAATCTTTATAGATGCAGACTGCCACATCTTTCTCCTGTGAAGTGGCTGGTGGGTTGGAGCCACTGAACTTTCAGTTAGCAGCTGAGCACTTTGGTGACTATGCCACCAGGGCTCCATCCTATTAAACAGATGCCATTTATTTGCTGCTCGTTAACCGTATTAAAGTGTAAGACTGAAGAAGCCCAGAACAAAAAGATTCTATCCCTGGCCAAGCTAGAAAATAAAAACCTAATTGTATACAAGTTTCTCAGTTGGCAGGAAAATTAACTTGAATTCCTTTTGATAAACTGAGAGTGTGAATGCCAAAGCAAAAACATGCACAACTATTATTTTATTACAATAGCATGGTTCTGAATATAGCAGGAATTCTAATTTGACTAGTACAAAAGCAAATACATACGCTTAAAATAACATATTTATGGAATTTTAGTTTTTTAATAAGAGCAATTTCAAAACATCATATCCTATGAAATCCCAGCAGGCAGTACTAGTTAAAACGACCTGGCAGTAATCTTAGAATGGAATGCATGATTGGAATGTAGTAAAAAAAAAAAAAAAATTAAGTTAACATCTCATCAGCTTTATTGGACCTTGTCTACAGGAGAACTGAGGGAAGAGAAGGTAAACCATCAATGTGGAATGGAAGCTCAAAGAATCAGAAATTGGTGTGTTGATTTAGCACTCTGAGGAGGTGTCGCCAGTAGTGAAGGCTGGGCTGTAGAAGAATGCAGCAGAGAAGAGGAGCTGAGGGGAGAGAGGAGGAAAAGGAAAAGAGTGGATCAGAGAAAGAGGAGAGTGGAAAGGGAGGAGAGAAAGAGTCAACTGGAAAGAGAAAGAGTCTCATTGGAATTGCACTGGATCTGCGGATCAGTGAGAAAGTGCAGGAGCTGTCCAGGCAATAAAAGGTATTGTGAGTAAAAAGGTGCCAAATGGATGCATGATAATATAGAAAAACTCTTGTGATTTTGTTATTGTCTATCACTTCTCCCATGACTAACCATTTGAAACGCCCTGAGACAAAGTCAAATATTTAGAGCACCACATCTCAGACATGCTGAATTTAATTTCTGTATCAAAATTAATATTTTCTCTAAAACTTACCATTTTTGATATATTAAAGTTGCTAACATGCTGAATTCCCATAATCTGTCCTCTGTGAAGTCACATGTGCTTCATAATGTTAAAAGATGAAGCTCTTATTCGTTCTTAAGGTCTTCTGAATTGTCTTTAATGACCACATATTGTATATTCTTGATGCTAATAAACTATGATAAGCAATCAACCGATGCCCTTTAGTGTGTATGTTTCCCTCGTTTTTATAAGATTTCTTCTCAGACTCTAGAAAACTTGCTGACAACCAGCAATCCAAATTAAGACATACTGAGTACAGTTAATTTTTATGTGAACTGCTTTTACAGAATACTAAATACAAACATAAATACTAACAAATAAAATTTAAAAATTATGACATGAAGAAAAAAAGATTACCTATTGATGCAAAGAAAATGATAGCCAGAAAGTCACGAATAGGTTCAATATATGACATAATCTCTTCAGTAACCATGTGGCCTTGAGAAGAGATCAGTGCTCCAGCCAAGAAACAGCCCAGTTCCATGGAAACATCTAATAGCTCTGTGATCTGAGAAAGAGCGGAAGGATTATACTTTATACTGTAAACACATAAAACCAAAAAACCCATTGCTGTCTAGTTGATTCCGACTTATAGAGACCCTATAGGACCCAGCAGAACTGCCTCATAGGGTTTCCAAGGAATGGCTGGTGGATTCGAACTAACAACCTTTTGGTTAAGCAGCCAAGCTCTTAACCACTGTGCCACCAGGCCTATCTTTTTTTTTTTATCAACATCTTCAATTTTAAGTAAGATTTACATCCAGAGATATCCTTTTAGGTCTGGCAAAACCATCGCAATAAAAACAATGGAAAAAATCCAGGAAAAAAAAAAAACACTGATAAAATGTTATGTATAACCTATGAAGTCTCTAATAGAGGCTTCTGTTGGCATGATCTGAGAGATGACAAGTGGCAGCTAATATCAGTTGAAGTAACCATAAAGGAAAGAAAAAAAAATTGTACATATTTGAAATAGTCATTCATGTGGATTACTATGAGATTTGGAAAGAGAGTATTTTCTAAAATTTTAAAAAGTATCTGTAATATATACTTTTTACCCTTGAATCAATGAGCAGCCTGATTGTGGCTTTAAAAAATCTACTGCAGGAGAAACCATTCCCATCACCAACCTCAAACCACTTAAAGAAAGTAGATACGGGTTTCAGATGATGTGAAACCAGAGAAAAGTGTCAATAAGTCTAGAAATTACTAATTTTAATAACTATGTGAACTAGATTAGACAGAATGAATAGTTATAATTTACTAGGGTTTTAACTATGACTAATGACTCGACTCACAGCAATCCTATAGGACAGGGTAGAACTGCCCCATAGGGTTTCCAAGGACTGGCTAGTGGATTCGAACTGCTGACCTTTTTGGTTAGCAGCCAAACGCTTACCACTGTGCCACCAGGGCTCCGGGTTTTAACTATAGTTAAATGCAAGGCTTAATACAGACTTCTTGATAAGACACTACTGATGCAAAACAACTGGAAAGAGGTAGTTTTTTTATTTTGAGAAAATAAAACTATAGAAGATAGCAACAACAGACATATATAAAGTGAACTTTTAAAAAGATACCATTTGCAATAGCATCAAAAACATCAAACACCTGGGAATAAATCTAACAAAAGAAGCATACAATCTTTACACTAAATACTATAAAACATTGCTAAGACAAAGAAGACCTAAAAAAATAGAATGATGTCATACTCATGGATTTGAAAGCTCAGTATCACCAAGGTGTCAATTCTCCTTCAACAGATATACTGTTTCCTTGGAATTTCAATAAAAAGCTTTTTTTGTGTGTGAAAACTGACAAACTAAACCTAAAAATTTATATGGAAATGGTAAAGACCATGAATGGCCAAGACAATCCTGACAGAGAAGAACAAGTTGGGCACTTACACTACGAGATGTCAAGCCTCGGTGTAGTACCAAAAATCAAACCCCCTGCTGTCAAGTCAATTCCGTCTCATAATGACCCTACAGGACAGGGCAGAACTGCCCCATAGAGTTGCCAGGGAGAGCCTGATGGATTTGAACTGCCGACCTTTTGGTTAGCAGCTGTAGCTCCTAACCACTATGCCACCAGGGTTTCCTTGGTGTAGTACAATTGATAATTGGACTACACTAAAATTAAGAACTTCTGTTCATCTAAAATGCCATTGAGAGACTAAAAAGGCAAATCGCAAACTGGAAGATATTAGCAAAAATATATCTGACATGGAATATTAATCAACCATGATAAGGAGTGAATTACTGATACATGCTACAACATGGATGAACCTTGAAAACATGCTAACTGAAAGAAACCAGGCACAGAAAAAGACCACATGTTGTATGATTCCATTTATATGAAATACCCAGAGTAAGCAAATCCCGAGAGGCAGAAAGTAGATTCGCAGTTGTCAGTGGGTAGGCAGGGAAGAGAAACGGGAAGATACAGAGTTTCATTTGGGCTGATGGGAATGTTCTGGAATTGGATAGTGGTGACTGCAAGTAGGAATCGACACAATGGCAACGGGTTTGGTTTTTGGTTTTTTGATGGCAGCACAGCACTGTGAGTATGCTAAAGACCTCGAATTATACATTTTCAAATGGCATGTTTTGTTATATAAATTTTATTTCAATTAAAAAATATTTATCCAGCAAATAATTTACCAGAATATATACAGAACTCCTACATACCGGTAAGAAAAAAAAATCGACTGCATAGAAAAATAATCTGAAGACTTTAATAGGCACATCCCCAAAAAGGATCTCCAAATGGCACCATGAAAAAGATACTCAACATCATTTGTTATTAGGAAAATGAAAATTAAACTCTAATAAGATACCACTACCACCAAAGACTGACCATACCAAGTGTTGGTGAGGGTATGGAAAAAGTGAACTCTCATATACAATATTGGTGGGAGTGTAAACTGGATAATCCCCATGGAAAAGCTAGTAGTAATTACTAAAGCTAAATATCTGTATACTCTTATGACATAGCAATTACACTACCAGATACTGTATTTTTATGCAAATGATGTGTATCTTCTCCATGTGTTTGCCAATTGCATCCTCCCCGAGAGGTATTTTCATAAGTGCCACTATGCCAATTTTTTTTTTTACATGTTGTGTAAAAAAATTAGCATGGTGCACTTACGAAAATATTGATAGTTAAGGTAATTTCCATTACTACAAGGATCCTTCACGTTGCTCTTTTTACCCATCCCCACTTCCCTCCTCTCTTCTCTCCCACCTTAAGGCCTGGCAACCACTAATCTGTTCTTCATTTTTATAATTTTGTCATTTCAAGACTATTAGCTAAATGTAATCTACAGTCGGTAACCTTTTGTGACTGGCTTTTATGGCTCTAATTCTCTGAAGATTCATGCAGGTTGGATGTATCAAAAGTTTAATTGCTGAGTAGTATTCCATGGTGTTGGCAAAGAATATTGAATATACCATGGACTACCAGAAGAACAAACAAAACTGTCTTGGAAGAAGTACAGCTCCTAAGAAATGAGGATGGCATGATTTCATCTTACGTACTTTTCACATGTTATCAGGAGGCACCAGTTCCTGGAGAAGGACATCATGCTTGGTAAAGCAGAGGGTCAGCAAAAAAGAGGAAGACCCTCAAGGAGACGGACTGACGGTGGCTAAAACAAGGGGCTCAAACATAGCAATAATTGTGAGGATGGTGCAAGACCAGGCGGAGTTTTGTTCTGTTGTACATAGGGTTGTTATGAGTTGGAACTGGCTCGATGGCACCTAACAACACTTCCATGGTATAAGGAGCCTAGGTGGTGCAAGTAGTTTGCGAATGGCTGCTGACTCAAAGATTGGTGGTTCGAACCTACCCAGTGGCTCTGTGTAAGATAAGGCCTGGCATTCTGCTTCTGTACAAACCTTTGTTGTTGTTCTTAGGTGCCATTAAGCTGGTTCTGACTCATAGCAACCCCATGTACAACTGAATGAAACACTGCCTGGTCCTGTGCCATCCTCACAATCATTATGCTTGAGCCCGCTGTTGCCGCCACTGTGCCAGTCCATCCCCACAAAGATCTTCCTTTTTTTTGTGGATACTCTACTTTACCAAGCATGTCATCCTCCAGGGACTGGTCCTTCCTGATAACATGTCCAAAGTAAAACGAAGTTTTGCCATCCTTGTTTCTAAGGAGCATTCTGGCTGTACTTCTTCCAAGACAGGTTTGTTTGCTCTTCCGGCAGCCCGTGGTATATTCAATATTCTTTGCCAACACCATAATTCAAAGACATCAATTCTTCAGTCTTACTTATTCACTGTCTACTTTTCACATGCATATGAAAAAAATGAATGAAATACCATGGCTTGGGTCAGGTGCACCTTACTCCTCAAAGTGACATCTTTGCTTTTTTTTTTTTAACACTTTAAAGAGATCTTTTGCAGATATGCCCAATGCAATGTCATTTGATTTCTTGACTGCTGCTTCCACAGGTGTTGATTGTGGATGCAAGCAGGATGAAATCCTTGGCAGCTTCAATCTTTTCTCTGTTTATCATGATGTTGCTTAGTGGTCCAGTTATGAGGATTTTTGTTTTATGTTGAGTGGCAATCCATACTGAAGGCTGTAATCTTTGATCTTCATCAGTAAGTGCTTCAAGTCCCCTTCACTTTCAGCAAGGAAGGTTAAGTCAGCTGCATATCACAGGTTGTTAATGAGTTTTCCTCCAATCTTGATGCCACGTTCTCTGTACAGTCCAGTTTTTCAGATTGTTTGCTCAGCATTCTGTACAGGTAACAGACAAGGAAACCCTATGGAGCAGTTCTGCTCTGCAACACATGGAGTCACCGTTAAGTCAGGAGCCTACTCAACAGAAGCTAATACCAAGGACAACATTCCATGATATAGATGTACCACAGTTTGTTTAACCATTCACCTGTTGAAGGGTATCTGGGCTGTTTTTGGCTAGTATAAATAAAATTCGTTGCCGTTGAGTCAATTTCAACTCATAGCGACCCTACAGGGCACAGAACTGCCCCATACAGTTCCCAAGCAGTGCCTAGTGGATTCAAACGGCCGACGTTTTGGTTAGCAATCATAGCTCTTAACCACTATGCCACCAGGGTTACCAATATGAATAAAGGTGCTATACACATTTGTGTAAGGGTTTTTGTCTGAATATAAGCCTTCATTTCTCTGGGATAAATGTTGAGGAGTGCAATGACTGGTGTGTATGGTAGCTGCATGTTTTGTTTTTAAGAAACTGCCAAACTGTTACCAGAATGACTGTACCAGCAATGTATGAGTGATCCAGTTTCTCTGCATCTTTGTCAGCATTTGGAGTTTTCACTATTTTTTATTTTAGCCATTCTGATAGGTATGTAGTGATAAGTTCATTGTGGTTTTAACATGCATTTCTTTAATGGTTAACAAAAAAACCAAACCCATTGCCATCGAGTCAATTCCGACTCATAGCGACCCTACAGGACGGAGTAGAACTGTTCCATAGACTTTCCAAGTAGTGCCTGGTGGATCTGAACTGCCAACCTTTTAGTTAGCAGCCGTAGCTCTTAACCACTACGCTACCAGAGTTTCCACCTAATGGTTAATGATGTCGATTATCTTTTCACTGTGCTTACATACCATCTGAATGTCTTCTTCTGTGAAATGTTCCTTTGTGTCATTTGTCCATATTCTAAATAAACTATTTGCTTTTTATTGTTGACCTTTAAGAGTGTTTTATGTGTTGCCACCAGTCCTTTGTTGGATATGTGGTTTGCGAATATTTTTCCTACTCTGTAGCTTTTCTTTTCATCCTGTTTACAAGGGCTTTCACAGAGTAAAAGTTTTTAGTTTTGATGAAGTTCAATGTATCGGTTTTTCTTTTTAGGATTGTGCTTTTGGTGCCAAGTCTAAGAGCCCTTTACTTAGCCCTTGATCCCAAAGATTTTCTCTTAAGTTTTTTCTAAAAGTTTTATGGTTTTTCATTTTAGTCTGTGATCCAGATTAATTTTTATGGTAAGGCATAGATGCAGGTTCCTTTTTTGTTGTTGTTAAACCTATGGATGCCCAATTGCTTCGGTACCATTTGTTGAAAAGGCTAGTCTTCCTCCACTGAATTGTTTTTGCACCTTTGTAAAAAATTATTTGGGCATATTTATCCAGGTAAGTCTATTTCTTGGTTCTTGTTCCATTGATCTATGTATCTATTTCTCCAAAAATACTACAGTCATGATTATAGTATTGACATCTTTACTATTTTGAGTCTTTGAATCCATAAATGTGTTATGTCTTTTCATATATTTATGTCTTCTTTGATTTCTTTCCTCAGCACTGTAGTTTTCAGCATACAAGTTCTGTGCAAGCTGCATAAAATTTAGATCTAAGTTTTTTAGTTTCATTTTGTTTTTTAAGTAATTGTATATGGTATTGTGGAAACCCTGGTGGCATAGTGGTTAATAGCTAAGGCTGCTAACCAAAAGGCTGGCAGTTCGAATCCACCAGGTACTCCCTGGAAACCGTATGGGGCAGTTCTACTCTTTCCTATCGGGTTGCTATGAGTTGGAACTGACTCGACGGCAATGAGTTTGGTTTTTGGTATATGGTATTGTTCCTAAAAAAGAACATCATGTCGGGAAAAGTAGTGGGTCAGTGAAAATGAGGGAAACCCTCAATAAGATGGATCAACACAACAGCCGCAGCAATGGTCTCAAACATCTAACAATCCTGAGGATGGTGCAGTCTATTTTATTAATTCTTTGTGTTTTTTTTTTGTGTGTGTGTGTGTGTGTATGTGTGTGTGTGTTTTTTATCATGGTAAAATACACATAACATAAAAATTTGCCATTTTAACCATTTTTAGGTGTACAATTCAGTGACATTACTTTCACAATGTTGTGTATCCATCACACTATGGATTACGTTTTTAAATCCAATCTGCTAATTTCTATCTTTTAATGGGTGTACTTGGACCATTTACATTTAATGTAATTATTGACATGTTAGGGCTTAAGTTTGATATTTTTTGTTCCATTTTTTATTTGTTTTCTTTTTCCTATGGGTTACTTGTACAACTTTCAGAATTCCATTTTGATTTATCTACAGTGTTTACTTTGTTGTATAGCTTTATCAGTTGCTCTAGGTACTATATTAAATACACGTAACTTAGAGTAGCCTGCTGGTATCACCATGTTAGCAGTTCAAGTGAAGTACAAAAATCTTATCTTCCTTTATGTCCCTTTATACTCCTTGGTTTATGATATAACGTCTTAAATATTTCCTTTACATAATTTTAGAATCACATCAGGCAGTGGTATAATTTCTTGCTTCGACTCTCAAACATAATTTAGAAAACTCCAGAAGAGAAGAAAGCTTAATATATTTATTCATATTATTGTTTACCATGTTCCTTCTTCCATCTTGATATTCCAAAGTTCTTTCTTTTATTGCTTTTGTTCTGTTCAGAACACTTCTAGCAGCTATTCTTTTATAGTGGGTCTGCTGGTTACAAATTCTCTTAGTTTGCCTTCATCTGAGAAAGTCTTGACTTCTCATTTAATCGTTAAGTGTATGTTGGGTGCAGAATTCTGGATTGACAGTTCTTTTCTTTCAGCACTTAAAAAATATTCTACCCCTCCTTTCTGGCATCCATTATTTTTGATGATAAATCTGCTGTATTTAAAATTGCTTTTCCCCTTAGGAAGGTGTCTTTTTTTTTTTTTTTAAACACAATTTTGAATTTTTTTTGTCTTTAGTTTCTAGACATTTAATTATGATGTAACTTGGTATGAACATTTCTGGTTTTATCCTGTTTGATGTTCACTCAGCTTCTTGAATCTGTAGGTATACATCTCTTGCCAATTTTAGGAAGTTTTCAGCCATCATTTCTGTGAGCACTTTTTTAGTCCCATTGTCTGCTCTGTTTCCAGGACTCTCAAGACAAGAATGTTAGATCTTTTGTTATAGTCCCATAGGTCCCTGAGGCTATGTCAACTTTTTTTCCCCTATTTTCTCTGTTGTTCAGATTGGGCAATTTCTATTGTTCTATCTTCCAATTCACCAATTCTTTCCTTCATCCCCTCCATTCTGCTATTGAATACATCCACTGAGGGTTTTTTTTTGTTGTTGTTACTCTATTTTTCCAGTTCTGAAGTTTTCATTTGGTCCTTCTTTATATCTTCTATTTATTTGCAAAGATTTTCTATTTTTCCCCCTCCCCCTCTGGCTGACCTCAGGCTCTTGAGCCCAAGGTTTTAACCACTGTACTTCACTCTCTTGCAACATAAAAATAAATGAAACAAAAACCAAATTTGTTTCCCCCCTCTCATCCCCTCCCAATGTCATACCTCATCTCTTCTTTTTTCTTAATACAACAAATACTTACTTTTTTTTTTTTTTTACTGTTATTGTCGCTAGGTGCCACTGAGTCGATTTTTACTCCTAGCGACCCCGTGTGACAGACTAGAACTGCTCCACAGGGTTTTGTAGGCTTTAATTTTTACAGGAAATTGCTAGGTCTTTCTCCACTGTAGGCACTGGGTGGGTTCAAACCACCAACCTTTTGGACTAGCAGCCAAATGCTTAACTGTTGCATGACCAGGGCTCCTTTCTACAGCTTTAATAAGGTATAATTGGTGTATAATAAACTGTGCATATTTAAAGTGTACAATCTGATGAGTTTTGACAAATACACCCATCTTTGAAGCCATCACCACAATCAAGACAATGGACACATTCATCTCCTGCCAGAGTATCCTTATGTTCCTTACTACTCCTGTCGCTAGGCAAACACTGATCTATCTGCTCTTTGTCACTATAGATTGGTTTGCCTTATCTAGAATTTTCTATAAAAGGAATTGTACAGTATGTACCGTTTTATACTTGACTTCTTACGCTCAGCATAATTCCTTTGAGATTTACCCAGTTGCAGTGTGTATCACTGCTTTGTTCCTGTTTATAGTGGAGTATATGTGTGTATCAAAATCTGTTTATCTATTAACCCATGGATGGACATCTGGATTGTTTATAGCTTTGGGCTATTACCAAAAAGCTACGATGAACATTTGTGTGTATGGCTCTGTGTGAACAGATGCTTTTCTTTCTTTTGGGTAAATTCCTAAGAGTGAAATGGCTGGGTCATATGATGTGCTAGTAAACTGACTCTTGGGGGTAAGAAAAACAAAGTCCAGATTTATATCATTTGCTGATTTCCCTGGTGTAAATATTTCCCCTATACCTGATTTCAAGCTACCAGTGGTTTAATAATGAGTTTGCAATTTTTCTGAAAATTTAACAACTGGTTCTTGTGAACAAGATTTTCTACTTCTTTATTGAGACTTTCTATTTTTTCATTTGTGTCAAGTGATTTAATAATTGCTCCTAGGATCACTTTTCTTGTATTTTATTTTGATAAGTAGGATAGTTTGTCTCCTTTGTGGTTACCTTATTATTTACCCCTATTTTCCTAAATTTAAACCTAACTTTTATTTCTTTGTATCGCTGTATCTTCGTTTCCATATGGAAGGTGTATGATTACATTTCTTAGTCTCTCTTTACTGTTTTAATGTTGTCTTCTTTTATATAACAATATCACTGTTACCCTGTTTTGAGCTTTTTTTTTTTTTTTTTTTTAAATCTTGTTGTGTTTTTTTGATTCCCTGTCTGGGTTGACTTCTGATTGCTCTGCCCAGTGTTCTAGTCTTGGGTTGATACTTGATATTATTGATTTTCTAACCAAAGAACTCCCTTTAGTATTTCTTATAGTTTTGATTTGGTTTTTATGAATTCCCTAAACTTCTGTTTATCTAGAAATGTCCTAATTTCACTTTCACATTTAAGAGACAGTTTTGCTGGATATACTATTCTTGGCTGGCAATTTTTTCCTTCAATTTTTTAAATAAGTTCTCCCATTGCCTTCTTGCCTGCATGGTTTCTGCTGAGTAGTCCAAGCTTATTCTTATTGGCTCTCCTTTGTAGGTGACTTTTCATTTATCCCTAGCTGCTCTTAAAACTCCCTCTTTATCTTTGGTTTTGGCAAGTCTTGGTGACTTTCTTTTAACATCTACCTTACGTGGAGTTCGATGAGCATCTTGGATAGGTATCTTCTCATCTTTTACAATATCAGGGAAGTTTTCTGCCAACAAATCTTCAACAATTCTCTCTGTATTTTCTGTTATCCCTCCCTTTTCTGGTACTCCAATCCCTCATACATTATTTCTCTTGATAGAGTCCCACATGATTCTTAAGGTTTCTCCATTTTTAAAAATTCTTTTATCTGATTTTTCTTCAAATATATTAGTGCCAAGTGATTTATCTTCAAGTTTAGAAATTCTGGCTTCTACTTGCTCAATTCTGCTCCTTTGACTTTCTATTGAGTTGTCTACTTCTGTAATTTTATTGTTAATCTTCTGAGTTTCTGACTGCTGTCTGTCTATGGGATTTTTCCAGCTTATTAAATTTTTCATTATGTTCCTGAATAAGCTTTCTAATTTCTTCAATTGCTTTATCTGTGTGTTCCTTGGCTTGTTTTGCATATTGCCTCATTTCCTTCCTGATGTCTTGAAGGGTTCTGTATATTAAACTTTTGTATTCTGCCTCTGGTAATTCCAGGAAGGCACTTTCATCTAGAAGATCCCTGGATTCTTTGTTTTGAGAGCTTGTTGAGGTGATCACGGTCTATTTCTTTATGTGACTTGATATTGACTGTTGTCTCCAAGCCATCTATAAGTTATCATATTAGTTTATGTTTGCTTACTGTGTTGTAGCTTCTTGCTTTGTTTTGTTTTGATATGCCCAAATGGGTTGCTTGAGTGAGCCAGCTTGATTATTTTCACCTTTGGAGCTCTGACATCCTGTTCCCAGCTGGCTAGAGCTGTTATCAGGTATATCAGTCCAGGAGTCCATTCACTTTTCTTGTATGAATTCAGCTCAGGTGTCCAGGTAGCTGATTATCAAGTATGTGGTACAGGCTCTGTCCTACAGTCTTAAAGGGGCAGGGATGATTGGTGTAGGTACCGGTATCTGGTTGCAGCAGGGGGTCACGCTGTGAACAAGGCAGGGGGTTGAGAACCAACCCCCAAGTGTCTCTGAGGAAAGTGCATCCCTGTTCCCTAGAGTGTGCAGGTAGATGAGTTCTGCAGATGGACCATGGGCACCCAGTGTTTTTTGTTGTAAGGACCAGGAGCTACCAGTTATCCTTGGACCCCTGTCACGGGTGGCTGGGTGACCTGAGTGGACTACCAGTCCTCAGGCTCCTGATGTAGGTAGGTGAGGACCCTGTTTAATAGGCAAAGCAGTGTCAAACGTCAAACAACCACCTCTCCACTGCACAGCTGAAACGGTTGGAGTCTGCCAACAAGGGTCTGCTCTCCTGAAATAGGCCCACACAGGTCCATGCAGAGGGGAAGGGTGCTCAAAGTCCATGGATCGTTTATGCCTGGACAAGAGCGACTTCTGTCCTGAGCTCCCCTGGTTAGTGGAGTTGGCAAATTATCTTTTCCCCCAAATGCAAATTTTTTCCTTCTCCAAGGCCGGGAGGATGGCTCTAGGCACTCAACAGTGCCTACCTCAGGCCCAGAGAATTCAGCCGCTGAAGCTGGCTTGGGGGCAGAGGGGTGGTGGTAAAACATACGCAAGTACTTAGCTTTTGCCTAGAACGCCGTTCTTCTCCGGTTCCAGAGATGTGAGTAGGCTGTGTGGCTAGCTGCTTCTCCCTGAGGAAACTGCGGCCGGATGATAGTAGCCCACCGCCACCACTCCGGGAATGGTGCCCAAGGGCTCCCCACGATCCAAGTCTGGTAACTCCTCTCCGCTTCTAAACCATCTCTTCCTCCCCCTGCCCCTCTGTTTGTTTTCTAAGCTTGCCTTTGATGCTCAGGGCTCCTAGTTTGTCATAAACAGACTCATTTCACTTGTTTTTTCGGGTCTTTGCTGTAAAAAGGGCTCGCCAGAAGCGTCTGTATATTCTGCCGTCTTGGCTCCACCTTCCTTTATCCTCCTAGGATCACTTTTATGATGGCTGTTTCAAAATCCTTGTCAGATAATTCTAATATATGTGTCATCTTGGCGTTTGCATTTGTTGCTTGACTTTTTTCTCGTTCAAATTGAGATCTTACTGGTTCTTGCTATGATGAGAAATTTTTGATTGACACCTGAATATTTTTGTATTCTGTTATGAGATTCTAGATCTTATTTAAACTTTTTGTTTAAGCTGGCTTTCCCTAATACTGCTCTGGCAGGGAAAGGTGGAACATCCCTTTGCTACTGTCATGTGGATATAAAGTCCAGGTTCCTTATTTGTCCCCTGTTGATGCTCGAGAAGGATGCTTGTGTGACTCTCCGTGTGGTTAGATTGGGGCATGATGAGGGCGGGAGGGAGAGGTCCTTACTGACTAGTAGCAAGGTTAAAAGTCCTGGCTCCCTATTTGGCCTTCTCTGACACCACTCTGGCAGGGGTGCTGGGGTGAGTAGCACAGCCTGGTAAGGATGGAAGTCTAGGCTTTCCGCTTGACCTTTGCTAGTATAGATGGGGCCACCATTTTCTCAGTGGTTTTTGGCTGGAGTAGAGTGATTACTGTCTGAAAGTATTTTCTTTCTAGGTTTTCCCTTCCTGGTTCTTTGGCCAGAGTGAGTAGGGTTTTGTTGGGGATTTTTTCTCTGCACCTGTTGGTGTTTCTGGGTTGTTGGCTTCTTCAGCTCCATATTTGTGATGCATGAGGCAAAAAAGAAAACTCAGGAGAACTCATCTGTGTCATTCCTCAGGCCCTGAGTTCCTTAGCCAGTCTGCTTTCTTTTCTTCACCATGCAGAGTTTTCATATATTTGTTTTATGTATAATTTCTAGGACTTTTAGGGGGTTTTAGTTGTAGTTAGTAGATATACTGGAAGAAAAAAATCTATCTTCCTGGAGGCAAAAGTGTATTAATTTACTTGCAGATAGATTCAACTTTTTAAAAATTCATCATTTTTGAGTTAATAAAATCAAGGAATATTCAGAAATAAAAATGTTTAGGAAAGCAATATGGTGACAGCTTATGCTACTTTTTAGCATAAAATCATTTCAATTTTATGAAATCATGAGTGCTGTTGCATTATCATTATCAATAATTTAAGATATTTTAATTAGGGAAATTGTTCATACTTAGACTATATTAGCCAAAGAGTATTTTCCCCCTTCTGCCATGAAAAACCTGTCCTTTAAATAAAGAGAATCTGCTTTCCAAAATAACATATTCTTAAACTTTTTACATTATAGCAATAAAAATTACCCTGTTGACCAACCTGTCCTCATCAAACCTAACCAGAATTTGTTTCTCAAATGTTAATCTTCTATTTTAGGTACAAAGCTATTTGAAAGTTTCAAACAGAGTAGAATGATTAGCAATTGGTTTTTCTGTGGCTTTTACCTTTCCACAAGTAGATTTGTTTACTTAAGCCCTCTAAGTAATGTGGCAGCTTGAGATTACTCCCAAATAGAATTTTGGCAAAGTGCTAAGAGTATGAGTTAAAACAGTTTAACAGGTTTAGTTCATTGTATTATATATTGATGGGCAGCACAATAAACTGTGTATAAAATAAATAATACTAATAAATGTTAAAATATTTTAACCAGTATTAAAAGATAAAGCACTGCGCATAGCCCTCAATGAAACACACTATAAAATGGATTACATAAATAACACATATAGATATTTTGAGAATTACCGTTAACATTATAAAGATGAAAGCAGATATTCCTAAAATTAGGATTTCTTTGTTCCCTTTGCTTTCCATATGTAGCTTTCGATAATATGGTCCTATGAGATAAGTCTTTATAACAAGACATAAAAGAAAAACAGCTGCTAGCGAAAAGAGAATCTGACCAATCAAAACCAGTATTCGCAGTATTTCCATGAAAATGCTAGGAAAGAAAAAAAAAAAAAGACATGTTACTTCGCCTTCAAAACACTATTCTCTAAAATCCAGTAAAATGATCTTTGACTGTTCTTTTTTCTTTAAAATATTACAAACAAAATTACCCAAATAGCACACATTTTTATTTCCAAAAGCTAAAATAAAGCCTAGGAATCATATTAATCTCAAAAATTGAGTTATCTGAATCAAATATGGAAATTGAATTATTTTGCAATCAATACTTTGGAATAAATACATTTTATAGGATGTAAAGACTCCTGACTGACAGCTTTTATATCATAATCAGTGATTGATAATAAAATTCGCCATCAGGAATTAACCTCCGTTTGATGTTCTCTGTAAGGCAATAGTCACTCTGTAATATTAGACTGCAGAGCTTCACCACTGGAAGCATAACTAAAGAACTCCAGCAACATTCAGCAAAACATTTCCTTATTACAAGCCAGAATTCTGAATATCACATCTACTATTTAGTCACAGAAAAAAATGATTCTTTACTAAGCTTTTAAAAATACATGTATTCTATTCAGATCTTGGAATATATTCTTATATATATATATGTAAAGGCATGATTTTGTAGTATTTACAACAATAATGTGTTTTAAGCACAGCTTTCTACCATATTTAGAAAAACATTCAGTCCAAAATTCTGGTTTAAAAAGTTCTCCTTATCAATGGAAGAATATATATCTGATTACTAAGAAAGTGTTTATCACTGCAGTCAGGCTTAAAATAGCAGTGCTGGAAACACAAATCTCAAGTTGCCACATGATTACTTAGGGGAATCAGCAGAGCTGGGCTTGAAGCAAAGAAAAGTGGGATGAATAAGCCAATAACTGGTAAGGAAATGCTAGGAAAAAATCCTTTGGTCATTTTGAAAGACTCTACAACTTTTCATTAAGAAGGTAAGCCAGTATGAGAAATAAGGATCTGAAGCACTGGCAAGAACAGAAATTTGTTCATTGGTATAGAATAAAATAGGTTAGTTAACCTAATATTCATGACCAGTTTTCCACAACCCAGTAAAGGATCATTGAACTAATCTTTCAAGCCAAGCCACACTTGATTGTTCTCTTTCCCTTGCTCTACACATCCAATAGATCAACAAGCCCTCTATCACCAAAACTTAGCCTGAATTTGGCCCTTGTGTCCATCACTATCACCTTGTGTCTAGTAAGCTACCATCATTGTTCTCCTACACCACTCCAATAACATCCTAAGTGATCTTATCCACTCTTGTCCCACTACAATCCACTTTCCAAAAGAGGCCAAACAACAGGTTAAGAACATCAATTAGATGTTCAAATGCTTCCTATGACATTTAAATGAAACTCAAACTTCTTTCCCTACCTTAAACATTTCATTTCACCCAACTATCCCCACTGCCTTTTTTTTTTTTTTTTTTTTTGCTTCAACAGGGCAAGTTCCCTCTAGCTGTAGGGCGTGTACACCAGGTTCCCTCCGTTGGAATGCTCCTCTAGGCTTCCCTCACATGACTGGCTAATCTGTGTTCTTCAGATTTTAGACTAAATACCAACTTCTTAGATGCCTTTGCAAATCTGAGGTAGTAACCCTTTATTCACGAATTCATCATGCTACTCGTCACACACTTATCTATGATAGATATTCTTCCTTGGTTACTATTAATTTATCATTTATTTATTATCTTTCCCACATAGAATGACAACTTCATGAGAGCATTCTCTATCTAGTTGACTTTTGTATCCTAAAGCCAAAACCAAACTGGTTGCCATGGAGTTGAGTCTGACTCATAGCAACCCTATAGGACACAGTAGAACTGCCCCATAGGGTTTTCAAGGATGACTGGTGGATTCAAATTGCTGATCTTTCAGTTAGCAGCCAAACTCTTAACCACTGCACCACCAGGGCACCTTTGTATCCTAAGTATCTAGAATGGTGCATGGCACATTACAGGTGTTCTAGTTTCAGTCTGGGAAGAACATGCTCGGCATTTCTCAAGCTGAAAGAACTGAAGAGAAAATTCGAGCCTCGAACTGCAATACTGAAGGATTCTAGGGAACTGACATAGGAAACATCAAAAGAAGATGAAAGGAATACACAGTCACTGTACCAAACAGAACTGATTGACATCCAACCATTTCAGGGATAGCATGTGATCAAGAACCGATGGTACTGAATAAAGAAATCCAAACCGCACTGAAGGCACTGGTGAAAAACAAGCCTCCAGTAATATGGATTGGAATACCAACTGAGATGTTTCAACAAATGGCTGCAGCTCTGGAAGTGCTCACTCGTCTATGCCAAGAAGTTTAGAAGACAGCTACCTGGCCAATCGACTGAGATCCATATTTGTGCCCCTTCCAAAGAAAGGTGACCCAACAGAATGTGGAAATTATCAAACAATATCATTAATATCACAAACAATGAAAATTTTGCTAAAGATCATTCAAAAGTGGTTGCAGCAGTACATGGACTGGGAACTGCCAGAAATTTATGCTGGTTTCAGAAGAGGACATGGAACTAGGTATATCATTGCTGATGTCAGATGGGTCCTGACTAAAATCTGAGAATACCAGAAAGATGTTTACAAGTGTTTTATTGACTATGCACAGACATTTGACTGTGTGGATCATAACAAAACACAGATAACATTGCAAAGAATGGGAATTCCAGAACACTTTAACTGTACTCTGCAGGACCTGTACACAGACCAAGAGGCAGTCGTTCAAAAAGAACAAGGGGATCCTGTGCGGTTTAAAATCAGGAGAGGTATGCATCAGGGTTGTATCCTTTCACCATACTTATTCAAGCTGTATGCTAAGCAAATAATCAGAGAATCTAGACTATACGAAGAACACGGCATCAGGTCTGGAGGAATATTCATTAATAATCTGCAATATGCAGATGACACAACCTTGCTTGCTGGAAGTGAAGAGGACTTGAAGCACTTATTGATGAAGATCAAAAACTAGGTCTTCATTATGGATTACACCTCAATATAAAGAAAACACAACTCCTCACAACTGGACCAATAAGCAACATCATGATCAACAGAGAAAAGACTGACATTGTAAAGGATTTCATTTTATGTGGATCCATAATCAACGCTAACAGAAGCAGCAATCAAGAAATCAAATGACGCATTGCATTGAGCAAATCTGCTTTAAAAGACCTCTTTATAAGTGTTAAAAAGCAAACATGTCACTTTCAATACCTAGGTGCACCTGACCCAAGCCATGGTGTTTTCAATTGTCTCATAGCCATGCGAAAGCTGGACAATGAATAAAGAAGACTGAAGAATTGCTGCTTTTGAATTACGGTGTTGGCAAAGAATACTGAATGTACCGTGAACTGCCAGAAGAACGAACAAATGTGTCTTGAAAGAAGTACAGCCAGAATGCTCCTTAGAAGCAAGGATGGCAAGACTGTCTCACATACCTTGGGCATGTTGTCAGGAGGGATCAGTCCCTGGAGAAGGACGTCATGCTTGGTAAAGTAGAGAGTCAGTGAAAAAGAGGAAGATACTTATGGGGACGGATTGACACAGTGCTGCAACAATGGGCTCAAGCATAACAACAGAGGATGGCACATGACTAGATGGTGTTTTGTTCTGGGTCCATAGGGTCCCTATGAGTCGAAACCAACTTGACAGCACCTAATAAAAATAGTTTCAGTCCAGTTTTATTTAGATAAAGAGATCTACAAGCAATTTCAGATTTGCATTTTTCATAATAGTCCTTATGGCAACCCTATGAGATAAGTAGTATTACTATCTCTATTTTACAGGTAAGAAAGTAGAGGCAGAAATCACATACTAAGTGGCAGAGCTGGGAACAAACTCAGGCAGCCTGGCTCCAGAATCTGTGCTCATAATCATTATACAAGCTGCTCTGTAATTACCATCTCTAGTTTGGATTTACATACATATATACAAAGAATCTACTAAATATAGTGCAGTGAGATTAAAATATTCAAACGGTTCGGAAAGGTACAAAATGAAAGGTTAAAGTCTCAGACTACTCCAATCTCTTTTAAAGATAATCACTGTTAATAGTTTATGATTCCCACTAGCTAAATTTCATTTGTATGTCCACATGAATTTTATTCTTAATTTACACAATGAGATCACAAGGTGTATACTACTTTGCACTTTTATTTTTCCACTTATTTGGGACAATTTCCTTTCCTTAGCACATGCCTCATGTTTTAATAGCGGAATAGTATTCTATCATATGGATGTATGTAATTTACTTAGCCAGGTCTCTACTGATAGACACTTGGGTTGTTGTAGGTTCCTTCTCCGCTGAAGTGACGACAAGTTTTTGAAAGCATATTCAGTTGTGTTGCTTGGGAAAGGATAAGCACTTTCTACATTGTGACACATATTGCCAAACCGGCTACCGGGAAGGTTGATCCAATTTCTACTCCCAATCACAACCCACAAGAGGGCCCATGTCCCAAACTGAGTATCATCCAACTTTTAAATGTTTACAAACTGACAAGTAAAAAGTACCAATTGCCTTTCTTTATGTGTGAAGGTTAGCATTCATTTTATTCATTTCTGTGTTAACTGCTTGTAACTCTTATCCATTTTGTAAGCTGAGTTACTCATATGTTTATTAATTTATATATTATTTCTTATTAATCATTTATAGAACAAGAAACTTACCCCTCTGTCTTCAACATATGTATGTTTTCTTTTTCAGTTTGTCCTTGGCTTACCAAATATGTATGTGTGCATATGTGTGTATGTATGTGCATGTTTGCATATATGCATGTATATGTATCTATTTAAACATTAAAAGTTTTTAATATTAATATAGTGAAATTTATCACTTTTCTTTTCCTTTATGGACCCTAGATTTTGTATCCTACTTGAAGCAGAAAGGTCTTCCCGTCATAAATAAGATAAATAAATTCATCTCATACTATCTTCTAGAACTTTCATGGTTTTACATGATTTTGATTCTAATAATTCAAATCACTTTATATTTTAATAATTTTATTTATCATAGCTTTCTGTGTTGTGTTTTTGTAGCATATTTTGGGGAAACTGTTACATCTTTCCTTTAGGAAAAATCAAGATTAATTCTGCATGAAGTTCAATAAAAAGGCAAAGTTTATATTAACATTACAACTGAATTAGTCCTTTTTTTAACTATAAAATGTCCTTGGTTATCAAAATTAGAAAAAGGTTTCCTTAAATTACAGAGAAATATATACAGTAGATAAAAAATTAACACAAATCTACTGCTCTACTAATATATATATATAAAATATATATATTACTAGTTTCTATTTGTATAGCTCATTCAATGTCTTTATATGTTGAAATAAAATTGTATATAATTTTTAACAGCTTTATAGAGATATAATTCACTTACCATACAATTTACCCACTTAAAGTGTACAATTCAATGGTTTGTAGTATATTCACAGTTGTGCAACCATTATCACAATCAATTTTAGAACATTTTCATCACTTCAAAAAAAGAAACCGTGTACCATTAGCTGTCATTTCCCATTTCCCCTCAACCTCCCCAGAACTAGACAACCTCTAATCTACTTTTTGTCTCTACAGAATTGCCTGTTTTGGACATTTCATATATATATAATCATATAATACATGCCCTATTGGGCAGTTCTACTCTGTCCTATAGGGTTGCTGTGAGTCAGAACTGACTCGGCGGCAATGGGATAGGTTTTTCATTTAGCATAGTATTTTCAAGGTCACTCATGTTGTAACATGTTAGTACTGCATTCCTTTTGATGGCTGAATAATATTCTATTGCATGGACACACCACATTTTATTCCTCCATTCATTAACTAATGGATATTTGAGTTGCTTCCATTTTTTTTAGTTATCATGACTAATGCTGCTATGAACATTCATGTACAAGTTTTTGTGTAGACATGTTTTAATTTTTTTTGGTATATACTTAGGAGTGGAATTGCTAAGTCCTATTATGGTAACTCTAAGTTTAATATTTGAGGAGTGTTGTATATAATTTTGATTTTAAAAGCTTAACATTACAATATAGAGCATTTTTCCACACTGTTAAAACTCTTCGTAAACATGAAGTTTCATGCCTGAATTGGAACAATTTTAATAGGATCCATACTTACATTGGATTAAATTTTTTTAACTGCAAAAAAGAAAAAAAAAAAAAAAAACCTTAAAAAGTTTTCTGACTGAGTAAATGTCATATAGCAATATTTTTATGTATCTATAACTGAAAAGAAAGGTGTAAAATAAATAAAATATTTGTTTTATAAGTATCCTGCGAACTTTAACTAAGGCTCTATGTATTCTTGTTTAATAAAGAAACTCTGACCTTTGCTAAGTAATAATTTATTGTACAGTGATAAAACTAAGACTTCTTAAAATATAACTCAAATGATTTTCAGTTAAAGTTACAAACCATTCTTTTGCTGTCCAAATTTTTGTTCACTTGTGTATATCCAAAATTTGTAGCCAAAAGGAATAAGAACTGATTCTACAGCAATCCACTAAGCAGGCACTGTTTCCACATTATTTCCCATTTTACAGATGAGAAAACCAAATCACAGAGATCTACTTTGTCACATTTGGTCACCATGAGTCAAAAGTGACTTGATCAATAACAACAACCTTCCCTATTATACTGTGAGCTATTTGAAAGCAGAGAATAGATCTTAATCATTTTAGGATTTTTGAAACCTAATATAGGACTGGGCAAAAGGTAAACACTATACTAAACTTACAGCCACCAGTTTGCAATGATGCAGTATTTGTCAGTGCACCATCCTGAACAGGATGGTGTCTGTGGGGTCCAGCAGGAAGCTGAACATAAAGACCTACCAACTACACATTCTGCCTCGACAGGGGGATTGTCCAGGATACAGTAGAAAATCACTCATCACACCAAGAACCAGAAAAATCACAACTTGAATGAGAAAAGAAACTCAATAGACTCCAACATCAAGATAAATCACATGTTTGAATTAACCTGTCAAGTATTTTCAAACAATCATTATAAAAATGCTTCAGCAAGCAATTACAAATGCTCTTGAAGCAGATGAAAAAATAGAAAACCTCAGCAAAGAAATTGAAGCTATAATAAAAGAACCAAATGGGAATTACACAACTGAAAAATACAATAACCAAAATAAAAATCTTGTGGATGGGCAAAATAGTAAAGTGGAGATGAGAGAGAATAGAATTATTAAACTTGGGGATATATATCAATAGCATTTATCTAATGTGAACAACAGAGAGAAAAGAGACTGGAAAAAAGAAGACGAACAGTCGTCTCAAAGACCTGTAGAAGAAAAACAAAAGAGCAAAAATTTGTTATCACTGGAGTCCCAGAAGAAAGGGAGAGAGAGGGACTGAAAAAGTATTCAAGGAAGTAATGACTAAAAACTTTAGATTTAAGAAACTGAGTGAACTCCTAATAGGATAAACTCAAAGAAATCTTGCCAAGATACATCATAATTAGACTTCAAAAAAGAACTGGTTCTTTGAAAAGATTAATAAAATGAACAATCACATAGCAAGACTGACAAAGAAAAAAGAGAGAAGACACAAGTTAGCCACATTAGGAACGAAACAGGAGCTATCACTATAGTCCTTGCAGACATCAAAAGGACAGTAAAGGAATATTATGAACAACTTTACATTTGTAAATGAGATAACTTATACAAAACGGACCAATTCCTTGAAAACCACAAACTACCAAATTCAACTGAAATGGACAGGATGAATAGTCTTATAACCATGAAAGAAACTGAATTTGTAATTAAAAAGCTCCCCCAAAAGAAATCTCCAGTCCCACGTTTTACTGAAGAATTACAATAAACATTTGTAGAATTAACGCCAATTCTTATACAATGTTTTCCAGAAAACAGGAGTGAACACTTCTCAACTCATTTTATGACTGCAATATTCATTACACTGATGCCAAAACCAGACAAAAACAATACAAAAAAAGAAAACTACATACCAGTATCTCTCATGAACTCGGATGCAAAAACCTTCAAAAAAAAAATTAGCAAATCAATCCTAGCAATGTATAAAAAGAATCAAATACCATGACCAAGCAGAATTTATTGCAGGTATGCAAGGCTGGTTCAACTTTCAAAAATCAATCAATGGAACCCACTATATCAACAGGCTAAAGAAGAAAAATCATATGAACATATCAAATGGTTCAGAAAAAGCACGTGACGAAGACTAACATTCATTTAGGATAAAAACCCTCAGCAAACTAGGAATAGAAGGGAGCTTTCTCAATCTGATAAAGAATATCTACAAAAAAAGTACAGGTTATATGGTACTTAATTGGTGAAAGACTAAACATCTTCCTCCTAAGATCAGGAACAAGGACAGGATATCTGCTAGCACTATCGTATTCGAGAGTACTAGAAATAGTACCCAGTGCAATAAGGCAAGAAAAAGAAATAAAAGCATACAGATTGGAAAGAAATAAGGTAAATAAGACAGATCTTGGGGTTTCAAACCAGCTCCAAAAGAAATTTCAAAAAGTCTAGTAATTTTTGATCAATGGTATCACCACGGTAATAAATGTAACTTCTGGGGTATTTAAAGTACAATATTTACATGCATAAGTTACAGTATGTTTGTTTAAAACCAACTTAAGCTTACAGTCCTATGCCACACGCATTTGCTTTTAAATTTTATAGTGTTCCCTATACTTCTCTAGTATTTTTGGTTAAGCGCTCAGCTGCTAATCAAAAGGTCGGCAGTTTGAATCCTCCTAGCTGCTCCACAGGAGAAAATACCTGGCAATCTGCTCCTGTAAAGATTACAGCCTAGAAGACCCTGTAAGGCAGTTCTACTGTATCATATAGGGTCACTATGAGTCAGGATCGCCTTGACAGAACACAATAACAACTATCTGTACTTTCCAATTCTATGTTATTTTCTGGCTAGTATTCTTGGAATATATTGTATATTCAGCATAATTTATAAGCTTCTGCATAAATTTATTTTGCCCATTTGGCCTCTCTCTCCATATGAAACCAAAAAAGTGCAGTTTAGGTTATAGGACTATTTTAGTGGAAGAACTTAAAGAAGGTTCAGGGGAAATGATAATGATGATGACAATGATAATCACAATTACAGCTAACCCATATAATTACGTACTATGTTCCAGGCATTGTTCTAAGCACTTTTATATCTTAACTCATTCAATCCCCCTAACCAGCCTATTGTTGTTGTCGGCTGCTGTAAAGTTGGCCCTCAACTCAAGTGCACTCATGCCAACAAGATCAGATCCTTGTGATCCATACAGTTTTCACTGCCTTTTTGGAAGTAGATCCTCAAGCCTCTCTGACTAGTATGTCTTAGTCTAGAAACTCTAATGAAAGCTGTTCAGCATCATAGCAACAGGCAAGACTGCACTGACAGACAGACAGGTGATGGCTGTGCTTGAAATGCACTGGCCAGGAATTGAACGCAGGTCTCCAATTCTAGCACAAACCACCACTGCTCTCAGGTAGGTACGATTAGGTAGGTACTATTATCCTCACTTTACAGATGACAAAACTACAGGAGAGTAAGGTTAAGTAACACGCCCAAGGTTAAAAAGCTAGGAAGTGACAGAGCTGGAATTTGAGCCCAGGTAGTGTTACTCCAGAGTACTTGCTCTAAAGCCTATGCTATATAAGCTTTGAATGACTTTTTGGAAAAAGACATTTAATATTTTTATTTTAAAAAAGGATTTGAAACTAAAAAAACAAATTGTAAAAGGAAGTAGTATAAAAAGTTTACCTAGAATATGTACCTGCTCCTGCTTGGATGAGGGTCGGCATAGCGGCTATAAACAATCCAAGCTGCACGTCCTGCATCACCAGCGTACCAAGCAGCACAGTGCTGTAGTCAATGTCACCTGTTTGGGGGGAAAAACAGTGACTAAAAACATAGGCCTAAAGTATCGTAACTCAAAACACAATCATTCTGTACACTTTCAAAATAATCCAAATTGTATTTCGAATAAGAACATAAACTTCATACAATCTCTTTGAGAGCAAATACTGAAGCATTTAAAAGTTGGAAACTTTTTGTAAAAAAAAGGTCTAGAATATTTCATTTCCACTACTGGATAATGATACCAATTCCATTTTATGCCCCGAAAACACATGAAGCTTTCATTTCCACTATTCCGATCTAGTTCCTTTTCTGGTCACAACTTCCTATGGTCCAGGTGCATTGGGCAGTCTGGCTGACACTAGTAATTTTCTCTCACAAACCCACCATCACTGTCACACTGAATATCCCTATCCTGTAAGACACACACAGACTTGGTAGAGAAATATGGTCTGATTAGACAGAACAGGAATAACCACGGCATAGTTAAAAGGACTAAACAACTACTCTAGAAAGACGAAAGGAAAATGATATATTCTGCATGAATTCAGTACACAAGTCTGCAAATGTGTCCATTCTCAACAGCTCTAGCTTTGGGCCCTTTATAGATGCTTCTAAAAATTAAATCATCATTTTTCCCCTAAGACAAGCTAATGTTAAAAAAAAAAAAATTTTTTTTTTTTTTTTTTACTGACATTAACAGATTTTAGAAGACCAAGTTGATAGAGTAAGCTCATATAAAAGAAATTCTTAAAAAAGAACACAACAAACCAAACAAAACACCCTCATTGCCAGCAAAAATCTCACTTCGGTTAGATGTTCCAGGAATCCCTTTAGAAGCACTATTTTATTTATTGTGTAAAACGAAATTTTGGGTGAAGATAATATCTTGGCTTAGGACTTTAAAACATTCCAAATGGGTGATCGCATTAGGTTGTTATGGCAGCTTTGCATCCTGGAGGGTTATATGATTCAATAGATGGCTGTTTTTAGGTGCTGTCATGTTGGCTCTGACCCTATGTACATCAAACAAAACACTGCCCAGTTGCTATGTCTGAGCCCACTGTTGCATCTCTTCCGATTTTAAACCACTCAGTGTTCCTTGTTCTGTTTGAATGACTGCCTCCTGGTCAATGTACAGGTTCCACATGAGCACAGTTGTTTCCGAATTCTCATTCTTCACAATGTTATCCATAATTTGTTATGATTCACACAGTCAAATGCCTTTGCATAGTCAATAAAACACAGGTAAACATCTTTCTGGTATTCTCTAATCCCAGCCAATATCTATCTGACATCAGCAATGATATGGCTTGTTCCACATCCTCTTCTGAATCCAGCTTGGATTTCTGGCAATTCACTGTTGATGTACTGCTGCAACCGTTTTTGAATTATCTTCTGCAAAATTCAATAGACAGTGACGAATAATTCCCTTGTAACCAATATTAAATGTGCAGGACACTTAAAAAATCTCTGTCAACATTACAACAACTTGATGGGTTCGTGATCACTGTAAATCTCTTGATCTTACAAAATTTGCTTTATCTCGTAAGCCTGCAGTCACACTGTGACACCTCTTCCCCTTTCGTCACACAAGATTAATGTATTTCAAACCTGCAACTATTGCTGTGACTCTTCTTTACTTCTGGAGTCCCTGGGTAGTACAAATAGTTAACATTCTCACTGCTGACCAAAAGGTTAGTGTTTGAAGTTCACCCAGAAGAGCACTGGAAGGCCTGGTGATTCAGTTCTGAAAAATCAGACACTGAAAACCCTATGGAGCACAGTTCTACTCTGATACCCATGGAGCGGCCATGAATCGGAATCACCTCATGTTTCTTCTTATAAAATTCTTTCAAAAAGAAATGGCAACTGTTTCTATAAAATTTATTTAAAGGAGATATGAAATCCTTAATTACACATCATTTTTTAATAGTTTTTATTGTGCTTTAAGTGAAAGTTTACAAATCAAGTCAGTCTCTCACAAAAAAACCCATATACACCTTGCTACACACTCCCAATTACTCTCCCTTAATGAGACAGCCCGCTCTCTCCCTCTACTCTCTCTTTTCACGCCCATTTCGCCAGCTTCTAACTCCCTCCACCCTCTCATCTCCCCTCCAGGCAGGAGATGCCAACATAGTCTCTAGTGTCCACCTGATCCAAGAAGCTCACTCCTCACCAGCATCCCTCTCCAACCCATTGTCCAGTCCAATCCATGTCTGAAGAGTTGGCTTCGGGAATGGTTCCTGTCCTGGGCCAACAGAAGGTCTGGGGGCCATGACCACTGGGGTCCCTCTAGTCTCAGTCAGACCATTAAGTCTGGTCTTATGAGAATTTGGGGTCTGCATCCCACTGCTTTCCTGCTCCCTCAGGGGTTCTCTGTTGTGTTCCCTATCAGGGCAGTCATCGGTTGTAGCCGGGCACCATTTAGTTCTTCTGGTCTCAGGATGATGTAGTCGCTGGTTCATGTGGCCCTTTCTGTCTCTTGGGCTTGTAATTACCTTTTATCCTTGGTGTTCTTCATTCTTCTTTGATCCAGGTGGCTTGAGACCAATTGATGCATCTTAGATGTTAGCTTGCTAGTGTGCAAGACCCCAGACGCCACTCTTCAAAGTGGGATGCAGAATGTTTTCTTAATAGATTTTATTATGCCAATTGACTTAGATGTCCCCTGAAACCATGGTCCCCAGACCCCTGACCCTGCTATGCTGGCCTTTGAAACATTCAGTTTATTCAGGAAACTTCTTTGCTTTTGGTTTAGTCCAATTGTAATTACACACCATTTTTATGTTTAAAATTTTTTTTCTTTTCCTTTGTACTTGATTAGTCAAGTGGCTTAGATCCAATGCACAGTCCATTATTTACCACCACACCATAGGCTCTATGACAACAGAACACCATGTCTTCTTCACTGATGGCCCTAGAACAGAGCACAGTGCCTGTGCACACAGATGCTCAATAAACATTTGCTCATGAGAGAATTCAGCTGAGACTAGAGGAGGAAGACAAATGCTTACAGAGATAAGCGTAATGTTTAAACAGTATAATTAAGACAAAGATAAAATACTGAAATGTAAAAAATTAGTTACCACCTGTAACATTTTTCATCTTTGTGTATTTTGCACTAGATTTAATTTTTACGCTTATCACTATTGTAAGCATTTGCATTTTTCCTTCTTTCCATTAAATTTTTCAAAATTTATAGAAACTAAAGACTATAACAGATATCAACATACCCACTCCTGAATTTTAATAAATGTTAAAGTTTCTTGTGTGTGTGTTTGTGTGTGTGGTAAAATATATACAACATTTGCCAATTTGACAATTTTTACACGTACAATTCAGCAACACTGGTTACATGCATCGTGTTGTACAACCATCACCACTATGCATTTTCAAAGTATTACACCACCATTCACAAGCTCAGTGCCCCCATTGACTCCTTGCTTCTCTCTCCCTCCCATCCCTGGTAACCACTAATGAACTTTGGTCTTTATACATCTGCCTATTTCACTCAGCATATTGTTTTCAAGGTTATTCCATGTTGTTGCATGTATTAGGACTTGTCTTTATAGCCGAGTAATATTTTACTACATGTATGTATCACATTTTGTTTATCCATTCATCTGTTGATGGACATTCAGGTTGCTTCTACCTTTTGGCTAATGTGAACAGTGCTGCAACAAACACTGGTGTATAAGTTTCCCTTTGCATTCAAATCTTAAGTTTTTTACATACTCACTTAAAATTTTAAAGAAATAAAATATTACAAATACGAGCAAAAGAAATCTAAAAATACCAATTATTTCTGGATCCCACTCTCCTCCTGCCCCACCCTCCAATCATCTTATTTTTAATGTTTATTATTCCCTTGAATCCACCACTCATCTGTCAGTTTCTCGTACTGTGGTGGTTTGCATGTTGCTGTGATGCTGGAAGCTATGCTACCAGTGTTCCAAATACCAGCAGGGTCACTGATGGTGGACAGGTTTCAGCAAAGCTTCCAGACGAAAACAGACTAGGAAAAAGGATCTGGAGAACAACTTCTGAAAAAAAACTGGCCAGTGAAAACCTTATGAACAGCAGCAGAAAGTTGGAAACAAAGAAAGATTGGTAATTGGAAAATACATTAACGATCTAAGACCAGACGAGTTGTGGGATGACATCAAGGACATTATACATGAAGCAAGAGGTCATTAAAAAAAAACAGGAAAGAAAGAAAAGACCAAAATGGATGTCAGAAGAGACTCTGAAACTTGCTCTTGAATGTAGAGGAGCAAAAGCACATGGAAGAAACGATGAAGTAAAAGAGCTGAACAGAAGATTTCAAAGGATTGTTTTTTGTTGCACTTTAGATGAAGATTTGCAGAACAAACTAGCTTCTCATTAAACAGTTAGTACACATATTATTTTATGATATTGGTTAACAACCCCATGACATGTCAACACTCTCCCTTCTTGACCTTGGGTTCCCTATTACCAGCTTTCCTGTCCCCTCTGCCTTCTAGTCCTTGCCTCTGGGCTGGTGTCCCCTTTAGTCTCGTTTTGTTTAATGGGCCTGTCTAACCATTGGCTGAGGGGTGAACCTCAGGAGTGACTTCATCACTAAGCTAAAAGGGTGTTTGGGGGTCATACTCTATCAGTTTCTCCAGTCTCTGTCAGGCCAGTGAGTCTGGTCTTTGTGATTTAGAATTTTGTTCTACATTTTTCTCCAGTTGTGTCCAGGACCCTCTATTGTGATCCCTGTCAGAGTAGTTGGTGATAGTAGCTAGGCACCATCTAGCTGCACTGGGTTCAGTCTAGTGGAAGCCGTGGCAGATATGGTCCGTTAGTCCTTAGGACTAATCTTTCCTTTGTATGTTTAGTTTTCTTCATTATTCCTTGCTCCCGAAAGGGTGAGACCAGTGGAGTATCTTAGATGGCTGCTTACAGGCTTTTAAGACCCCAGATGCTACTCACTAAAGTAGAATGTAGAGCATTTTCTTTATAAATGATGTTATGCCCATTGAGCCAGATATTCCGCGAGACCATGGTCCCTGCAGCCCTCAACCCAGCAATTCAGTTCCTCAGGAGTTCAAATGTGTCTATGGAGCTTCCATGACCTTGCCTTATACAAGTTATGCTGGCTTCCCCAGTATTGTGTACTGTCTTACCACAAAGGGTTGTTTGAGAAGACAAAGCAAAGTATTATAATGAAATGTGCAAAGACCTGGAGTTAGAAGATCAAAACGGAAGAACATGCTCAGCATTTTTCAAGCTGAAAGAACTGAAGAAAACATTCAAGCTTCAGTTGCAACAGTGAAGGATTGCATGGGCAAAATACTGAACAACACAGGAAGCATCAAAAGAAAATGGAAGGAATATACAGTCACTGTACTAAAAAGAACTGGTTGACATTCAACCATTTCAGGAGGTAGCATATGATCAAGAGCTGACGGTATTGAAGGAAAAAGTTCAAGCTGTACTGAAGGCACTGGCAAAAAACAAGCCTCCAGTAACTGACGGAATATCAGTTGAGATGTTTCAACAAACAGATGAAACACTCATCTAGGTCAAGAAACTTGGAAGACAGCTATCTGTCCAACTGAATGGAAGAGATCTATGTTTGTGCCCATCCCAAAGAAAGGAGATCCAACAGAATGTAGAAATTATCGAACAATATCATTAATATAACATGCAAGCAAAATTTTGCTGAAGATAACTCAAAAATGGTTACAGTAGCATATTGACAGGGATATGCCAGAAATTCAAGCCAGATTCAGAAGAGAACATGGAACGAGGGATATCACTGCTGATGTTAGACAGATCTTAGCTGAAAGCAGAAAATACCAGAAAGATGTTTACGGTGTTTTATTGACTATGCAAAGGCACTCGACTATGTGGATCATAACAAATTATGGATAACACTGCTAAGAATGGGAATTCCAGAGCATTTAATTGTGCTCATGCAGAAACTACATAGATCAACAGGCAGTCGTTCACACAGAACAAGAGGATACCGTGTGGTTTAAAGTCAGGAAAGGTGTGCGTCAGGGCTGTATCCTTTCACCATACTTAATCTGTATGCTGAGCAGATAATCGGAGAAGCTGGAATATATGAAGTACACAGCATCAGGACTGGAGGGAGACTCATTAACAGCAGTATGCAGATAACGTAACCTTGCTTGCTTAAAGTGAAGAGGATTTGAAGCACTTATTGATGAAGATCAAAGACTACTGCCTTCAGTGTGGATTACATACCTCAAAGAAAACAAAAATCCTCACAACTGGACCAATAAGTAACATGTCAATGGAGAAAATATTGAAGTTGTCAAGGATTCATTTTACTTGAATCCACAATCAATGCCCATGGAAGCTGCTGCCAAGAAATTAAACAAGGTATTGCACTGGGCAAGTCTGCTGCAAAAATCTCACTTTGGTTAGATGTTCCAGTAATTCTTTTAGAGGGATTATTTTATTTATTATATAAAATAAAATTTTTGGTGATGATAATATCTTGGCTTAGAACTTTAAAACATCCTAAATGGGTGATCATATTAGGTTGCTGTGGCAGCTTTGGATCCTGGAGGATTGTATAATTCAATATATTGTTTTTGTTGTTGGGTGCCTTTGAGTCAGTTCCGACTCATAGTGGCCCTATGTACAACAGAACAAAACACTGTGCCATCCTCACAATCATGGCTATGTTTGAGCCTACAGTTGCAGCCACTCCATCTCGATGAGGGTCTTCCTCTTTTTTGCTGACCCTCTATCTTACCAAGCATGATGTCCTTCTCCAGGGACTGGTCCCTCCTGATAACATGTCCAAAGTATGTGAGACGAAGTCTCGCCATCCTCACTTCTAATGAGCACTCTGGCTGTACTTCTTCCAAGACAGACTCAGTCATTCTTCCGGCAGTCCATGGTACATTCAATACTCTTTGTCAACACCCTCTCAATCTATTCTGTCTGTCTTAAATGTCCCTTCCCATTTCTTCTCTGTCTGTGCTGTGTTGTCTTTGTGTCGAATCTAGACTTTCCCCTAGCTGTTACTTTTAATTCAAATACTATTTTGTTTCTTAAACTATTTATTATGGTAAATATATATACAACAAAATATTTGCCATTTCAACATTTTTTACATGTACAATTCAGTGACATTAATTATAGTCATCATGTTGTACAACTATCATTACTATCCATTTCCAAATGCTTCCATCATTCTTAATGGAAATTTAGTGCCCTCTAAGCAATGACTCGATGGCACTGGGTTTGGTTTTAAGCAATGACTCCTCTCCTCCTCTCTCTCACCCATGGTAACCACTAATAAATTACGGCCTCTATACAGTTGCCTATAGAGTTACTGTAAGTTAGTACTGACTGGACAGCAATGTGTTTTTTTGGTATATATCTGCCTATTCTAGATACTTCATGTAAGTGGGAGCAAAAAGCTGTCCTTTTGTGATTGACATACTTCACTTAACATAATGTTTTCCGGGTTTGTTCATGTTTCAGCATGTATCAGGACTTCATTTCTCATTATGGCTGAATAACACTCCATTCCACATACAGACATGCCACAGATTTTGTTTATCCGTTCATTTGCTGATGGACATTAGCTTGTTTCTATCTTCTGGCTGTTGTGAATGGTGCTGCAATAGCCATAAATTCCTTTTATTTTTCATATTTAAAAAAAAATTTTTCATATTTATCTATTCTTATTTTTACCTGGTTTTATTTCATAATTTCCTCATTTCTTAAATAGATGTGATTCTGTCATTTATGTTTTGAGTATTCTAAACATACTTACTTTGAAGTCTTTATCAGGCTTTTCCATAAATGAGAGGAATTTGTATTCTGGTTGTTGAGTTTATTAGCTTTCTTTCCTAGCAATAGGTTTCTTCATAGGTCTTGGCATTTTGGTATAATGGTCTTTAAATTAGAAGTTGTTATTATTTTTTGACTTCGATACAGGTCATCCCTTCATCCCTTCCTGCCCAGTATGTGTGAAGCTGCCTCTACTCAGCCCTTTGAGCCCCGGTCCATATCCAGATCTTATGATAGGGTTTATGGCTTCAGCCCCATAGTGATACTTGGACTGTTACAGATGAGGTCACTAAGGCAAAAGGCAGCTAGTTCAGTTACTGGTAGGGAGGCTATACTTACATCTAATCTAGATTAGACACAGATTCTGCATAAAGCAGCAAATTTAAAAAAAAAAAATTTTTTTCAGCTTTCTTTCACCAGAGGGGAAGCCCCAGTTCAGCCGTGGCTTCTAGCAGTGAGTTTGGCTCTACTGGTCCCTGTGTGACCATAGAAACCCAACTCCTACTTCCAGTCATGTCTTACAGCAGGTCCATGACCTCAGCTCTGCTCCTTGCTTTGCATTTCTTTTCTGCTTATGGCACAGAACAATGTAGGTTTTATTTGAGAGGCTAGCCATCAGGACATTTTGGTTTTCTCTTTTCATATTTTATCTTCCATTATGATGTGTTTGGAACAGGGTATATATGGCAAAATGTGAAGTTCATATGACAGTTTGACAGTTTTTAATTTTTACAAAAATAAGAACAAAACAATGAAAATTAACATAATGAATACACATGCTATATAAAACTGGCAATGCTGTCAAGGTTTAACTGTGGTACAGAAGACAGTGTCACCATGTGACAACTCAAAATGTTCATTCCTAAGCTTCTCATCAATAGTATGACTCCACAGTACAAATTAATGATTTAAGAGTTGTCAGTGTTTCACACCAAAGTAAAAGAGTTAAAAAATTTCTGTAATTGCCAAACTACCTCAATTTTACAGGGAAAAAAAAAAAAAAAGTATTAAACGTATGTTGATTGTCAGTATTTACCAAAATTAAAGTCCTAAAATAGGACATATAAGTCTCTTAAACTACCAAGTCCATAATACATTTTTCAGTGTAAACTGGTTTCTTTTAAACTTCGCCCAATTGCTCTCAGGTCCTTAAACAATTTTAAATGTACAAACATGTAACAGGCATTTTTCTAATCAAATGGAGGTTTAGAAAAGTTGAATTTGTGGGTACATCAGTTCCTTATGGAATAAAAGCACAAGTATCCATAATTGTTAGGAAAGTCCTAAGCAGGAAGAATTACAGTTTTTTCTAATAGGACTTCAATTGTAAGTTCAAAAGTCAATTATACATGCAACACTCCAACAAATAATTAAAACATATTACCACCTACCTTCTTTATCACCTCGAGCACTACCCACAAGGAATCTAGACACTAAGGGTGTGCTTGATAAGGATAAACAAGTAGAAATGAAGACACTTTGAGTGGCTCTGATCTGTAAGAAATGTCCCCACAATAAGCCAAATCCAATCATTAATAGGGTCATATAACATGGTCCTTGTAAGGATATCTTCCATACCTTAAAGAGAACACATTTATTTATATATATTTTAATAGTAAGATGCAATCTCTTGACTATCACCATAAAGAGTACATATATTATTTGTAGTCTAAATATGCAGTATATAAAGCATACTATGTGCTAGACATCGTTATAAGTGCTACACAAACACACTCATTTAATCCTCAGAACAAATTTCTGAGGCAGATATTGTATTTCCCCGATTTTTAGACGAGAAAACTGAGGCACAAAAAGATTGAGTAACTTGCCTAAGGTCACATGGATAGTAAATGCTGGAGTAAGGATTTAAACACAGGCAGTGTGGTTCTATACTCAAACAGATACTTATTAAGCACCTAGTAGTTTGCAATTGGCTGTTAACCCAAAGGTAGGTGGTTCAAACCCACCCAGTAGCTCCATGGAAGAAGAGGCCTGGTAAACTTCTTTTGTAAGGGTTACAGCCAAGAAAACCCTATGAAGCAGTTCTATTCTATAACACATGGGCTTACCATGAACTGGGGGCAAACTCGAGGGCTGCTAACAACAGTATACACTTAACACTGTGCTATATGTGAGGAAAAATGTGGAAGAAATAAGGTTTGACCCTTACCCGGGAGGGCCTTCAATCTAGTTGGAGAGATAATAAAAACTAATATTTATATAAACATGAATATTATATACTAACAAAAGTAACGAAACTGGAAAATGATCCCTATTCTACTTTAAAGGATTTTTTTAAGGTTTAGATCTACTTGTTCAATTCTTTTCTTCTTCTTCCTGTACCTTCCCAACTTTCCCTCTCCCAATCAAAACTAATATTTAATAAGCACTAATTTCCTAATTCCGGGACCTCTACTAAAAGTAAAAATGGTGGGAGAACCACAGAAAGAAGTGATACAGGAGATGGAAGGTCTGAATACATATGTTTTGGAGCAGTAAAGTCAAAGGCAAGCACTCAGAGGTTCAAAAAGCTAACCTAGCCTCCTCTGTGTCTCAGCTACATTTATCTTTGAGTGATTTGGAGTATATTAGTTTTTTCCCCCTCCCTTTTTGTTTCTTAGTGAAAAAGCAATACTTTTTTTTTTTTTCAAAATTACATGGGATATGAAGGAAGTTGGGAGGCTCCTGTTATTCAATCTACTACCGCTGCTAAATGAGCTGATTCAGACATTGACAAGTCACAGCAGTCAAACTCAGCTGTCAACTTGCCTGTATACTGTAGAAGCTACTAAAATCCAAGGAATGAATTATAGGAGCCTTCTAACCCTGGGAAAACAACGCATACTTTATTTGACCCTTATAGAGGCCATATGATGGCAAGACTGGCAGAGAGGTTAACTGAGTTGATTTCAAAGCCAAATACATATTCTGCTTAAGTTCCCTGTGCTATAACTCAGGCTCCACTCTCTCTTTCCAGAAGAAGGGGAATGAAGTTTAGCCCCTGTGGCAGTGGAAGCTAAAACCAAACGGAGTCCCTCATGCCATGCCAAAGAGCATGGCTACTACCTGGTTTCACAGGGCAAAAGTTTAAGATGATAAGTAACCTAACTTTTACAAATCCCATCAGCCCTCAGTATCCGCAGGTTCCACACCTGCAGATTCAACCAATTGCATATCGAAGATATTCAGGGGAAAAAAAAGTTCCGAAAAAGCAAAACTTGGAATTTGCAGCACTCTGAGCACAATGTTGAATGCACACACATGAAATGATGTGTAGGCATACCCTGCTGTAGCCACTCGCCATTTCAAAGATGCTTCCAAGTCTCTCTTCAACGCTTGTTGTTTGAGCACTGCCTCATGTCTAGTTCGTTCCCTACTTGCGTTGTGCACATCCTTTGTTTCTGTGAGAAAACGGCTCCTTAAAAGAAATGAAGTGGTCAAAGGAATCCCTCCAAGGCTAAGTGAGAGGGAGTTGAGGAGAGCAAGAGGAAGGAGTTTCAGGCTAGCAAGGGCTGGTTGGCTAGCTCTGTAAAGTGCTACAGCCTCCAGAACTTCAAGATCACAGGCGACGATCCAAACACCAACAACATTCTTTAAAGAGATGGAAAAACTAATCATTAACTTTATATAGAAAGGGAAGAAGCCCCAGATAAGTAAAGCATTACTGAGGAAGAATAAAGTAGGAGGGCTTGCACTACCTGACGTCAGAACCTGCTATACAGCTACGGTAGTCAATACAGCCTGGTACTGGTACGACGACAGGTACATTGACCAATGGAACAGAATTGAGAACTCGGATGTAAACCCAACCACCTACGGTCACCTGATCTTCGACAAGGGCCCAAAGTCCATCAAATGGGGAAAAGAAAATATTTGTTCATTTGTAAAAAAATGAAACAGGATGCACACCTCACAACATACACAAAAACTAATTCAAATGGATCAAAGACCTAAATGTAACATCAAAAATTAAAACAATATCATAGAAGAGAAAACAGACCAACTCTGGAGGCCCTAATACATGGCATTAACAGGATATAAACCATAACTAACAACTTACAAACTGCAGAAGATAAGCTAGATAACTGGGACCTTCTAAAAATTAAACACTTCTGCTCATCAAAAGACTTCACCAAAAGAGTAAAAAGAGAACCTACAGACTGGGAAAAAAATTTTGGCTTACGACAAATCCAACAAAGGCCTATTCTCTAAAATCTACAGGGAAATCTAACACCACTACAACAAAAAGACAAATGGACCAATTAAAAAATGGGCAAAGGAAAAAAAAAGACACTTCAGCAAAGAAGATATTCAAGTGGCTAACAGACACATGAGGAAATACTTGAGATCACTAGCCATTAGAGAAATGAAAATCAAAACCATAATGAGATAACATCTCACCCTGGCATTACTGGTGCAAATCAAAAATCAGAAAATAACAAATGTTGGAGGGTTGCGGGGAGATTAGAACTCTTTTGCACTGCTGGTGGGAATGCAAAATGATTACAACCATTTTGGGAAACGATATGGTACTTCCTTAGAAAGCTAGAAACAGAAATACCATATGATCCTGCAATCCCACTCCTAGGAACATAACCTAAAGAAATAAGAGTTGTCGCATGCATAGACATATGCACACCCATGTTCACCACAGCATTGTTCACAACAGCAAAAAATGGAAACAACCTAAATGCCCATCAACAGATGAGTGGATAAACTATGGTACATATACACAATGGAGTACTATGCAACGATAAAGAACAATGATGAATCTGCGAAGCATCTTGCAACATGGATGAATCTGGTGGGCATCATGCTGAGTGAAATAAGTCAATCACAAAAGGACAAATATTGTATGAGACCACTATTATAAAAATTCATGAAAAAAACAATCTTTAAGGGTTACAAGGGCGGGGAGAGGTGGGGATGGAAAAACACTAAATAGGTAACAGGTAAGTGGTAACTTTGGTGAAGGGTAAGACAGTGCACAATACTGGGGAAGCCAGGACAACTTGTATAAGGCAAGGTCATGGAAATTCCATAGACATATCCAAACTCTCTGGGGCACAAAATTGCTGGGCTGAGGGCTGTGGGATTCATAGTCTTGGGGAACATCTAGCTCAACTGGCATAATATAAAAAAAAACTTTCTATATTCTACTTTGGTGAGTAGTGTCTGGGGTCTTAAAAGCCTGTGAGCGACCATGTAAGATACTCCACTGGTTCATCCCTTCAGGAGCAAGGGAGAATGAAGAAAACTAAAGATACAAGGGAAAGACTAGTCCGGGGCAGACATCTGGGTACCATGGTTTCAGGGGACATCTAGGTCAATCGGCATAACAAAGTTTATTAAGAAAATGTTCTGTATCCCATTTTGGTGAGTGACATCTGGGGTCTTAAAAACTAGCAAGCAACCATCTAAAATACATCAATTGGTCCCAACCTATCTGGAGCAAAGGAGAATGACGAACACCAAAGACAGAATGAAAATATTAGCCCAAGAGACAGAAAGGGCCACATAAACCAGAGACTCCATCAGCCTGAGACCAGAAGAACTAGATGATGCCCAGCTACCACCAATGACCACCCTGACAGGGAACACAACAGAGAGTCCCTGGTGGAGCAGGAAAAAAAGTGGGGTGCAGAACTCAAATTCTAGTAAAATGACCAAACTTAATGGTCTGACTGAGACCCTGGAAGATATGCCCCTGGACTCTCTGTTAGCCCAGAACTGAAACCATTCCCGAAGCCAACTCTTCAGACAAAGATTAGACTGGACTATAAGACATAAAATGATACTGGTGAAGACAGTGCTTCTTAGGTCAAGTAGATACATGAGACTAAATGGGCAGCTTCTGTCCGGAGGCGAAATGAGAAGGCAGAAAGGGACAGGAGCTGGTTGAACGGACACCGGAAATCTGGGATGGAAAGGAGGAGTGTGCTGTCACATTAGAGGTAGAGCAACTAGGGTCACATAACAATGTGTGTATAAATTTTTGTATAAGAAATTAACTTGAACTGTAAACTTTCACTTAAAGCATACACACACACACAAAACATTACTGCAAAGGACTCATGAACCACAACTACCATGGCCTCTACCATACTGAGTCTAGCACAACTAGAGGGTGCCCGGCCACCACCACTAAGTGCTCTGACAAGGATCACAACACAGAGTCCTGAACAGAGCAAAATTCTAACTCACAAAAAAAGACCAGACTTACTGGCCTGACAGAGAGTGGAGAAACCCATAGAATGGCCCCCGGACACTCTTTTAGCTCACTTCTGAGGTTCACCCTTTAGCCAAAGATTAGACAGGCCTATAAAACAAAACAGGACTAAAGGGGCACACCAGACCAGAGGCAAGAACTAGAAGGCAGGAGGGGACAAGAAAGCTGGTAATAGGGAACCCAAGATCGAGAAGAGAGAGTGTTGACATGTCGTGGAGTTGTTAACCAATGTCATAAAACAATATGTGTACTAACTGTTTAATGAGAAGCTAGTTTGTTCTGTAAACCTTCATCTAAAGTACAATTACAAAAAAAAAAAGGATCATGGGTGAAATCAGCAGGCAGCATCAGTGTTCCCAGAAGAACTCAAGAAACTCATAGAAAAGAAAGTCTACCTTCCAGAGCAAGTCTTCAACTGTGATGAAATAAATATTTACATAGTATTTACACTGTTGTATTAGGTATTATAACTACTGTAGAAAAGACTGAAAGTATACAGGAGGATGTGCATAGGTTCTATGCAAATATTGTATTTTACATAATATTGAGGGACTTTAGCATCCATGGATTTCTGTGGGGGGTCCTGCAACCAATCCCTCATGGATACTGAGGGTACTGAGGGACAACTGTAGTAATTAGCTTGTTTCTGTAGATTCCTCAACAGTTTCTGCTCTGTAAAAACTGCATCTCAGACAGACAGTCCCCTGGTTATCTGCCTCTGCTCAGCAGCCATGGACCACTCCCTGAAAAACCACATCTGTCTTCTTAAGCAAACTAACATTTCAGAGAAGAAAGGATTTCAAAGGACATTTTAATAAACCTCTGAAACACCAGCTAAAACTGTCCAGACTTCTCCGACTCACTTTGCCCACGCTGCCACGTTTCTTTGGAACACGTGGTTCAGGCTGTTTCCCTATGCCCGAATAGATGCTCAAATAATAAATCTTTAGTATTGCTTTTAACTTTGTTTCCATTCTCAGAAACTCTTTTACACTTGCCACCCCAAAGAATGCTTTGTAAAAGTTCAAGTTTTTTCTACTTCCTGTATATGGTAATCATAGTGGTTATATTCTTCCTCTTCCAAAATATTATAGTTAAAAAATGACTGAAGTGCCTAGGGCAGATCCACATAGCCAGCTGGAGTATCTCAGGAGCGCAAGCACGTTGGATTCTAAGGCTCATGGGTTTTAGGTACTTATTCCTATAAATATTAGTTCTCGTTGATCGTATTTATAACCCTCAATGCATCCTCAAAAGAAACCTGGATTTTAGGCTTGAATCTGCTGCTAACTAGCAGTTCACCTTGGACAGGTAACAATCTCTCTGGGCTTTAGTTCCACATCTCTATGTAGAAAAGGTAAGACAACTACTTCTGAGATCATTACCAGAGCTAGCCTTCTTTGAATTTATTGTCTAGCATGTTTCTGCACCTTCATCAGAAAGGCCCCAAAATCCACTTAGCCTAAGAAGCAAGATGTAGAGAAGACAATACTGGAAAGTAATTCAAGAAAGGACCATAGGGGAAAGGAGTTAGAACCTTACTGTTCAAAGTGGGATCAGAGGACCAGCAGCCTCTGGCCCTTGTGAGAAATGCAAACTCTCAGGTCCCACCCCTGAATCAACATTTGTAGTCTTAGTGAGATGCCCGGGTGATTCACACGCACATTGAAGTTTAAGAGGCAGTGATGAGAGAATATCCTCGGCTGTGGCTCTTAATCCCTTGCATGTGGACGGGAGCGCCATATATCCTCTACTGAGTTATATTTTCCTCGGGATTCCACTCTGCATCCTGTATCTCTCCATATATCCTTCTGTAATCTCAAAATATAACCTCCTCCAGTGTACAGGCCATGCCTATTTTACACGTTGATTTACACCCAGTGATACCAGAGTGTCTGGAACATTATAGGTACTCAATAAATATTTGTTGAAAGAACAAATAAGAAACAAAAGAGAAGAAAATACAACCCCTACCTCCAATGATTTTATAATCTACTTAAAGACAGACACTGATGAAATACTAAGATATAAAATTTAAAGAACAATTCAAGTCAGGCTAGAAGAACTATCATAAAGCAGTATACGATTATTTACGAATAAAGGATCTGGACAATCAATGGTACCAGTGTTCAGAACAAAAAAAAAAACTTTCCTTAGCATCAAGTAACAAGTAGTTTTTAGATTCAAGTGTTTTTGAATAGTTTTGAATAAAACCTTTACAATATTTCATAAAAGTCCTAAGAAAGATTCCTTTTGGTAATTATTAATATATTTAAAAACCCTATGAAAATAATTTTTCACCCATGATAAGGATACACAGGCTAATTCCATATCTGGTAGGAGTTATATAAACTCAGAGCTATTGCACTGGTTATTTCAGGCTGCTCTAAAGCTTTACCAATAATTTATATCTGAATAATTAAAAAAGAAAATAAATGTATTATTTAATAATGTAGTTCAATAGGTAGACATTTTGCAACTCAAGTCCATGGGCTTAAAAAAGTAATAAGATGTACTCTTGGTGAGGAAAAATCAAGCACCACCGTTGTAGTGCATGTCAAGTTTTAAGGGCTGCCACTGGGTGGCAACAGCAAAAGGCTCGCTCTCTCTGGAAGTTTAGCAACTGGGTGAGACTAAACAAAACAGTTTCAGAGCTGTAAGGAACATTAGGGATGACTTCATAGTTCAACTCCAGATAAGATATAAAGAATACTATCCAGAGTCACTAAATTAGATGCAGAGCAAGGATTATTCATATAAGCTCTCTTGATTCTTAATCCTTTCCACTCATCAGACTACATTATCACCCTGAACAGCTTAATACAATTTACTAATATATAATTAAAATTCTTCCTTTCCAAGACCTTGTTAAGTTATATCACTAAGTACAAATTTAAAGAAATGTTTGGGGAAATATTTTACTACATAAAATAATTCAGTGCAACCTCTCAAATGTTATATAAATAACATCAGTACTAATAATAATATGCAGCTTTTATATCATTTAAAATTACTGCTTATGTTATATAACATTATCTTATTACTTAACTCTGAATATCACAGTAGAAAAAAACACAAATTACAACAATTTAGAGCCAGAAGAAACTCAAGTTTCCAAATTCCTTATAGTATAGACGAGAAACTGATTGATGTCCACAAGAGTCAAATACCTTGTTGAAGGTAACTAGTTAATGGTAGAACCAGAACTTTACCACCTCTTGGCTGTAAATCACAGGGTTAGAACCGTTGTTACTCATTGTGAAACTTCTATTATGATACCAAGTTCAGAATAAGCTACACTATGAAGCTGAGGCCAAGTGTTGTAAGGAGCCTAATTGCTTTTTATGCTTAGAGGTCCTATACTACCTATACTACCACACTACCTAACCCTGTTTTCTTCCGTCCCCATCCACAATACATACCTCAATAGAATTAACAGGAAGAATGGGGCCATTTTTTTTTTTTTAGATCCTAGAAAAGTGATCAATTTTCTTCAAACTTTGAGCTCAGAAATTAATATATGGATGTTATAATAATGCAAGAAGCATTAAAAAATAAAAAAGTACCAGAGAAAACTCAAACATCATTCAGAACGTGTTATGAGGAAACATGCCCTTGGGAAGTATTTAAGAGAAGTGAGTGTAATCAGTAGATGGGCAAATGGAGGTTTTTGTTAATGGAAAAAGGAAGTCAAAGAAATCAAAAGGTCCTAAGAATGACAGGATAAATTAAGGAAGCAAATGGGAAAGAGGGATATAAACAAAAAGATTTCAGTGAAATCAGAGTAGTTAATCCTTGAAAGCAAACGCAAATTCCAAAAGTTTATTTTCTTCATTATAATAAAGTATATATTGCCTATTTACAAAATTTGGAAAACAGGAAAAAAGAAAAGAATAATAAAGAAGTCCCCCACAATTATTTGGAACATTTATTTCCTGTTGTTTTCTACTGTGCATTTGTGCTTCTTTTATTCAGCTGTGGTCATGTTACCTGCTCACTTTTGTAAGCTTAGCATTGTAGCAAATATTTTCTTTTTTACTACGCACATTTGTAGTATTTTTAATGGCTATATAATATCCCATCAAGTAGTACGTCATAGTTTAATTAACCACTGGACACTCAGACTGCTTTCAATCTTTTTTTTTTTAATGCTACAATAACTGCCCCCCCCGCCCCCAAAAAACCCGTTGCTGTCAAGTCGATTCCAATTCGTAGTGAACCCTACAGGACAGAGTAGAACTGCCCCATAGGGGGTCTGAGGAGCGGCTGGTGGATTCAAACTGCCGACCTTTGGGCTAGCAGCCACTTAACCACTGAGCACCAGCACTGTAAATCTTTTATGGGTTATTTTTCTTAAAACTTATTTTTGATTCTTTCCTTTGGATAAAGACCCAAAAGTAGAACCACTGGGTTAAAGGATATGAGATTTTAAGCTTTTTAAATCAAATTGCTAAATTGCCGTCCAAAAAAGGGTATACTAGTTGGCACTTTCATCAACCTGGTTCATGACTGCCTATTTTATTACCCTCTCACAGTCATCTAAAAACCCTCTGCTAATTTGATATCAGCATCCCAGTTAATACTGGCAGGTAAAATGTACCTAAATTTTTTATATTTTTTGGTTACAGGTTTTTTTTTCCTCATCAGCTTTTTAATCACCTATTGTCGTTTGTTAGGTGTCTGTTTTTTAAAAAGTAGCTTTTAATTAATTTCCATATTAACCTCATTTCCATTCTGAAATATCTCAGTGTTCAAGGTCACAGTTCCAGAAGTAAACTTAATTAAAAACCCGTTGCCATCAAGTCAATCCATAACAACCCTAGAGGACAGAGCAGAGCCACCCCATCGGGTTTCCAGGGGGTCCGGGTGGATTCCACTGCTGACCTTCTGGTTAGCAGCTGTAGCACTTGACCACTGTGCCAGCAGGGTTCCAAACTAATTTGGAAGGTAACTATAATATTTACTTATACATGTAATCAAACCCATTAAAAACTCATTGCTGTCGAGTTCATTCTGACTCACAGAGACTCTATAGGACAGGATAAAAGTGTCCCATAGGGTTTCCGAGGCTGTAAATCTTTAGGAAGGGGACTGTCACATATTTCTTCCATGGAGCAGCTGGTGGGTTCGAACCACCAACCTTCTGGTTAGCAGCCGAGAGCTTAACCTCTGTACCACCAGGGCTTCTTAAAATAGTCCCAGCTGCTATTAATCTTCTATGTGTTTTCATCTTACAGTGACAGAAAAATGAGACCAAATTTGCCACTTATTCAGGAATTACTTTCTTCTAGTGTAGCATGCTGTATATTCAAGCCCTGTAATATTTCACCCTTTAGCAGTTTTGCACCTTCTTGGAGGCAAATATATATTAAAGTTCAAATATATTACTTCTCAGACTTGTGGAATTAGCCCCATAAAAGCTAATTCCAATTACTCATTGAATTTCTACCTTTCTTTCAAACCTGACTTTTCTTTTCCTCAAATTTATTCCAAAAACAATCTCAAACTATAATATCATATTCTATTGTAAAAATAAGAGGTTTTTTCTTATTGTAAAAATATTTAATTTGATAGCCAAGCCATCAACAAATGTTAAAAGTAGATAAACCAAAACCATATTATATTTAGTTGCTTGGGAGTATATACACAAATTGATTAGGTCCTTACCTTTCTCAGCTTTTCTGGGGAAAATTCTAAGCCAACAAGAAAAAGAGTAAAGAACACGCCAAATTCTCCTAATGTCTCCACTTGTACAATAGACTGAAAAACAAAACAAAATTAAAATTATATAATTTCATGTTTAAGATGTTAAATGCACTTAATGGAATGATCATGCACTAATATACTCAGTAGGCTCATTGCAATAAATGCAGTGTTTAAGAAATAAATGCTTTGAATTTCTTCTACATCCGAGATAACTTTCCCCTCCTAAGTGCAACATTTTCTTTTTCTTCTTTATTCTTGATTAGCTAGAGGAACATACAGTTTATCTTCTAAGAACTAGCTTATGGGTTCACCTATGTTCATACTCATTAACTGCTGTTTTAATCTTCACCCTTCAGCTTTCTTGTTTGGGGGGGAGGTGAGGTGGAATTAAATCTAATGTTTGAGTTTAACACTTAACTAATTTATAGTGTTTTATTCTTGTTTGGTGTCAGGCATGTTTGGAGTATATGAATTGACTCAGGAGCCCTGTATCTGGCCACCTCCCACAGGCTTTAATGTAGTGTTCTCATGTTCTACATTTGTTTCTTCACTTTTTACTTATTTCTAATGTTATTACATTATAGTAGAGAATGCTGTTTATACTACTTATGTTTTATACTATTTTATACTATTTACATTTAAGGTTTCACTGTGACTACTACATCTTCAATTCTTAAAATAGTTCAATGAACATTTGACAAAATAGTATAGACTTTTTTTCTCATATATTCATCTATTATCCTGATCCCACTGAATATACCATGGGGTGTCAAAAGAACGAAAAAATCTGTCTTGGAAGAAGTACAGCCAGAATACTCCTTAGAAATGAAAACGGCAAGACTTTGTCTTATGTACCTTGGACAGGTTATCAGGAGGGTCCAGTCTGTGGAGTAGAACATCATGCTTGGTAAAGTACAGTATTCATGAAAAGAGGAAGACCCTCAACGAGATGGACTGACACAGTGGCTGCTACAGTGGGCTCGAGCACGGCAACAATTGTGAAAATGGTGCAGGACTGGGCATTGTTTCGTTCTGTTGTGCATAGGGTTGCTATGAGTTGGAACAGACACAATGCCACCTGACAACACCACGATATTCAGTTATATAAACTGCCCAGTTATTTAGCTTATAATTTAATTGTTTACTAATAAGCTATCTTTCCTGTTGGGAAAAAAAAGAGGAATAAGAGAAATACACTTGTATTTCCTTCTATTTGCAAATACTCTGGAAGGGGGTAGGGTGGGACATGGGTGGGAGAGACTTTTCACTGTATAGATTTATATTGTTTTAAATCATGTAGTTAGTACCTATTCAAAAATTAAATCAAAAAACTATTCTGCTAAGAGGATACTCTGTCAAGTTGACCCCATCCTGTGAATGCACCCTAGACACTGGTTTGTCGTTTGTTGTTCTACTTCAAGTTGAATAAACTACTGATGCGAAGTTCCCAAAGGAGCCCTGGTGGAGGAGTGGTTAAAGCACTGGCTGCTAACAGAAAGGCTGGCAGTTCAAACCAATCAGCCGCTCCATGTGAGAAAGACGTGCCAGTCTACTTCCATAAAGACTTCAACCTCGGAAATCCTATGGGGCAGTTTACTCTGTGCTATAGGGTTGCTGTGAGTCAGACGGCATTGGGTTTGGGGGCAGTTCTAAAGGTACTGGGCTTTTAGCCTGAAGCAGCTGAGCAGAACTTCTCTTCATCTAGTGAATCCTAATTGTTAAGATTAATTTTAATTGATTTCTTCAGGTCAACTTCTGCTGTTCTTCAGTCTGGGGAGAACTTAAGAGATTCTTCTGACCTGGTTCAAGGTTTTGTAACTAGGACCAAAGGGAATGAGCCTTCAAGTGGAGCACTCTACATCTCTTCTCTGTTTGCCCGTCCCTGTTTTACCCAACTGGGAGCATCGGGGAGGTTTCTGAGGAGTCTGTTAGCGTATTTCCCACCATTCTCTACTGTTCCCTCTGTGTGGCACTCACTAATTCTTGGCATCCTCTTTCCATTTTGTCCAAATTGTGTGCATTTTAGATATGTTTTCAAGATCACAAGAGCTTCAGACCCTCACTTAATTTCAAAAAGTCCCACAGAGATACAAGGAAGCTCAATTTGATCTGTTCAGGCATTTTGTCCTCCAGCAAACGCAGCTTCCAAGCTCTACTGTCTCTCTGGGCTCTTACAATATCCTAAATTTTGGCTAGGTAATTCCTCACTGCTTTGTCAGCTCTTCAATGTGTTAAGAATTTTTTAAAAATTTATTTTATCCAGCATTTCTAGTTGCTTTCAATGTGTGAAGATTTGTCTGAATAATCTTGTCCATGATATTAATGGAAACAGAATCTTTAAAACTAATACAATTTAAAGAAACTGTTATTTTCTCTAGTTAAATCACCCATTTATTAACAAAACAAAGTGACTTTCTTATGGTTTAGGGAAGATTTCCATGAAATTTTAAAGGGCATTTTCTTTAACATGGTTCAAGAGAGACTGGTATGTTTATTAACTCAAGTTCAAAACTTTTTACTCTTCATGAATGTTTCTTTAATATTCTAATCAACAGACAGATACAAAAACAATTAAATTTTGTTTCTTACCTTAATACTGTTTAGTCCTGATGGTCCAAGAAGTACACCACAAATAATATAACCAAACATTGTAGGCAATCCTATTGTTGTGCACAACCAGCCACAAGGTAAAGACAACATTCCTATGGTAACAATGTCCTAATGTAAGAATAAAATAAAGAAGATAAACAAGAAACTTAAAATAATATTTGGCTCTACTCCATGTAACATAGTTGACTGAATGAGTTGGACAGGATGGCATCCTTAATTCATTTAATGAGAATGAAGGGTAGATGACAAAACTAAGAGAAGGTGTTTTTGTACTACTGTGTCTCTGAAAAGTTGAAAGCATTAAGTATGTATTCTGAGAGTTGGTGTCCTAAGTATAGCTCATGTCCAGTCACTGTTGGTTTTCTTACCGTACAAAGTCCGTATAACCATCAAAGTTGTAACTGAGGGAGGTAAGACTCATCAATGGGTTCTAAAAGGTTCTAAAACTATTGGGTAAAGGTTTGATGAGGAACTGGATATTTGTATAGACTCAAATATTTCCCCCAGAAATAACTTATTAATTACAAAGAGAATAAAGAATAACTTTTTAGCGGAGATCTCCCTCTTCACTGATGGCACTGACATCTTGAATCTGCAGACTTAGCCCCTCCCAGTTCTCATGCCATCATCACCAAGAAGGTAATATATTTGTTCATTTTTATCTCTTGAGTCAATTCTATCAATATATGTTCAATATCTGGTCTGAAACCTTGGGTATCACTTACTGAGCTTATTGAGATTGCAGTCTTCCTCCCAAACTCCCTGTGTTAGCACTATTTTTAAGACCAGGTTCTTTGCCTTGGTTTCTTACCTATTCGAGGTTCCAGTATTAGGGAGTTGAGCCCTAGCCCACTTCGTTGGCAATCTGACAATTTATCTAGATCTTGTCAGCCTTCCCTGAGGAATCGGCACCCTGTTGTTCTCGTACTTGCTACTCACTGCAGTCCAAATCTGCACAAAGTAATCACCCTCAACAATAACACCACCAACTTCCAGTGTTTAAGTAATTCCACACCCTTTCACCAGGCTGGCTTCCTCAGAGGACAGAATCTGAATCGATATGGACTCCTAGTCCCTGCTGGAGGAGGCGGTTTTTGAACTCTGCATTCCACGTCTAAATGAAGCTAGATGTGATATACCGTGGCCAAAACTTTTCTGCCTTATAAGAATTTTATATTTTAGTGAAAATAGTTTTTAGAGAGGTGATGCTTAAATTCCACCCTAGTGTAACTCCTAATTTCAAGAAGTCTTTTAAATTCTCAAAATCAAAATTAATTTTCCTTTTAAATATTAAAATGCCTTTTTCTCTAGCATTTTAATATTAAAAAGGAAAATTAGGTTTTTTTTTCCCCTAAAAAAAAGAAAAAAAGAAGAGATGATCTCTCAAATCATAAAAAAAAGAGGGAATTCTAATAGAGTCTCCCTGTTTAGAGGAAGGTTGTTCAGAAAATAAAGCTCAATCTTACCTGATATACATATTTACTTAAGTGGAGAGGGGAGGGAATTAAGCCCAGCACACAACCGTGAGAAGAGAGTGAAAACACAGACTACCTTTATGAAGTGGTGATCTGCACGTGGGATGGTTGAATCTCTGGGCTTGGTCAAAATATACTGGTTATTTTGGGAGTCAATTAGCATACTAAGACCTAAATCATCTTCCACTTCTCGTTTTGTTATATTTTTCTTGGAATTGGCCTCTTCTTCTTCCACTCTGAGAACTGCCTCAAAATTGACTCCTTTTACCTGTAAGAATATACTCATATTATATAATTAAAATCAATGAAATGTTTTCAAATTCATTCTTAAGAAAGTAAATCCTATACAGAAGCATAAAAGGATTTTACTATTCGTCAAATGTGAATAAAGATTAACAAATGTTCATTAGCATAAACTATGCAAAATTTTTTCATTAAAAATTATTTTAGGGATAGAAATATTTAGAATTTCTACCACTTGCAAACATCTACTTTACCTGATTTAGGGCATATTCTTTTGAAAATTCATAGCCTTTAAAATATTTATGTGTTTTCTCCTCACCTCGTAATCAGTGAATTTTTAAAACACTCTGTTCTTTTCACTTTATTTTTTTCTCCCCCTTTTCTTCCCTAATCTTATTCTGACTTGCATTCACTACCTAAGCCTTATATATGAGTCACACTAACAGTACGGACAATTTTTAGCATCAATCTCAATCTCAATTCCTTAGAGTCTTGAACGTATTATAACAAGTAGCCTGAAATCCTGCTTCAGATACGGAGATGACTCCCTATAAAGAGCTCATTTTCCCCAGGGAGATCAGCATTAAAACTTGACTGCCCAGCACCAATTTTCTTGAGACCACAATCCCAATTCAGCGGAGTGGCAAAACTAGGGAATGGAGACTAGTCAGTGATAAGAGGGAGCTGACTAAAGTTAAAAAATATGAAAAGAAAATAAAGTTTAACTCGTTTATTTTTGGAGTCCCTGAGTGGTGAAAATGGCTAATGAGCTCAGCTGCTAACCAAAAGGCTGGAGGTTCCGAGTCCACCGGAGGTGTCTCCAAAGAAAGGCCTGGAGACCTACTTCTGAAAAACCAGCCACTGAAAACCCTGTGAAGCACAGCTCCGCTGACACGTATGGCGTCGCCGTGAGTCCGAATCAACCTGGCCGCAACTGCTTTTTTTTTAGTTTATTTCTGCAAGATGAAATCAAATTACTTTCTATCTGACACAGAAGTGTTTTCATTTGTCTTCATTTTTTCAATGTACGCTAAAAATAAACATGCAAAACAATTTTAACGATACATCCTTTCAGTGAGTTAGTAGCTTAATATGTGAACTGGAAATTGTTCTGAAACACTACTTACTGATTTATTGTCATCAAAAGCATGTTCTTCTATCTCCTCCTCTAAACGATCGGCTGCCTTTCTTACATCTTCAAGAATCTCATCAAGAATGGATAAACTTTTGTTTTGATGTTGCATATTTTTAAGGGCTTCAACTTGATGCTTTTCTGCTGCCAGAAGTTCCACATATTCTGTCTCTTCCTATTCATTTGTAAGGAATGAAAAGTGAGATTTATTAAGAAATAAACTAAGATATGACTTTTTAAAATCAACCCAGGTACCTGGCCTGAATGAATCAGATCAACCAATTCTCTACGTCAAACACCCCTTTTCATATATATAATTCTAACTCTAGTTAACTAAGGAAGATCAATTTTCCTAGACTATTCAGACATAACGGAACAAAATTTTTAGGGAAGTTTTCTATATACACATCAAAAAATATGTTTCTACTTCTATAAATAAAAATTATCATTTCTGAAGGTCATCTATTCACATAAAAATGACTTAGTGAACATTGATGATGCTCCAGGTACTGTGTCTACTATGTATGTGAAGTACGGCTGTACTATGAAAATAGTTGTGATGCTTCAATATGTTGCTAGTATCTATAAATTTGTAAGCAGGATATACATAGTCAAATCCCAAGTTACAAAGGGAAAACTGTTCCAGAAAGAAACAATTATTTGGAAACTGACAGATGGGGCTGGCAATACAATTTAATATATTTTTACACAGTTATATTTAAACTCCAATATCTTAATCAAATTATTAACCCTACTTTAAAAATATTTTTTCACATTTAAAGGGGTGCTTAGATTGGACAGAGAAGTGAACGGATAGTACCCAGAACAAACATTGCCTGTTTGATGGATCTCTAGTGATAACATCAACCAGGGTACCAACATCATCTTAATGCCCTTTAACACACAGCTGTATGCTGCCAATGCCGGGAGTTATGAGGCAAGAAACAGTGTAAGATGAAATACTGTTCAAATTTTATAAAGCATGTGTATTTAAATCAGTGTTACTTAGACTCATGCAAACGGTGTTCTCTATTTTATAATGAAACCTTACAACAAATCTGGATCCTATTAAGTACCCCTATTTAAAACAGAGGAGTTTAATGTCTAAACTGTCAAAAAGATTTCGTAAGATAGTAACATCTACTCAAAGGGTAGTGTTACGGTCTACTTCTAATGCAGGATGGCAATTACATGGATTCACACATATAAAATAAGCAAGGTGAATGAATCAAGGCTATTGGAAATCTTGGTGCCTCCATTTGTCGGATTACCATATTTCTACCAAAAGATGCCAAGCTTCAGTAAAGAAAGTTTAATAAGTCTGTATTTCTATAGTTTTTAAGCTATGCAATAATACCATAGACTTTTCTACTAGGATAAAATAACATTTTATACATTTAAAGTGCTTGGCTTGATGCCTGGAGCATAATAGCTACTCAAGAAATCCAGGCTTAAAAAAGGTAAAATAAATAATATCTAATACAGTAAGTTTCTCCTCATCATTTAAAAAATACAGTAAGTTTCTCCTCATCATTTTAAATATATATATACTTGGTCAAAATTCCTAAATCAAATGCATACATTTGTTGGGAAGTGAATTTTAACATTATTGTTTTTAGTATATGGACTTTGAAGAATTTCAAACTTCACAATAAGGGATATTTCTGTCAAAAACTCAACAAAATGTTGACTGCAGTTACAAATCTATTTATTTCCATATCAGCTTATGAGTATAACTTGAGTAACTTTTGAATTACCCTGGAATTTCCACAACAGAGAAAAGGATGAGGTATTGAATCCTTCTGTGTGCGATAAAATACAACTACACTAAGATACCCAAAAGGAAAGATTCTTTTACTTGTGAGAGATAGACTATGTGTATAATTACTAAGAACAGATGCCTTGATAGATCTCATCTACTGAAACAGTAGCACCTCTTACGTTTTTCCTTTATCTTTATTTTCTATACTCAGAGTATAAAGCACTTTTTATTTTTTCCCCCCTTTGGTGAATGAATGTTTGCACTTGGTAAAATATGGAAGAACTAACCTTTATTGCAGCTTCTCTCAGAGCCTCCAGTCGCTGCCTGCTGCTTTCTTTCATATTTACGACATCTTTGTAATCTCCCTGGAGGGCTCGCTGGAGTCCATGGATAGCCTGAAAGACTGAATTTTCACTCTCATTCAGCTCTTTTTGAAAAATCTCAAATGTGTGCACCTGAAACAACTTCTCTTCATCTGAGAGTCCAACATCTTTTTCCACTGCTCTGATTGCATTTTTCAGTTTGTTTAGGACCACATTCTTTTGGCGAAGAAGCCCAGTCAGCTTTCTACAGTTGTTGAGGACCCACTGTCTTCTCTGAGTGACAGCTGCTCCTTTTCCTCGATGTAACTTGATTGCATGCTTTGCTACCTCTTCATGTTCTGCAGCATTTGCTATCAAGTGAAGTAATGAGAGCAACAGCCAGAGATATTTTTTTCCTGATACCTTCATGTTCCACATATAGAGGACAAGGAAAGGCAGTCCAAAGAGTTCTGCTATGCTTAAGTTGCATTTTAGAAACACATTTCCAGCTGAAAAACAGATTCATTTTGTCATATAAAGTTGAATGATCGTTACTGTTGAGATCAGAATTAAAGTACTCAATAATTACATCCAGAAAACTACCACCTTTCTAAAGAAAACGTTACCTTTCCTAGCTCTGAATTATTTATTGCACCTAGATTAAAATCAAATACTCAATGTTAAAGTGTCTCTTTTGGTACATGATAAAGAGTTGAGATAAAAGGTTAGTTACATCTGAATTTAAAGGCATTTTTTTAAAGAAAAATTCAGCATCGTGTATCTAACTAAATCTACTGTGTGTAAAAGGCTGCCATGCCAAAACCAATTCCGTTATTAAGAGGGTCCATGTGGCTGCTAACAAAAGGTTGGTAATTCAAATCCACCAGCCACTTCTTGGAAACCCTGTGAGGCAGTTCTACTCTGTCCTATAAAGTTGCTATGGGTTGGAATCGACTTGACGGCAACAAGTTGTTTGTCTGTTTTTGTTCATATATCAACGGCAAGAAAATACCATAACCCTTTTTCTATCACAGATCAGTGAACGAATTAGGAGAAAACATGCCACTAGGGACTGGTGCTCACTATCGTTCCAGAGGTGGTAACACTTGGGCTACTATCAGCTCACTTTACCATTTTGTTTGCTTTCCAAAATTTGTGGAATATTTGCCAAATTTTCAAATTTAGTTAAGAGCTAACAAGGATAAAAAACTAAAACTAAACCCACCGCAGTCAATTCTGACCGACAGTGACCCCCACAGCGTCAAGGATGGGGGAAAAATCACAAAGCTATAACCTCATACAGATCTCTAGGACTTTATTATATGATCGGACATTTTCTATCCTCCCAATTCAGGCTCCTTGTCTTCTTTTAAAACAAAACAAAACAGAACACCAAACCCACGGCAGTGAAGCTAATTCCAACGCATAGAAACCCTGTAGGGCAGAGCAGGACTGGCCCGTAGGATTCCCAAGGTTGTAAATCCTTACGGAAGCAGACCACCGTAACCTTCTTCTGCGGAGCAGGTGGTGGGTGTGAACTGCTGACCTTCCAGTTAGCAGACAAGCACTTAACCACTGAAGCACCAGGGCTTCTTTCCTTTAACCTATCGCCATCAAGTCGATTCCGATTCATAGCGACCCTATAGGACAGAGCAGAACTGTCCCCTAAGGTTTCTAAGGAGCGGCTGGTGGATTTGAACTGCCAACGTTTTGGTTAGCAGCCGTAGCTCTTAACCACTGCACCTAAAACAATATACACTAATTTATCCTGGCAAACGTAATAGAGACAAGATCCTGCTTTCTAAAAATGATTTCTTGATGAATGAAGAAGAATTGGACTGGAGATTAAGAGCTGAAAGACTTCAGTGCCGGTAGTAATGGAAGCTGTAGTGGTGCTACCCAGGCTATGATGACCAGAGAAGGGTAGGGATCAATCCCCAGAGAAGAGCATGATGTAAGAAGCAGACAGAAGTAGTCAGGAAAGGTAATGAAAGAGAAGTGATCTTAGGAACAGGAAAACAGACTTAAGGAGGAAGAAGTAATAAATGCAAGAAAGGGCAAATAAGGTAAGTGCTAAAAAATACGTATTATATTTGGCAAATAGATCACTGGCCAGAGCAGTTATGCCAAAAGAGAAAATAAAAACCTATTATTTACACAGAATTTACAGTTTAAAAGAAAATATAACAAACCATTAATATACACCACCTAAATAATATTCTTGGAAGCCCTGGTGGTATAGTGGTTAGGTGCTACGGCTGCTAACCAAAGGGTCGGCAGTTCAAATCCCCCAGGTGCTCCTTGGAAACTCTATGGGGCAGTTCTACTCTGTCCTCTAGGGTCGCTATGAGTCGGAATCGACTCGAAGGCACTGAGTTTTGTTTTGTTTTTTTAAATAATATTCTTAATAGCAGCATCCAATGGATTGTTACATGTTCAGTTACCAAGAACTTCTACTTAACCCTCAAATATGCTAATATTTCCCCTACGGAGGGATCTGTTTACTAAAAAATGTATCTATAATTTCACTATTAATTCCAATTCTAATAAATTCAATAATCTGGTTTTTCAGACCAAAGCAGATTAGACGCAGTGAAAATAAGAAAAGACGTGGCATTTTCAGAGAGAGTATTGTGAACAATCAAGAACGGACAGCTGATACAAAGAGGATGCAAAACAAACCTTATGAAGCACAAACATGAGAACTCAAAAAGCCTAGCAGCCTTTGCTATTTTGTGGAAGGCTAAATTGTTCTACGTGCTACTTTAAAAGGTCCTGAAAATATCACTGGATAAAGACTTGTGTTCAGAGTGCTGACCAAAAGCAACCGGAAAAAAAAAAACAAAAAAAAAAAACCCGAAAGAGTACATTCTGCTCAGTTTTCTGGTTAAAAATCATGGAAGTTAAATTTCAATACATTTTTAGATACTCTGGTTCCTGCAGGGATAGCTAATGTACACAGAGAATTCACTTACATGGAATAGAACAGTTCACTCCCTCAAGTGGCAGGGTAAATAAGGATGTACTGTTTGAATTACTCAATTTTATGTTAACAGTTTCAACAAAACTTTATGTACATGTGTTACCACCTTAAAAATAAATAAATGACTAACCAATCATTTAGTAATAACTAGAAACATAGCCAATCTGTTATCTTAATGACTCATTCAATTAAAAAAAAAAAATTCAATTGCTACCCTATTATTCCAAGGAAGAGAAAATTTAACTGTTACTGCAAAAGTGTATACTTCTAGTATTTTCTAGAACCAAGGCAGAAATTCAAGATAATTTGTTTATGCTTCCTATTTTCATTTTCCCCCAAAAGATCTTAAAAAATAGCTCTTCCGTGGATTTCATGCTTCAGAAAAATAACTTGCAACCTACCTTGTATGTGAACAACACCTTTCTACATGCATTTCCGATTCTAGGTTCCTGCAATTAAACAGTTATCCCTAAGGGAGCTATTAATTTTTATAAGAAATCTTTGAGGATTTTAATTGTAGTTACACTAAATACTAAATAAGTACTAAAATATAGTACTTATAACATGAATGAGAAGTTGAAATTTTCTTTATAGATTCTTAAAATATGATCACCACTTTTTCATAAACTATGTTCATTTCATTTTACCTTCAAACTTGGCTAAAAAATACTATGGAATATTAAAATTGTAGCACTTTTTTTCCTAAGTAAATCAGTAAATATTTTTAGCTTCAGCTTTAGTTTGTTATTGCTGTCTTTGATTATCAAAACAACCCTCTGGATTTGTTACTTGTTTACTTTAATTAATTCTTAAAATCTATTTACTGGAATATTGATATACACAACAACTTGGATGGATTTCAAGGTATACACTGAGTGAAATGCAAATCTTAAAAGGTTACATACTGCATGATTCCATTTATATAATATTCTTGAAATGACAAAACATAAACATGGAGATACACCAATAGAGAGAACAATGAAATCAGGAAAACAATACCATTTATAATAGCCACTAAAAAAAATAAAGTAAAAGGCCTATACAAAGAAAACTGCCAAACACTACTGCAAGAAAGCAAAACAGATCTACATAAATGGAAAAACATCCAATGCTCATGGATAGGTAGACTCAACATTGTGAAAATGACAATTCTACCCAAAGCAATTTACAAATACAATGCAATCCTGATCCAAATACCAAAAACATTCTTTAAAGAGATGGAAAAAAAATATATCATTAACTTTATATGGAAAGGGAAGAAGCCCAGATAAGTAAAGCACTACTGATGAAGAAGAATAACGCAGGAGGACCTGCACTACCTGACCTCAGAACCTACTATACAGCTACGGTAGTCAAAACAGCCTGGTACTGGTACAATGACAGATACACTGACCAATGGAACTGAATTGAGAACCCAGATGTAAATCAATCCACCTATGGTCACCTGATCTTCGACAAGGGCCCTAAGTCCAACAAACGGGGAAAAGACAGTCTTT